>NW_006159896.1:3010711-3038696 GCF_000334495.1 Tupaia belangeri chinensis | reverse complement strand
CGGCTCCCCGGGCGGAGTGACCGCAGGCCGTGGTGGTAGTGGTGGCAGGAGCCCGGTGGCAGGTGTGGTGGTCTGGAACAAGCCACATTCTTCAGGGACCCTGGCTTGCGCTCCCACGTTCAAATGCCAGCACATATGGTGGCAGGGTGGCACCCGTGTGTGTGTCTCTGTGTATGTCTGTGTGTCTGCACATCACCCTGGTCTCTGGCCAAGAGTGACCACCTGTCACGTGTCATGGGCACAGGTTCAGGGTGCCCTGATTTGTGCGTGTCAGTGTGGGCGAGTGCACCATGTGTGCATCCTTCACTGTGTACGTGGAGGGGGATTCCGCAGTGTGTGGTGTGTGCATCCATCTTAGGGATGCTGTGGGCCTGGGTGTTGGTGTCTGTGGCAGCAGTGGGCTGACACGTCAGTGCTGGAACTGTGTGCCCTGTCGGTGCGTGCTCTGTGGCGTCATATGTACACATGGCTTGGTATGCTGGGTGAACTGCAGGTGGCCCTCCTGGCCAGTGACGTCCGTGGCCAAAGCTCCCAGAGCCCAGCCTGGATTTCAGATTTCAGAGGAAATGTCCTCACTTCTGTCACAGCAGAGAGGGCGGGGTGTGATGATGGATGGTGGCTCTGGGAGCTGCTCAGCGGCAGGCACAGGGGAGGCAGACGGCCCTCCTGCTCTCAGCCCCTCCTTCTCCGTGCTGGGGCCAGTTTTAGCCTCAGGGCACAGGGGTGGGTACCAGAGTGTTTTCCCCAGGTGGGAGGAGGCAGACACCCCACCCCCACAACCCCTGGAGATCTGGGGGTTCTACTTGCGCCTGTGGTCAGGAGCCTCAGCAACCTGCCCAGGCTGAGGTCTCAGGCCTGGAACCCCCAGGCTGTCTAGGGGCTCACGTAGAGAGAAGGCAGGGTGGCAGTGTTTCCTGGAAACCCCAGGAGCTCCCAGCCAGGTGAGCTGGTGTTCCTGGCAGGTGTGCTCCAAAGGGTGTGACCGGCTGGGGCATCCTCACAGGTGTGCCTGCCCATGTCCTCCAACAGGTGTGCCCTGACAGGTGTGCCCTGACGGGTGCTCTGGGAGGAGCAGGGCATGAGGCTGTGCTCCAGGGTTCCCTCAGGCTCCCTGTGGCCTCTGCACCTACCCCGCAGCCCAGGAGGTCAGGGCCCTCCCTGCCACAGCCACCTGCCCTGCCGGCGGCCTTGCCATCCTGGGGAGCTGACCCCCGACCCCACTGGCCCTCCCTGCCCCAGCTTGGGGGCTCACAAAGGGAGCCGAGAGAGAAGGGAAAAATCGCAGAGATTTGTCTTGTCTCCGGCTGACAGCGGAGCGAGTGATTGCCAGGCCCGCTTGGCAGTTTTTAATCATTTTATCTCTGTTCTCCGCTCTCCGGGGAGACAGCCAGTGCTTAGCAGTCTGCTCAGAAAGACCTCGGGGCGCGTGGCGCAGCGGCGGGTCCGAGCTCCCATTATTAACTTTGGCGCGGCGGCTCCGAGCTCCCATTATTAGCTGTGCTCTTCGGAGCGCGCTCCGATCTCTCCCGGGGGAGCCGGTGAAAAATTAACACGGGCCGGCGGCGCGGGCGCCCGATGTAACTGTAATTACTCCATTGATATTCCTCACACAATAGTGCTGTCATCAGTCATTTACATAAACTTTCTCTCCGCGAGGACGGGCGGAGGGGCCTAATCCTATTGGGTGCTTTCACTGCATGCATTATACATGGCGGCGGGGCTCCTAGGTGAGGAGGGGAGGGAGGAATTGGGAAGAATTGGAGAGCAAGGGGAGGAGAGAGGAGGGAAGGGGAGGGGAAAGAAGAGTTGGGAAGGACTATTGGAGAGGAAGGGAATGAGGGGAAGTAGGCTGGAGAGGACTGAGGGAAGAGATCACCGTGGAGAATCGGAGAGCAGCAGAGGCGGAAAGCGGGAGAGAGCTGGGCGCTGAGGCATAGCCAGGGGCCATGCTGGAGGTGGGGTCCAGGGATGAGCTGGAGCCCAGTGGGGTTGGGGTCCCGCTTTGCTGGATGAGTGTCCCTCTGAAGCCAGGGCCAGCCTGCTTCTTCATTATCGGTCTGACTCAGGGCTGGTGAATCTGACCCTCTAGGGGCTTTGAACAAAGCCTGGCCACCTCCCTGGGCCACCCCTGCCCCTTTTCCTGCCTGGAGGGCCAGGCCCTAAACCCCATGGGTATCTGGGCTTGGGCTGGAGGCTCTCCAGCTGCTAAGGAGTTAAAAAGCTCCCTGGAAATTACCTTGTAATGACCTAATTAAAGACTTTGGGGCCACCTACTCTGGGGTGAAAGCTAATAACACGGGCCCAACAATAATATCCCGATAGAGGGAGAGAGCTGGGCGCTGAGGCATAGCCAGGGGCCATGCTGGAGGTGGGGTCCAGGGATGAGCTGGAGCCCAGTGGGGTTGGGGTCCCGCTTTGCTGGATGAGTGTCCCTCTGAAGCCAGGGCCAGCCTGCTTCTTCATTATCGGTCTGACTCAGGGCTGGTGAATCTGACCCTCTAGGGGCTTTGAACAAAGCCTGGCCACCTCCCTGGGCCACCCCTGCCCCTTTTCCTGCCTGGAGGGCCAGGCCCTAAACCCCATGGGTATCTGGGCTTGGGCTGGAGGCTCTCCAGCTGCTAAGGAGTTAAAAAGCTCCCTGGAAATTACCTTGTAATGACCTAATTAAAGACTTTGGGGCCACCTACTCTGGGGTGAAAGCTAATAACACGGGCCCAACAATAATATCCCGATAGACACCCCTCCTGCCACCCCCCACCACCACCCTGGGTTTGCGCAAGCTGTCAGAGACTGGGAAGGGCAGAGGCTGAGCCCCCAGCTGGGGCAGGGGCGGGCTCAGGATGGGACCAGGGGGAGAGGCCCTAGATAGTCAAATTTCCGTTGCTGAATATTTAATGAAGCCGGCACGGTTTATTTGGTTGGCCTGTCGATTTTTATTCTTCTGTCAATAGCTTCTCATATGTGGGGCTGTGATGATCTTTAGCAGGGTCTCTCCAGGGACGGCTGCCACTAAATGCAATTATGGATTTTATACCTCAATGTGTTTGATATTTCCACTGATCTAATTTGCAGCCTGGTAGTTTATTGTTTGGCATTTTAATGGCGTTCAAATGCTATGGGAAATTTGATTTCTTTTTATAATTCCTCCTTAACGCAGTTAATGCGGGTGGCGGGGTGGCCCAGATTTTAGAGCGCAATGTATAGAAAAAAGAAGGAAACGGCAAAAAAGGAGAGCACACCCTTGGATAGGCTTAGACGTGGCCATGGAAGAGAGGTCTCCCATGGAGCCAGTGGGCCCAGCTGCTCTCTAGCGTGGGGTCTCCGAGGCCTGGCACAGAGAACTGGGGCAGAATGGTTACTGGCACCCAGGGCTCAGGACGAGGTCCCAACAGACAGCCCTTTACCCCAGCTCCTAAGCTCTGTCCTGTAGAACTTGCCATGGGACCTCCACAAGTGACTTCCAGTCACTGTCCTGCCAAAAAGGCCAGTTTGCCTACTGTCACCAGTTTTGGGGGTCTGCATCAGAGGGCAGGGGCTGTACCAGTCCTGGGCCTTTGGGGCCAGGGGTGACTCTGTGATGGGCCTGTCATTTATGTGATGGGTCTTTGTGGACCCTCACCATATTCACTTATTTGTCTTCTCCCTGCCCAAGTTCAGGGGTGTCTGTAGTTCTGTCCCTGCCAGCATCTCACTTTCCTTTCTGGCCTCCTTGGGCAAGGTAGGCAAAGCGGCAGGCCGTGGCTGGTTAGGAGCTCAGATCTGGTCCCTGCAGGGTGTGGAGATCCTTTCTTCAGCCTGGACTGGGAATGGGGCCGGGGGCGGGGGGTAGTGCTGTAGTCCTTCAAGCAAGGGGAGGTCCCCTATCTCCTTGGGCCAGCTCTCCCAAGCTGAGCTGCCTGCTGTCCAGACCATCTACAGGCTGGGAGTCTGGCAGGGGTGCCGTCTGCCCTTGTGTAGCACGGTGGGGCCACGGAGGGCACTTGGAAAGCCTTTTCCCTGGAGCTGCCAGCCCGTGGCAGGACAGCTGGGACTGGATATCAGCAGCTGTGAATTTTCTAAGCGTCTTCTCAGGGAAGGGAGTCAGAGAGGCTCAGGAAGCTCTTCCCAGTGGCTTGCCTGGAGCAGGCCAGGAAATGGTCCAGCGCAGGTAGGCTGACCCTCTATCCTGGACTCTGGGGCTCTGCTGGGTGCCGAGCTGGGTAGGCCAGCATCCTCACAGGGGCATGTGGAGGGAGTGCTGGTGAACACCCTCAGGCCTTCCAAACCTGACCTGGGCCTGCAGACCCTGAGTCTGGTCTGGAAGGCTCTGGGACATAGGGACTATGAGGTCATAGAATTCTTAAAGCTGCCTGTTAGCAAACACTACATGCCGGGTGACATGCCAGACACTCTGCCGAAGCCATCTCGTTGCTTCTTGTGAAGTGCAGTTCCATTCTTACCTCCATTTCTTGGAGGCACAGGCTGAGGCCCGGAGTTCGATGCCAGCTCCCTGAGGTTGTAGCTGGTACTCAGGTGCACGTGCTGCTCTCCTGGGCCCTGCTCTTAGGCATGGTGCCTGATGGGGCAGTCTTCCCAGGGCTGGGCTGGGCGTGCCTGCTGGGGAAAGCTGGTCACCTCTTCCTGCTCCTCTTCATGTCCCAGCCCAGGAGACGTGAGAGCCAGTCTCACCCCATAACCTGCCAGGGTGCTTGCCGAGCCGCAGTGGGTAGGTTTTGTGGGGGGATTTGGACCCCGCAGGCTGTCTTTCTCTGTCCTTCTCGGTAACCTTGCCTTGCCATCCCGCCGAGGTTTCTGCTGCGTCCTGTCTATCCCCCACGGCTGCAGTTGACATAGCAGCCCCTCCACCTCTTGCCCACTTGACTGTGAGAGGTGATGGGAACAGCATCCACTCACAGAGGCCCTGCTTAGGCCAGGCCTTCAGCCAGTGCTTCACACACGCTCACCACTCCACGAGGTGAAGGTCACTGTCCTCCCCATTCTCCAGATGAGGAGGCGGAGGCTCAGAAGGCACGCTTCTGCTGGGGTCTGAGCTGAGACTCAGAGCTCCCCACGGTGTTCCCCGCCCCCAGTTATAACAGTTGTACCATCCTGTCCCATCGCTTTCTCGTCTCATGGCACCCAATGCCACGGCCATTTGTATTCATACTTATGTTCCAGCCAGCCTAGGAGGCCCTGCAGGGCCGAGACCGGACCTGGTCTGCTCACAGCCAACCTGCTCCTTCAGCAGGGCCTGAGCCCCCCACACACCCAGAAAGACTCCGAGCACAGGGAAGGGTGCACACATGCACGCACAAGGAGTGTGAGGCCCCAAGCCCACACTCTTCACCTCTCTCTCTTTTTAAAATTTTTAATTTTATTTATTTATTATTATTATTATTTTAAAAATTGCTATAGGGCACAGATACTCACCAGAATGAGAGAGAGAACCACCAGGTCTAGGACTTGAAGGAGAGTTGGCCATGTGGGAGTCCATTACCTTAACCACCACACCACCTGCTGGTCCCTTCATTACGTCTCTTCACAGCCCCTCCAAGGTCTCCAGGTACCTGCAGGCAGGTTACCCTCTAGATGCCCAGTGCAGAAGGTTCCACCACCCTTCCCGGGTGCCATGGTCAACCCAGCTCTCCGTTGCCGGAGACTCTCAGCTCTCTTTCCCACCTCTGTGCCCCTGTCCACACTGTTCCTCCAGTAAGAACTCCTCTTCCCTCCTCTTCACAGGCAACTGCTCATCCTGGTCATCCCCCAGGCAGCCTGCTCAGTCATCCAGCAGGGCCAGCCCTGCCTCCTCTGGGTGCCCCCAACTGACCTCGAGTCACTTGGCTCCGCCCCTGCCCCCCCTCCCCCCCACACTGCCCTGGCATTACCTGAAGGCAGGGCTGTACCTTTGTAGCATAGACACTGGGGCAGGTCAGTTGAATGAATGAAGTAAAAGGATGAACAGGTGTAGGTCAGCAGGTGGCATAGCGGTTAAGGGACTGGATATCACACGGTCAACAGCACGATTTGAATCCTGGACCAGTTGGCTTGAAAAACATACCAGGCATGTGTGCATGTGTGCCCCAAATCCAGAGGAGAGTGGAGAAGGGATTGTGGCGTGGCCATCCCCCCTGGGGGTGATTTCTCACTTTCCCTCTCTCTAACTCTAGCAAGCTTGCACATCCTATAACAAAACAAACAAAAAGAAATGAATGAAGTGAAGAAACACTTCCATTGGTCATCTCAGCTTACTCCCTCATCTTCTTAAAGTTTAGGCAGATTGGCTCCTACTCATTGAGGAACTCCTGCTTGGGTGGAAGGGGAGGTGAATTGAAACCCTCCAGCCCTGGTGTGGACAGGACCAGTTGCTGTTGCAGATGATGGCCAAGCAGCCTTTCTCTGTGGCCTCACCCTGTGTTTAGGTGTTAAGTGGACACCCCCCTTCCCACCTCCATCAGTGGTGAAATCAGACCTGCGTAATCAGATGTTCCACTTAGGAAAGAAAACAGGCTTCCCCAGCCGGGAGGAGCAGAGGCTGTGGGCAGGGGGCAGCCCAGCGGTATCACCCATCAGCACTCTGATAAGATCTTCACAGCTTGTTATCCTGGATCTGCTGGCTTGTGTGCACAGCTGGGCGGGGGTGGGGAGGAGGGGGGCTCTAGGCAGCCTGCTGTGCTCTGGATGACCAGCCTCCACATCCATGGGTGAGGAGTTTGTGTGCATTTTTGGAGACAGCTGCAGGAGGACCTGGGGTCTTAGGGCCTCTGTCTGCCCCAGGGAGGCCACCTCTGCCTTTGAGCCTTCAAGTGCGTCTTTTGATAGAGCCAGCTGGATGGACGGATGCAGCAGGGCAGTGTCACAAAGCCAGGAGCAGTGCGACCCTGGCTTAGTCATTTTCCAGCTATGGGTCCTGGGGGAAACCACACACCTGCTCTGAATTTCCACTGTCTCCTCCAGAGCACAGTCCCTGCTCCTGTGTTACTGGCAAGATGTAGTGATGTCTGCTTTGTACCTGGTACAGCTGAACAGGTCTGCATGCTAGGTGAGCATGGGGCCAGCAGATGGCATAATGGTTATGTGGTGGACTCCCACGTGGCTGACCGTGATTTGAGTCCTGGACCTGGAGACTTGGAACTCATGCTGGGATCATGTGCATGCATGCCCAAAATTCCAAGAGGAGAACAGAGGAGAAGGAATTGCAGTGTGGCCATCCCTCCTGTGGTGGGAGGTGGGGTAGGGGTGGTTTCTCACTTTCCATCTCTCTGTCTCACTGTCTCTCTAGCAAGTGCATGCACCCTATAGCAAAAATCTCCCAAACAAAAAAGAAGAAAAAAGACTAGTTGACACCTGTCATTGTCCAAACCAGGACACTTTCAGAGTGGATGGGTATTGTTAAAAATCATGCTGGAACCATAGGTGTCACCATCAGGCATGCCGGCATCCATGGTCACGTATCGGGGAGTGCTTGTCTACAGTTTAGGGACAAGGTACGTCAGGGCATGTCTGGGCCTTCCTTACCATTCCCCAGTACTTAGAAGGTGAAAGACTCCTGGAGTCTAAGAAAGAGAGCTGCTAGAAATAATGCCATGGGGGACCAGCAGTTGGCATAATGGCTATGTCGCTGGACTCCCAAATAGTTGACTGCTGTTCGAGTCCTGGACCCGGTGACTTAAACTCACGCTGGGTGCATGTGTGTGTGTGCCCAGGATCCTGAGAGGAGAGTGGAGGAGAAGGGATTGTGGTGTGGCCATCCCCCCTGGGGGGTGATTTCTCGCTTTCTGTCTCTCTGTCTTTCTCTGTTTTTCTTGCGAGAGCATACGCCCTATAGCAAAAACCTCTCCAAAAAAAAAAGAAAGAAAGAAAGAAAGAAAGAAAGAAAGAAAGAAAGAAAGAAAGAAAGAAAGAAAGAAAGAAAGAAAGAATCCTGTGGAACCTGTCTGGAGCCCAGCCTGTGTGCTGCCTCTGTTTCCTCACTGAATTGTGCCAACAGTCCCACGAGGTAGACACCACTTTTGTGCCTACTTTACAGAGGAGGAGGCTGAGTCCAAGTGATGAAGCCACTTGCCAAGGGCTTACAGACAGGGAAGGGCAGAACTGGGGCCTGAAAGCAGGTCTGGCCAACTCCCCAGTAGGAGACTTGCCCAGGAGACCACACTGCCCACCTCCCCCAGGGCAGGCCGAGCTTCTGCCCCAGCAGCAGAGAGGGTAGGAGACCTGGCTGATAAAGGGCCATCTGGAGGCCAGGTGGGAGTCCTCTCACCCTGCCAGGTAACCGGCCCGGCAGGCTCCCAAGCCCTCAGTGGCCTCCTGGGGCCCCATGTCCTGTGCCCCACCAACAGTGTTGCCCCCATTGGCTCAGCAGCTGTCAGGATCAGAGGATGAGTTGGGAGAGGACGAGGACCGGAGGATGAGATGGGAGGGGACGAGGACCGGAGGATGAGATGGGAGGGGACGAGGACCGGAGGATGAGATGGGAGGGGACGAGGACAGGAGGATGAGATGGGAGGGGACGAGGACCGGAGGATGAGATGGGAGGGGACGAGGACCGGAGGATGAGATGGGAGGGGACGAGGACCGGAGGATGAGATGGGAGGGGACGAGGACCGGAGGATGAGATGGGAGGGGACGAGGACCGGAGGATGAGATGGGAGAGAAATCTGTAACCTGTGGTTTTGTAAACCCCGCATGCTGGGTGAGCTATTAGGTGATTGGAAGGCCTCTCCTGGGTCACCATTTAAGCTTAATGACCAACAGAGGGTGGAGGGGTTGGGCACAGAAAAGAGAGAGGGCAAAGTCACCCCATCCTGTTCTCCTCCCCCCGATAATCGGGTCCCTTCTTTGGGGGAGCCACCCCCCTCGGCCTCAGGACAGTTACCTCTCAGTTCCCTGAACCCGATGCTCCCTGTTCCCCTCCCCCACAGCCCCCTTAGGGTGGGATAGTGGCACAAAATGCTATCTCAGAGTGGTCCCCTCCAAACAGGGCAGGAGAGGTAAAGACTCTGCCCTTAGCTACCCCCCAACCCCCGTGGGCCCCTCCCTGAGCCTTGGCCTCCTATTTGTGAAATGAGCCACCAGGCCCTTTGCAGGGGGAGGCTGGGTCCCTGATGGAGGCCTGGGAGGTGCCTGGGCAGTGCTGGGCAGTGCTGTGGAGACCAGCATGCCTTACTCGGGAGTCTCACACAACACAAGCCCTTTCAGCAATTAGAGTTCCTCAGAATCCCTGCCAAGCGCTGACAGGGACCAGGGCCTGGGGCTCCTCCTGCCTCCTGGCCCACTGCCTCAGTCTTGTCAGAGAGGCTTCACCTCTTCTCCCCCTGGCCCCAGAAGGCGTCCTGCCTGGCAGCATGTCCATTCAGGTTTGCTCCGGTCTGTGCTCTTCTGACGGCCGTCCGCTCCCCCAGGCCAGGGAGCACACCCTACAAAGAGACCACCTGTCCTGGTTCAGGTGACCTCCTTTCTCCAGAAGTCGGCTCTCGGCTCCCACCAGACCCCTCACTTACACCTCCTCTGGTCCCAGACGGCCCTGAGGAGGACTCAGATGTGGATCCTGGGGAGCACCACACCCAGGTGATCCCTCCAGTGTTTGCCGGATGCTCCATGGCATGGCAGGGAGAGAGCTATCTGACCAGCCTTCCCATAGACACAGAGAGCAACTGCGTTTCAGCCCACTCACACTTCTGGAGATGATCTTGTTCAGTGAAAAACCCGCACATAGAGGGCAGCCTGGGAGGGGCAGGGTCCACGGAGGAGAAGACAACTGTGTAGACCCTTTAGGTCAGAGATGGTACTGATAAGTCTGAAGTATAGAAGACCTGCCCTCCAAGGGCCTTGGGCACAGCAAGGAGGGAGGGAGGGCGGGGATGGGGGTCATGGGGGAATGGCTTCGTGTGTACCTACAGCAGAAGTGAGTGTGTCCTCAGAATTGTAGGCTCTGTGTTGGAGAGTTTGTGTTTGCTCTGGAGTCTGAAGGGAACTATGGAGCGAGGATGGGAGCAATGGCACCCTGACAGCTTCACGGGGCAGATTAGAAAGAAGCTGATGAGCTTTCCCTGCTCCCCTGGGATAGAAGCGTACTGAGGACAGAGCTGGCCCTGGCTGGCCAGCACACGTAGTGCAGTACCTGCTCCCTGGTAGGCACTGCGTGGCACTTTCCCAAGTCTGTTAGGAACCAAGAAGGAGGTTAGAAGCCTGGCTCGCTTCTCCTTATTGGAATCCAGAGATCCATGGCTTCCTGTCTGCTCATCTCAGCAGGGTGATCAGAATGCTGGCAGTGTTGGGTTAAGCTCTGAGACTCCGTTAGCGCCACTGGGCTGAGAGGTGATGCCTCAAGGTAGAACAAGATGACGGGAGGGATGTCTGAGAGTCTCGGAAAGCAGGAAGGTGTGCTGGCCCCACCCACCTCCGTTTATCCATCCGCCCCCTGCCCATCTGTCTGCCCACCCACCTAACCATCTATCTTCCATCTGTCCATCCATTCATCCATCCGTCTACCCCCCACTTTCCCACCCATCTACCTACCAGCCCAGCTAACCATCCATCTTCTATCTGTCTATCTAGCCATGGATCCATCCACCTACCTACCTTCCTACCTAACCCTCCATTTTCTGTCCATCCATCCACCCACCCACCCACTACCTGCCCACCTAACCATCCATCTTCCGTCTGTCTATCTATCCATCCACCCTTCCATCCATCTACCCACCCACCTACCCATCCATTCACCTACCATCACCCACTCATCCATCTACCTGCCCAGCTAACCACCATCTTTCCGTCCATTCACTGTTCACTGAGGTCCCCCTCCAGACAGACCCTGTGTTAGGCCAGTGAAGACGCAACGGTGAAACCACAGGCAGAGCCTGCCCTGGCCTGGTGAGGAGGTGTACTAGTCAGAAGACGGGTGCAGCATGCTCCTCTCTGTGGCCAGAGCCAGTTCGCACATCCATGAGAGGAGCCCCTTAGCCCTGGGTTCCATTTCTGGTGGATGAGCAGAACCTGCCTCTTAAAACTAGCATTCCCAGGAACCAGCAGTTAGCGTAATGGCTATGTCGCTGGACTCCCACGTGGTCGACCGCGGTTCGTGTCCCAGACCCGGTGGCTTAAAACTCACGCCGGGTGCGTGTGCGTGCGTGCCCAAGATCCCGAGAGGAGAATAGAGGAGAAGGGATTGCGGCGTGACCATCCCCCCTGGGGGGTGATTTCTCGCTTTCTGTCTCTATGTCTCTCTCTGTCTGTCTGGCGAGCGTACGTGCCCTACAGTGAAAATCTCTCAAAAAAAAAAAACAAAAAAACTAGCATTCCCCAAACCAAACCCTTGGTCTGGTCAACAAGCCTTTCCTGAGCTTCTCCCTCCCATGCCAGACCCTTCCCTGCTGCTAGACTCAGCAGACACGTCCCTGCCATAGTGGAGTGCTCGCTCCACACTTGTGCTTTGGGGTGGCCACAGTAAATTGACCAACTGGCTGCTAACATTGAGAAAGTCACAGACTGATGGGGGGGCAGGGGAGAGGGTGGGCACAGAGTGTGACAGTCTCCTATCGCTCCAGGTTCGAGGCTCCAGGGGTTGCTCAGTGGAAGGACTAACATATTTTGCTTTAATGGATCGGGAAAGTTTCATGTAAGAGGAGAAACGTGAGCTCACTCTTTTGAACAAAATTCCTTTTAAAATTATTATTACAAAAGCAGTACATGCTAGGGAAAAGTCAAACACTGTAGACTGTGTAAACACAGCCATGAAAGGTCCCTTCCCCACCCCCAGCCAAGCCAGGTCCCTGGCGATAAACTCCCAGAGAGAGTGGAATAGCTTATTCCAGATGTCGTTACGCATGGACATTCAGGTCCATGTGCACCACTTCCCAACAAAACGGGGTCCCCTGCAGGTGCTGCTGGGCCACCTGCTTGTCACTTTGGGGAGCTGCCTCTGTTGGCGCGTCCGCTTCTGCACCATCAACCAGCCCAGTGTCATTTAACTAGGGCCCTCGTGATGGACAGTGGAGTCTGCCTCCTGGCCATTCAACCCCTTGACTGTCACTCCACTCGGCCCAGTTGGAGGGTGTTTGGTGGCTGCAGGTGACTGAGGTGTGCTTGTGAGGGGAAATTGTGGCCAAGCAGCTCCTTCCAGGAAGCCACACTGGGAGGACACTGGACTTGTGGCTCCCGCAGCCTGGACGGAGGTTGCCAGCCTCTCGGGGAAGCACAGAGGGTTTAGCACAGCCTGCAAGCCCACACTCCAGCTTTTGAGAAACCCCAGCCTGGGGCAGTTCTGGACTGGGAGAGTCCTGGGGACACACACTTTTCTCCCCAGAGATCTGACATCTGTCCCGAGCTCTTCGTCCTCCTGTCCCTGGAGAGCTGCCATCTCTGCCTGCCCCCACCCCCCACCTGCTTTCCTAGCAGCTCCCGAGTAGATGGGAAAGGTGCTTTCCAGCACGTGGCCCTGAGTCTTTGCAGTATGCATTTTTATTTTTTTAGCACGTTGCGAAATTCGTAACACCCAGTAATGACTTCCTCGCTATACTGGGCAAAGGGAAGGGAAAAAAGGACCTAGAAGAAAAATGAACCATGGCAGGCGCGGACTCCATTTGTAACAATATGGAAATTGATTGTCGAGTCGGAGGAATATTTTGTAGTTTGCTTAGCTGTGCTCGGCACTAATAGCCAGGAACATTAGTGAACCCGGAGAATGAGTTATGGGCACATTACGGAGGCCACGAGGCTCCCGGGCCTCTCTCAAAGGTAAGTCCCAGCCCTGAGGGTCTGCCTGCCCTGGGCACTGGCTCCTTCCTGTCCTGGGAGAACCAGACCAGGCCCTGCAGCTGGGGAAAATGTAGTGCCGTCTTGATGGAGTGGCAAGAGCAGAGACAGGTTCAAATCTCAACTCCTCCCATCTGTGCGTCGTGCTACCTTGGGCAGGTGACTTGGCCTCTCAGTCTTAGTTTTATCATCTGTAAAATGGTGCTGATTACTCCTCTTTTAGAGGATGTGGGGGGACTGGGGAAAATCTCTGACGTAAGCAGGAAGCACAGGAACGGATGGATGGGGGACGGATGCTCAGGTGGGTGACTCTCCAGCTGACATCAGGGAGATGCTGGGCTGCCAGTCGGAGGCACCAGGGGTGACAAGGCTGCTTGGGTCCTCAAGGGTCACCAGGACTGGGGAGGCTGTGACTGCAGGGACTGCAAGTTCGGATCAAGTAATCAGGCAGAAGGAGACAATGGCTTCAGCCTCCTCCTCCACACGCTGGTACCTCCCAGATGCAAAGCTCCACCCAGATCAGGCTGTTCAACTATTTCCTGGACCTCCTAGTGGGAGGCTCCCTAAGATTGAGCGTGACCTGACGTCATGGTCCCTACCTCACCCATCCAGAGCTAGGCAGCGTCAAAGCCACCTGCATCTTCCTCTGCTCACCTCCTACATTCTAGCCATTTGACCCCTTGGCTGTGGCTCAGATCTGCTTCCTTCTCCATCCCCTCAGCCTGTCGTGTCTGCCCTGCCCTGATCAACTGCCTGGGCCTTCCTGGCCTCCCTGCCTGCCCTCTGCTACCTCCACCCTGAAGTCTGAGTGAACTCTAAGAGCTGGCCTTGTCACTCCCTTACTTCAAAACTCCTCCATGTTCTCGGCAGCGTGCCAGGACCTGGGGCTGCCAGGAACCTTCCTGAGGCATTTCTGCTCTTCATCTCCGCAGGCTCCCAGCCCACCTCCTGTGAGTGCTCTAGGACCAGGGTTCTCAGCCTGGAGAGGCACTGCCATCCCTGGTAGGCGTGCAGACCTGCAGGTGCCATGCCCGTTTCCCTAGAGTTTCACATTCAGTAAAGGCTGGGGCTTGGGAACTTGCATTTCTAACAGGGTCCCCCGTGATGGGGAGGCCACTGCTCTGGGGAACCTCATTTTGAGAACCACCACTGCGAGCACATCCCTACATCCAAACCTCTGCACCTGCTGCACCTGCCGTTGGGAGTGTTCTTTCTTCCCCTTTTCAACCTGCAAGCCCCTGGCCATCTCTCATGTCCCCAGGCAGAGGCTGGCCAGGAGCCTCTCGTAACAGCTCCCTTTGGTTCTCGTTGGTGCTACATGGCTGGGAACTCCTGCCCGTGTCCAGCCCACTGAAGATGCCTGGCCATAGGAGGCTTCCTGCCCTGCCTAGGAGTCAGCAGCCTGCCCTGGCACAGGACCTCACTGCCAGGACAGACCCAGGCCAGTCCTCCCGGAGATCTCTGGGAAGCCAAGGCCAAAGCTGCAGCTCTGATCAGTCAGCCAACCCGCGGCTCTGAGGAGGCAGCCCGTCCGTGTTTTGTTTTAATAACGAGTGAGATGCTGATGTGGCCCTCCCCAGGGATGGCGAGGGGGAGCCCAACCCACAGGAGGGCGGTGGAGGTGCTTCTGCAAACAGTGAAGGAGGCCCAAGTCAGCAGCGAGTGGGAGGGGAGCCCAGCCAAGGCCACAGCCGCAGCCTCAGCCTCAGCCGCAGGCTCAGGCCCCGCAGCCCCCGCCCGCAGCTACCGTTATCTCCTTGCTGGCTTCTCGCCGTGGCTGGCCCCTGCCCAGCCAGGCCCTCACTCTTCCCGAGGACGGCATGCCCCGGGCCTCGCAGGAGCCCCCACGAGGCACTGGGCAGCTGGAAGATGTTGGCCGCAGCAAAACTTCAGTGCATCCTTTCGTGGGTGCCCTGGGCAGCCCCACCGGGCCGGGAAACTGCTCGCCATACCTATTTTAAACACCAGTGTAATGGTTTATGGCCCATGGAGGGGTAATTACGGAGTGCAGAACCCGGCTTTTATGGCCCCTCCTCCCCGGGGCGCACTTAGAGAACAGTATGTGTCATGTAGCCAATTTAGATAATGATTCTGATAAAGATAAACGGAATTGTTTATTATAAGTAATTGGGTCTGCTAAGGCCCAGATGAGGCGGTGATGGGGAAGGGCTCCTTAGGATGTGGGGACATGGGGACTGGTTCTGAATGGGGCTCCAGGGTAGAGGAGACAGGCCTGTCCCGTGAGCTCTGCGCACTCTTCCCCTTCTCTCTCCATCTCTCTTCCCCTATCTCTCTCTCTCTCTCTCTTTCTCTCCATCTCTTCCTCTCCTCCCCCTCCCCCGTCCTCTCCTCTCTCTCCTCTCTGGGACTGAACGGATCCTCCCCCATCCTGCGTCCTGGGCTGAAGCCGCTCCTGGGCATAAATAAATCATGGGGTTTTCTGTTGAGTCAGCTGAGCAGGAAGGCACCTGGCAGGAGGGACTGGAGGAGTCAGGGGTGGGGGTCCGACCTGCCCGGGCTCCAGGGCAGTCTGGGCTGCCCATCCCCTTGTGTCCCCAGGGCTGCCTCCTCCTCAGCCAGCAGCTGGCAGGTGCAAGAAGCGGGGAGGGGGCAGGCAGGGCTGGGCCAGCCCAGAGCTGAGGCTGCAGAGTTGTCCCAAGGGGAACCCTGGCCCCTGTTGGGGGTCTTTGTAAAGGGTAAACAAAATGAAGCCCTGGAGCTCACCCCCACTCGGTAACACACACACCTGAGACCTCTAATTACAGCTCGGCCCCAGGCAGGGCCGTGGGAATGCTGCCCCTCTAGCCTGACCCCTCTCCCCAGGCCCCTTCTCACCTGAGGCCTCCTTGGTTCTCAGTGTCTGGCCCTGCAGGGAGGACAGGTGTCCTGGACACCCAGATTCCAAAATATGGAGTGCTCAGAGATTGGAGCCTTGAGGACAGGATCCATGCCCAGGGTCTCTGAGATGAGGGTTCCCCAGGCCAGGATCTGTACCCAGGGAGCCAACAAGCTGGTGGCCTTGACAAATATCTAGAAAGAATCAAATTAAGACCAAGCAAAACACACTCCCACAAGCTGGGGCACCTGAGGTGGGGGTCCTGAGGGAGGATCACCCATGAGCTTGGGGTCCCTGGGGCAGAGTCCCTACAACAGAGGCCCAGTGGCCCACCAGACCCAGGTGTAGGGGCCCCACGTGGCTGCCCGGGGCTGCAGCTCCCCCGGATTGAAACCCAAACCGGAGGAGCGGCCTGTCATGGTGCCTGTGATCCCCGCATGATTGAGAGGGGGCTGCAGGCCCCCAGGCAGTCCCAGGGCAGAACAGCAGCACAGCAGGAGTCTGGGAGGAGAAAGAACGGGGATTTTCTCTGTCTTCTCTCCCTTATCTGATCACAGAGAAGGAAGGGCCGTTCAAAGGCAGTCTCCTTATCAGCCAGGGTTTGTTTGGGGTGATAACTGCACCTGGCAGGGAAGCCTTGCTGCAGGTGGGGCGGGGGCAGGGCAGCCAGGGCATGGGCTCTGGTGGTGTGTCCACACGGTGACCATAGCTAAGGGCACGTGGGTCTGCATGCCCGTGTCTCTGTGTGTGTGACTGCCCGCGTGTGCTCCCACCGGCTGTGCCTTCGTGCGTGGGGGTGGGCACAGGGCAGAACTGTCCTGATGGGCAAAAGGGGGCAGCTCAGACCTGGGCCTGGGGCTGGACTGGGCACTGCTCGGCTTCTGTGGTGATGCTGGTCCCAGCCCCACCTGGGGCCTCTCCGTGGAGTCAGACGCCTGGGGCCAGTGTCACAGCTCACTCAGGGTAAGGCAGGGCACGGGAGTGGGGGGGCACGGTGCTGAGATGTGGCTCAGGGGGATGTCGTGGAGAAGGAGCCTGCGGGAGAGGCCCAGGCAGAGGTGAGCAGGACTGAGCCAGGCATGGCTGAAAAGAACCCCGCGAGAGGGCCAGGGCTACCCCAAGCAGGGACGGAGCAGGACAGAGTTGCCGCAGGCCTCGTCTTTCCCGCTGAAGGCGGCCCTGCTGGGCACCCTGTTTTTTTTGGATACCCTGCCCTGCCCAAACCCAAGGCCCTCCTTTGGTGTTTTTCCCCCACGTAGATGTTTCTTAAACTTATTATTTTGAAATCATTGCAGACTTGTGTGCGGTTGTAAGAGGAAATAGAGACCCTGTGCCCTTTCCCTCACTTCTCCCAGGGTAACGTCTTGCACAACCACAATGCAGCATCCCAGCATACCCACGACATCACTGCAGTGTCTCCCGGCCGTTCTCAGGTCTCTGCAGTGTCACCTGGCTCCGTGTGTGCGTGCGTGCGTGCATGCGTGTGTGTGTGTGTGCTAGGTTTTTGAGCCCCTGCTGTAGACGAGGCACAAAACCATCCATGCCCACAGGATCCCTCCGGCTCCCTTCCGTAACTGCACCCACCTCCCTGCCACCCCCACCCTTAACCCTGTGGTGGTTGTGCTTTGTTGTCTGGTTTAAATGGCGCCTGTACCTACCAGGCCACCACGTGGAAAAGCAGGTCGTTGTCTGGGTACCGCTCAGCTCGTCTCCCACGTCCTCATCCAGTTGACCATCAGGGCCTGGATGTTCACCTTCCTGACCGTTTCTGCAGTGCCCCCATCCCTACCCCTGCCCTGGCTCCCCTCTCCACTGTACACGGGCCTTCTACTCCAGGCCGGGCCCCAACAACCACCGCTCCCCCGGTGCCGTAGCCCTAGCGTGCTTTCTCCAACACGGCCCTGGCCCAGGCACTGCCGCCCGCTCTCCCGCGCTCCACTGTCCCTAGGGAGGGGCCTGCCATCTCAGCTAGCCCGAGCCCTCTGCTCACTCACTTGCCTCTGCAGCCTCCTCTTCTGAGCTACTCCAGGACTCCCTATGGGCACCCTGTTGTGGTGTCGCTCTGCTGGGGCCTGGCACCCACCCTGACTCCTCCTCTGGGGTAACTCCTGCCCTCCTGCAGGGCTCCAACATGTGGCAGGGAACCCTTCCCAGGTGCTCCGATGCTCGGCCCCGGGTAGCTGCCCCTTGGCTGGGTGCCCACAGCCCCCTGCGCGTCCCCCCGTGCTGACCCCATGTATTGTCATGCTCTGTTTACTCGGTCTTCCCCAGAGACGGCAAATAACTGGAGGGCAGACACTGTGTCGGCTCAGCGTCCTGAGCCTGTGTCTACGTGGCAGGCGCAGGCACCGCCTAGTTTGCATGAATGATGGGTGGGTGGGCAGTAGGTACGCAGGTCAGCCTCATGTGCCCGCTGGGGTGGGGACAGACAACCAGAGGCTAGAGCAGGCGGAGGGAAGACAATGTGCTTCTCTTCTACCCAAATCATAGCCACACACCGCAGAGTGGACCTTTCCCATGTGGCCTGCGTCTCCTCCCAGCAACCCGCCTGCCCCGGCCAAGCCCTGGCTCTGAAGGAAATAAGCCAGCGACCACTGAGGGTCTTCTGGGTGCCATAGAGAGCAGGGCGAGCCAGGCGACACCATCCTGGATCTGCTGTTTCCCCACAGTGTGACCGGGTGAGCCCCGTGCAGAGGGTGACCCCGATACCTTACCTTCCTATGCAGCCCCCTGGAGTAGCCAGGAAGTGGTGCTGTACAGGGACAAGGCTTAGAGCTATGCTTGGGCCATAGGACAGCCAACTTCTCGAGGCCCCAAAGGGCTCTGGCCTGGAGCCACCATCCAGAGGATGTCCCCAGCTCAGGCCTGCCCACCCCTCCGCCTTGGGGACTCCGCTACCCCTGCCTCTCAGCCCTGACGTGGTGGCCCCTTTGAAAGGAAGATCTAAGCTTCTTTGCTGCCCCAGATCAGCTGGGGAAAGCAGCAAGATGGGGCGGTGGTGGGCAGTGACTGAGGATGCTGGCGGGCTGAGCAAGTTGGCAGACACCCTCCCCACACAGAGGAACAGCGTCTCAAGAGGAAAGATGGACAGACGGACAGCCGGGAAGAGGAGCTTCAAGGTGATTGGTGTCTGGAGCACAATCCCAGCTTTGTTTTCTGCTACCTGAGGAATTCCGCCTGTGACAGCGGCAATGAGGGAGAAGCTTTCGCTGTTTGCTCACTGAGGTGGTCTTAGTGCCCTTCCAGGGCGTGGCCCGTAGTAGGTGCTCACAGTGGACAGATTAGCCTGGGGACAAACCACTTACTTCTCTAAGCTCCCGTTGCAAATGCTGCTTGGTTTCAGGTATATTTCACAGAACAAAATGTTAGCCATTTTCAAGTGTACAATTTAGTGGTCTCTTGTAGGTTTACGAGGTTGAGTGCTGCTGTTGCTTTCTTTAAGATTATTTATCTACCTCCCTCATGAGAGAGAAAGACACACAACAGATAGTGGGGCAATCCCGGCAGTCTTCACAGCGGGAGCCACCCCTCGTCTCTGTCAGCCCAGCTCCTGGGCAAATGCACACACACTCAGCATGGTCGGGGAGGTCCTGGGACACGAACCCACACCTTTCCCGTGTGGCCCACTCGCATCGTGGCTGCACCTCCGCCTGACCCGAGTGCTGCCTTTTGATCAGTGACAGTGACACCGTGGGCAAGCGATCCACGGCACGCCTGGCCCAGGGCTGCTCCCCGAATGTCAGTTTGTTTCTCCGTTTAGCTGCACACCTGCTACTTCCAAACAGCAAGGCAGCTTCCAAGGGGAGGCAAAGACTCAGTCTGGTTCTTAAAATAAAAGCAGAGGCTCAAATCCCGAGGGAGTACCGGGGCAGTACATCAAACGCCCAAGCTAATATCTCACTCAAGTGGAGGATTAAGTTGAGCTCTGAGCATCCTAGCAGCCAGGACAGCAGGGAAAATCGGATGGGGTAGAGAATTCACATGTGTCTGACCATAGGAGGCTGACGAGTTCGTTGGGAGAGGGTTTGAGTTCTGTTTTGTTTTGTTTTTCCCCCGTTACCAAATGTAGTTTGTGCGGGTGTCTTGTATGAGGAGTGGAAAATGAGCAGGTGTCAAATCCCCAGCCCTTGCCTGGTGCCCACCCATCAGAGGCTCTTGTTAAACCTTTGATGAAGTGAAATATTAAAAAAGACCTCCAAGGGGTCTCCCAGGCTCCTGGTTCAGACAGACAAGGACAGAGCCCTCAGAAACCAGGAAGAAGGTATTTCTGAGGGTCCCGGTGCCAAGGAAAGGGGTGTGATGCACCAAGGAACTCTCGGGACTCAGGAGTGGGTCGAGCTGAGGAGCCCTGCGATGCCTCCTGCCCATGGCAGTGTTTGTGTCCTCAGCTGCTAGAGCTGACTTCTGACAGAACCTGAGACAGACTCAGGGTGTCTCCACCTTGGCACATTGACGAATGGGTCAGGCCAGGCTTTGTGGGGACTGCCCTGTGCACGGTGCGGTCCCCAGAAGCACCCCGCCTCTACCCACAGGATGCACTGACAGGACTTCCTGGTATTGATGGAGGTCCCCTGGGGGGGCAGATTGCTCCACCCATGCTTGATCCAGAGCCACTTTTGACCATCGCACTTGGCAGGGCCTGGACCCACGCCACCACATAAGCAGCACTCTTGCAATCTGAAGGGCGTATTTATGACATTTTGCTCTGAGATTTTCTTAAAGTAAAATGAGTAGAAAATAGGTAAAATAAAAGCACTACTACCAGTAAGAAGCACCACTGTTCTCACAAAGGTAAGGATAATCCAGCTTGCTGTGTGGACATTAAGGCTGATTGTAAAGGAAAAATCACATAATTAAACAGCATGAACACAGTCGTGCATATTAAACAATGCTAGACGGTGCGTTCAAAGACTGGCCAGCTTGGTTCAGCCCCATAGCCCAGTGGTTAAGGGAACTGGATCCCACATGGTCAATTGCAATTCGAACCCTGGTCCTGGTAGCTTGAAGTCCACACCAGGCACGTGTGCATGCTCACCCAAAATCCTGACAGCAAGGAGCAACAGAGGAAAAGGACTGTGGTGGGACCACACCCCGTGGGAGTGCTTTCTCACTTCCTCTCTCCCTCTGGTGGGTACACCAGCCCTCTGGCAGGTGAATGGTGTAACTCCCAAAGTACACAAAACAAGCAAAGCATACTTGGGAGTGTGATCGCTCTTTGGGTCTCGGCTAACAGAAGTCTGCTCACAGCAGAAGAACATGCAGCGGGACCAGCAGTTGGCATAATGGCTGTGTCGCTGGACTCCCATGTAGCTGACCATGGTTTGAGTCTGGGACCTGGTGGCTTAAACTCACGCCGGGCGTGTGCGTGCCCAAGATCCCAAGAGGAGAATAGAGGATAATGGATTGCGGCGTGGCCATCTCCCCTGGGAGGTGATTTCTCACTTTCTGTCCCTCTGTCTCTGTCTTCCTGGTGAGCGCACGTGCCCTATAGCAAAAACCTCTCAAAAAAAGAGCGTGCAGCTTCTCCTTTCCAGGACCACCCTACCCAGAGAAACAGGGCTGGCCGCCTGCCTTCTGGGCCAGGGTGGGGAAAAGGCCTGTGACCATGGCCTTTTGTCCCAAAGCCTCTCAGGGAGGGTGGCAGGGTACCCTCACTGTGGAGCCTGTGCATTTCCACAGGGTGTGGGTGTCCTGGCCCTGTGGCTCCTGGGCCAATTTAGACAGTGGAGGGTCTTGATGATTTCTTCCCTCTGGTCAGGCGGGCACTCAGCAAGCAACCGTGAGGACACGCGGCTCCACGCCAGCCACTACATTAGACGTGGAACATACAAAGATAAGTTAGGGAGCCTCAGGCAGCTCCCCATTGGGGAGCGCACCTTGAGCTGTCTGTGGACTGTCGAGCGGGTTGTTCACTGCACAAGGGCACGTAGCTAAGAGAGTGAGTGAGGGGCTAGAGTCCACCTTGCACTTGGCTCAGCTGGCAGGGGGCCATGTCTGGCTGGAAGACGGAGCACTTTCTCCATCCTGCAGCAAGCTCCCACGTGGGCTAGCAGTCCAGGGATCAGAGCCTCCATGGAAGCACGAACAAGAATCCTCCTTCGGGTGTCACTTGTGGGAAGTAGCCATGAGATGGGGGACGTGTTTTCAGATGCCAGGCCAAGGAGCCTGCGCTGGGATGACCAGGTCGTAGGTGCCAAGGTATGAAGGGCAGACGGAATTCTCAGCTGAGAGCAGAGGTGGAGCCTGAGTAACGAGTTATGTTAGGGAGTCTGGGGGCTGGGCAGGGGAGGTGAGAGATGGTGCCAGTGGGCAGAGGGAACAAGCTTACACAGGGCACCAGATGCCAGGCCTGGGTCTGGGGGAAGGGAGTCAAGAAGGGTTGAAAGACGGCTTGGATCCCTTTGGCCAGATTGTGGGCATAGGCTAGAACCAAGCCAGCCTCAAATTTGGCCACCCCCTCCCGCAGGCCAGCAGCGCCCGGGGCACCCTGCATGCTGACCCTCTGCCCTCCCTGCTGCCTGCCAGCCCCCTCCCTCTGGTCCAAATTCCCACCTCCTGATTAGATTTGGGAAGGACTAATTAGATATAATTCATTATCCTCAAAAATGAGATCAGAAATCAGGAGCTCTCCTCAGAAGAAGGTGGCCTCGCCCCTCATCCATCATGCCTCTAAGTAACCAATTTAAAGTCAGGCGGACACACGCGGCAGCGTTATTACCTTGTCATAAATAGTTAGGGAAGGCCCCCGAACGAGGCAGCTTTATAAATGGTTTTTATCACATTAGTTTGCAGTTATTTGTCATCCACTTTGCTTAAGATAAATGCTGAACAAATAATCAAATTATCAAGCCCAAACCTCTGAAAGTCATTTGCATTCATTGCAGCAGGAGGACCAGGCTCTCCAAATCCGAGAGAACGCCTTGCCCCTGTCTGACCCACTGTGGTGCAGAGGGAGGGAGAACTTCCCGGCAGGGGCAGGAAGTCCTTACAGGGCAAGAGGCACCAGAGGGTCCACCCGGATGGGGCAGGCCAGACTGGGCTGGGAGGGCAGTTTGGGGAACTGAGAGACTTGCTGGGCCTGGGGCCTCCTCTCCCTGCATGCACTCAGGCAGCGTGTGAACACACGCAGGCACTCAGACACAGGCACGCTCCTCCTGTCTGCTGCTGGGAGCCTGTGCCTTTTGTGCAGCCCCAGGAGGGCCCTGTTATGGGCCTGAATAGACCCCCTGCCCCCACAGAGCATGACAGTTTCAGGCGACTTGTGCCCCAGGCCTGTCTGGTTCCTGTCCTGGCCACCAGTGCTGGGCAGGTGGTGAGGAGGGTTCCTGGCCTGGGCGGAACATGTCCAGGGGCGCCCACTGACCCCTCCCAGCTGGGCCCAGAAGGTTCCCTCCGGCAGGGGCCTCTTAGTGGAGAATGACAATTTCACGCCATCCCCAGGAGGCTCTCCTGCACCCCAGCTGTGCCGGCCAGCCCCTCCAGTCTCTCCTACAAAAGGGGCAGGGGTGTAGCTGGCTCTCTGGCTTAGCTTCAGAGGTTGTCCTGTATGGGGGTGTCTATACTGGCTTTAGGGATTGTCCTAGCTTCAGAGGTGGTCCTGCAGGGATGCCTTCGAGGTTGTTCTGGTGTGGCCGAGGCAGCGTGTGCTCTCTCTGGGTCGTGGTGGAGACCTGCTTGTAGAGGTCCAGGAAGAGAATTCTAGGCCACGAACGGTATAGCAGTTGGGGAGGATGCTGGAGCCAGGTGACCCGGGCTCAAACCACCGCGAGGCTTTAGGCAAGCTGCTCACCCTCTCTGGGCCTCAGTTTTCTCATCTGTAAGCAGGGTGGTAATAGTACCCACCTCCACAGGCCTCCATGAGGGCTAACTGATTCATTCTGGTAAAGCGTGTAGATTAAACGCTCACACAGCAGGAACCGTAGAAGGAGTGACGTGGGGCGTCAGGTGATTGCAGAGGCCAGGACATGCAGCTTCCTTGTCGGTCTCTTCCCTCCGTCACCTCTCAGCACAGTCCTCGAGCCCCTAGTGTGGCCGGGCCTGTGGGGATCACCGGGCCATTGAAGTCAGCGATGATGGCAGTGATGGTGCCCTTGGGGAGTGCCATGACGGCTGCTGAAGAGGGAGAGCGGGGGCCTGGCTAGTTGGGAGGGCCCCCAGGTGCCTCACTGCAAAAGCTACCTCAGCTGAACCTGGCAGGGGGAGGGATGGAAAGACATCGCTGTTCAGGACAGACTCACCCAGGGCTACCTCTGACAGCGGTACACACATCCCACTCACAGTGACCTCTGAGCCCGCGTGGACACCCACACAGCATGATCTCTGAGCCCACATGAACGCCCCACACAAGGTGACCTCTGAGCCCATGTGGACACCCACGCAGAGTGACCTCTGAGCCCGCATGGACACCCACGCAGCGTGACCTCTGAGCCCACGTGGACACCCACGCAGCGTGACCTCTGAGCCCACGTGGACACCCACGCAGAGTGACTTCTGAGCCCGCATGGACACCCACGCAGAGTGACCTTTGAGCCTGTGTGGGTACCTCACACAGGGTGACCTCTGAGCCCGCGTGGACACCTCACACAGGGTGACCTCTGAGCCCGCGTGGATGCGCCACACAGGACTGATGCTGAGTGATGTGGACGCCCTCCCCAGAGCTGCCTGCAGGCCCCTGAGCTTCATCCAGGAGCACGCTCCGGGCCAGAGGGGCTTTCTGAGCAGCACGGGGGTAGGGCTGGGGCTGGCAGTCATCACAGAGCTGGCAGCTGCTGGGGGGGCAGAGGAGGAGGGAAGGCTGCCATGGGGGGCCCTGAGCTGAGCTGCAGCACATGGTCGCTGTCACTTATTGGGCAGTGGAGCAGGCTTAATGGCCAGTCCCTTGGAGGAAGACAAGAGAGTCCCCTGCCCCCAAATGGCCCCAGCTCAGCTGAGCTGTCAGAGCCCCGGGCTCTGTGGGCCCCTGCCGCTCCCCAGCCGCCAGCCTGTGGAGGGCCTTGGCTCTGCATTGAGCGGCACCTGGGAATGCCAGGCCCTGGTGGGAGGGGCTGTGCCTGCCCTTTGCTATGCTCAAGCCCTGAGGGTTCCCTGCAAGGTGTGGCCACCACAGCAGGGAGGGAGGACACCTGGCCAAGCGCAACCTTTGCCCTGGCCTGGGCAGGCCTGCAGCGCCCGGCCCAGTGGCCCCTGCAGCCCCCAGCCATCTCCATCAGTCATCTCCCCACCCTGAGAACAGCTGGTGCTTCCAGGGAAATTACCTAATGAATCAACAATGCAGGGATTGTGGAGGCGGAACGTGGCGGGAAGGGGCCTTTCTCCTAGCTGGGCCCACCGGGCATGGAGGACACCTGCGGGCCCCAGAGCCCCACGCCCCTCCCCACCCACAGCCTTAAACCCCCGGCGCCCTGTGGGGTAAGGAAAGCTGAAGGCAGAAGACCGGATGCTGCAGCTAGCCCTTGCTTTGCCACTGGCCAGCTGGGTAGCCTCATGCAAGTGTGGACTTCTGATGTCTCGTCTGTGCAAATATGGGAGTTGATACGGCCCCCCGTGCTGGGAGGCTGTGCTGACTGACGGAGGTGGCCCAGCGTGGTACTCAGCACAGGCCCGGCGCAAGTGACCGCTGACAGCACTGATCATCATTGTTACCATGACAACACCCGCCCAGGAAACATGCATTCATTATTGTCCCCAGTGACCTTCGCCAGGGATTTCTTGGGAACCTCAGTTTCCTCGGCTGTAGAGTGGGGCCAGGAGCCTCTTTGCTTGAGGGTAGAGGCAGGGACTGGTTCCTGCCCCTGGATACCTCCTGGCTGCCAGCCCCGTCTGGGAGCACAGCCCTGAGAACTCTGCAGAGCCAGTTCCCTGGTCTAGCCGCGCGTCGCTCCCACGCCCTGCCCTCCGGAGGAAAGATGCCTGCTCCCAGGGTGGGCACAGGGGCCTGGGGAGGTATGGGCGGAAGTGTGGGGCAGGGCTGGGAGCCGGTGGGCGGCCGTTGGAGCAGGCCCCGTGCTGGGCACAGAGGGCCCATTGTTGCTGGGCCCAGTCAGGCCAAGCCCGCGAGAGCGGCCACCACAGCAAGTTTCGGGAAGCGTCTAGACAGGGCAGCCCCAGGCCCTGGCCTTGCCTTCCTCTGGGTGGGGCTGTGCCACCAGGGGCAGGCAGGGAGGCTGGTGCCTTTGGCTCAGATGGGACACGACAGACAGACCAAGGAGGCTGGGCCAGCGCAGGGTTGCCAGTCAGGAAGAACAAACCGATCCAAACGCTGCTGGCGAGGACAGCCCTGGCTGTGGCAACCTGCTCAGGACTCGGAAAACCCCAAGTCCCAAGCCTGACTCTGTCGTCTGTGTCCTTTGGCAAGTGAATGCCCTGAGCCTTCCTGGCCTCAGCTGAACAACCAAGGTTTAAGAACTCTGGGGGCAAGACCAGAAGGCTGCGTGGAGGCTAAGGCACTCAATCCCACATGGTTGGCTGCACAGTTAGAGTACCAGACCTGGTGGCTCAAAAATCACACCAGGCACGTGTGCATGCATACCCAAAATCCTAAGAGGAGACTGGAGGAGAAGGGATTGCGGTGTGGCTATCTCCCTGAGGGGGTGATTGCTCACTTTCTCTCTCTCTCTCTCTGAATCTCTCTGACATGTACATATGCCCTATTGGAAAACTGAAAAAAAAAAAAAAACAGCAACAAAACCCTGGGGTCAGAGAGATTTGAGTTCCAACCCTAGCTCTGCCACTCCTGCAGTTGTGTGACTTTGGCAAAGGACTCGACTTCTGTGAGCTCAGTTTCCCCGTCTGTAAAATGAGGTAATTTCCTCCTTCCTAAAACGAGATGAAACACTCAGGCTATTTTGAACGGAGCCCGGCGCGTAGCCGGCACGCAGTGAGCAGTCACGGCTGTAGCCCTGTTGCTGCCATCCTCCTGATCTGTGTTGGATGGAACCAGGCTGCAGGTCATCCGCCAGGGTGGACCTGGCACGGAGCCGGCACACCCTACTCGAGAGTGCTTTTGCTGAGACGGAGTGCTAGGGCCCTGGCCCTCTCCTCGCCGTTGGCCAGCCCGTCTGGGAAATGGGCTCACAGACCAGGCCACCCACGGGCAGGGGCAGCAGGCCAGGTCTTCTTCGGGGAACCCCGGGCCTCCCTGCCTCCCAGTGTGGGGCTATTTTTAGCTAGGTGGGTAGGAGTTGCTGCTCTTATCTCTGCCTGGTATTTTTGGCACGTCCTGACTGATGAGGCTCCTCTGCCCTCCCCTGCCAGCCACACCCATGGAGCCCTGGCTGGAGTCCTGTGCCAGTCCCTTCCCTCCCAGGCCCAGCCCAGCCCCAGCCCAGGGGATACCACCAGTAGCCTCCAGGCCACCCACGGCCCGCCCCAGGTCTGAGGCTGCGGAGGTCTCACATCTGTAAAGGGGAGCCACGCCGTGCTCCCCTCCCCCCCACACTCTGTGCAGTTTCCATGGCAATGAGCACAAATCCCCCAGCCCTTCACAGAGAAGCCTTGTTTGTTTTGCCCACATAACTCGAAACCAAGTTGCAGGCCACGATGCAGGCCCGGGGGCCCCCAGGTCCCCCAAGTCCCCCAGGCCCCTGACCCAGCACACTCCCCCACTGAATCAGGAGGGATGGAATGGAGGGAGATCCATACACCCCACGTACACATCAGACCAGGCCAAGGACAGGCAGCAAGAGGTGACCTCCAAGCCCCCTCACTGGAGCGTCCCTCCCTTGTCTGTGGAAGGGGAGCATGTGACCGAGCTTGCACGCGGTGGGAACTAGGTGACCAGTAAATGCACAGATGCACACATAGTGCTAGTGTGTCGACTGATCACATTTGCCTCCCTGAGCCTCAGCGTCTCCACCTGGAAATGGGGACCGCGCGCTCTACCTCATCAGAGGTGCCGAAGCAGCAAATGAGCCATGCTTAGCCCCAAGCTTGGCACGGAGCAGGTGCCCGTTCAGTGGGGTGCCCTCAGTCTTCCTGCAGGTGTCGCTGCTAACCTTCCTGTCATCTTCGTCGCCCCTGGTGCAGTGGGGTTCCACCGTGTCCCTGCATCTCTCTGACTGCCTCCAGCCTGGTGCAGCCGCTGAGCCTGGTCCCCCTAGACTCTCCTTCCCACGGTGACCTGACTGGGGGAGGGGCAGCACAACCTGGCAGGGCCCATTGTTGGGCCTCCCTGCTCAGAGCTGGGGCCGAGCTGTGGCTGGGGGCGGGGGCGGGGCTGCCAGCTGTGCAGTGCCATTCCGCAGCCCTGCTCACCGCTGCTCCTAACTCTGGGGGCTAAATTGAGTCTCGGTTTCCTTAAAATGACTATTTATTGCTTTAATGCAGTACCAAGTATTTACTGAGTGCTGGAGAAAAGGCTCCCCCGCCCGGCGAGGTGCTAGCAGCCGCCTGCCAGTGCGGGGTGGGTGGGGCTGGGCTGGG
>NW_006159896.1:3003741-3010635 GCF_000334495.1 Tupaia belangeri chinensis | reverse complement strand
CGCCCCTCACCAGCCGTGGAAAATCGCTGGACTTTGAACAGAGCAGGCGCCAGCTGCCCCCCCCGGCCCCCGGGTAGCCCCCCGCCTCAGCAGAGCTGGCCCGTGCCAGCCTGGGGCATCTCAGCTGTGTCCTCCGCATGGAGAGCCCCCATGCCCCAGAGGGCAGCACCATTGTCTCCAGGGTGAATGCAAATGTGACCAAGCACAGAAGGCAGCAGTGGGTGAGAGGCTGCCCTACAGAGAGACAGAGATGGGAGGGGCCTTCATCGTGGCCACACGGGGGGCAGTGCCGCGGCAGGGTGACGAGGTTCTCTGCAGCTCGGTCAGCTCATACAACCTGCCCTATTTTTCTCTCTTTTTTTGAGAGGTTTTTGCTAGAGGGCGCGTGCACTCGCCAGACAGACAGAGACAGAGAGACAGAAAGCGAGAAGTCACCCCCCCAGGGGGGATGGCCACGCCGCAATCCCTTCTCCTCCATTCTCCCCTCGGGATCCTGGGCACGTACGCACACGCGCCCAGCGTGAGTTTCAAGCCACCGGGTCCGGGACGTGAACTGCTATCGACTACATGGGAGTCCAGCGACATAGCCATTACACTAACTGCTGGTCCCACCTACTTTAGGTTGAGAAAACTGAGGTTTGAGAGACCTGGTGAGAGGCAGAGACTGAACCCAGCTCTGGTGCTCAGCTCCTCACCTCCTGGGGGCCCAAGGGGTTATGACAGCCCTCAGGCAGGTGCCAGGGACCAACAGGCTCCCCAAGGAAGTACCCACTGAATCTAGCCTGGAAGGATAAAAAGCACTCAATTAAGGGCCCTGGAGGGGTAGCAGGCCAGACAGGAAGAGGGGCCAGTGAGTGCGAAGGCAGAGTTGAGGCTGTGCCCGTTTTGAGACCAGATTGACTGAGACCATGCGTGCCTGAGGCCGATCAGTGAGCAGGTCAGATGGGGAGAGCTTGCCTGTGTGGCTGGAGCTCAAATCCAGTTCTAGAAAGAGGATAGGACGGGGGGTGGGGGGGGTAGTGAGAGAGAAAGAGGGTGGAAAACTGAGGGCCAAGAGGAAGAGAGAAGGAAGAGGGAGGTAAGAAGAGAAGCTGTCCAGTGCTGGCCATGACAGTAACAGCAGCCGTGGCCAGGAGCTGCGGCCCTGGCTCTGTGCTGGGCACCGTGCTAAGCACTTATGCATATTACAACATTTGCAGGGGGCTTAGGACCAGCAGATGGCATAATGGTTATGTTGCTGGACTCCCATGTAGTCTACTGCGGTTTGAGTCCCAGATTTGGCAGCTTAAAACTCATGCTGGGCACATGTGCGTGAGTACCCAAAATTCTGAGAGGAGAATGGAGGAGAAGGGATAGCAGCATGACCATCTCCTCTGGGGAGTGGTTTCTCACTTTCTGTCTCTGTCTCTCTGGCAAGCACACATGCCCTATAGCAAAAATCTCTCTTAAAAAAAGTTTGAGGGGACCAGCAGATGGTGTAATGATTCATCACTAGACTCCTATGTAGTCAACCACTGTTCGAGTCCCAGATCCAACTGCGTAAGACTCAGGCCAAGCAGGTATGCATGCATACCCAAAATCCCAAGAGAAGAATGAAGGAAAAGGGATTGCAGTGTGGCCATCCCCCCTGGGCAGTGATTTCTTGCTCTGTCTCTCTGTCTGTCTCTGTCTTTCTGGCAAGCACATGCACCCTATGAAAAAAATCTCTTTAAAAAAAGTTTGGGGGCAAATACGACACAGCAATAATGCAGCTGGACAACCCAGGGAAGGTCCTGGGTTTGCATCCCAGCCCCAGATCTCCCTGAGCAAGCCAGGCACCCCTTTGCCCATATCCTGGCTGGTTGGGGGCACCCGTGTCTGTCTCTCCATCTATCTCTGTACCTTTCTCTCATGGAAGAAATAAATGAACAACTTTTAAATTTTTTTGGCAGGAGATATTGGCAGGCGGTACAAGCCTGGGCAGTGGTCTACGGGACAAGGGCTTGCAGAGGCTCCCCCTGGCTAGAACGGGAGAGGAGTGGGGGAAGGACCCTGGGAGGACAGTGCTGTCACTTCCAGCTGAGCTGATCAGAGGGAGCTGAGCTCAGGGGAAATGACAAATGGGCCCTTTCTTTTTCATATGTTCTTTTTAAATGTTTCTTATTTTTTCTTTTTTATATAAAAGTCATCGTTGCTTATTATAAAATAAATGCAGGCAAAGCTGAAGTAAGCCAAGCCAAAAGGGCAGCTCTCACCCCTGCCCCTGCGCTCTCCCCAGAGGTAGTCAGTTGACAATGGCAACATTCCAGACCTTTCCTCCAGGCACATGGGCGTGCTCTGTGCATGCCGGCTTTTTTACTGGGGCCATATTTTCTCTGGACCATTCTGCTCTGCACTTGCATGTCCCACTTAGCAACGCACCGAGGACATCTGTCCACGTCGGTGCCCCCAGCTTTGCCTGTCTTTACAATCACCATGTGATGGTCCAGGGAATAGGCGAGCTTAGGTTTCAGAACTCACGTGCCCAGTGACAGCCCTCGGAGCTACTGCCAGGGATCACTGTCACACTCGCGAGTGTCCTTGTGCCTGGACCTCACGCACATGCACCACGTGACAGGACCCAGGCTGAAAACATATCAGGCCCTGCTGCCCTGGGGCATCCACGGCAGCCCAGGCAGTGGGCAAGGAGAGGGGTCTGGATCCGGGGGTGGTAGCCTGGGCTGGGAGAAGGGGTCAGTGCTGTAGAATAGGAGATGGTGCTTGAGGGCTTTTGTCATCTAAGCGACAATCGAACCATAAGAGGGCAGACCCCTGAGGGGCCTGGCATTTAAGAGCAGGTGGAAAACCAGAAACATGGCTCCAAAAGTTTGTGGAAAAATGGAATTCAAGTGCGAGTTTAGGGCCAGCCTGTGGCATTTTGGTTAAGGCGGCTGGATCCCACAAAGCTAACTGTACAGTTCAAGTCCTGGGTCCAGCAGCTTGAGAAACACCCTGGGTGCATGTGCGTGGGTGCCCAAAATCCCCAAGGAAGAAAAAATGGAGGATCAGGTGTGGCGTGACCATCCCACAGGGGTGCTTTCGCACTTTTTCTGTCTCTCTTTGGCGAGTACGCATGCCCTCTAGCAATTTTTTTAATGCAAGTTTACTTTGGTGCAAACATATTTGAAAATTTATACACAATTTTTTCCTCATGTATTTTCCTTTTTTTTTTTTTTTTTTTTTTTTTTTTTTTTTTTTTTTTTTTTTTTTTTTTTTTCCCCCTTGTCTATGGGGTAGAGTTTCCAGAAGAAAGGTATGGCTGAGTGTGGCCAGTCACAGGAGGGTGTGCACTTGCGTGCCCAGTCCCTGCACAGTGCTGGGCCCATCGTAGCTGCTCAGTAAACACCGGTCAGTGGAGTTAATGAGTGAGTCAATGAGTGAGATGCATTCATTGATTGTGGCTCCATTCATTCTCGGGTCCAGAAGGATCAGAAGGGTTGTGTCTTCAGCTGAAAACAAAGGAAGTAGAGGAAGCTTCAGCAGGTTGGTTGAGGAAGGAAGTGAAGGCACAATGCCAGCAGGTGTAGACAGTTTCCCCAGAGTGTGGCTGGCCAGGGGAGGTGAGAGGTGAGCAGGCCGAGGGGCCGAAGGGAGCTGGGTGTCCCTCTTGAGGAAGAGATGGTGAGGAAGTGATTGGTGCTGGGGGCTCGGGGACAGAGATTCTCATTGAGGCCACAGGCCTGCAAGGACCCCAGCATGAGGGGTGGTTTCCCCTGGCTCAGGCTATGGAAGGAGTGTGCGAGTTGCTTCCTGAGCCCAGCCCTGGCCTCTCAGCACTCACTGTCTCATGGAACCTTACCAGGACCCTGCGAAGGCAGATTGAACCGCCCAGCTTAGAGATGAGGCTCTGGAGGCCAAGTCATGGGCCCAAGAGCACATAGCTAAGACCAACAGAGGCTCACTTTAACCCACGTCTTCCACCCTGAGAGACGCCCACCCTCGCCTCCTGTCCCCCAACCCTCACACTTCCCCTCCTCGGCCCTCCTGGAGTGGGCTTAGCAGGGGCGACAGTCTCACAGCCAGAGACAAGCCTTCAGGGAACTGACCGCTGCACCCGGCAGGCTGAGGAAAGCCGTTTGCATTTAACCTCCTTTGCTAAACCATTGCGTGCCCTGCTCAGTGAGGGAGCTGAGTCATTTCCAACTTAAAGTTTAGACATGGGCATGAAGATCATTGCAGGCCTGGTCCTGGCAGCCCAGTTAGGACCAGAGGAAGGGGAGGCAGGAGGGCAGGAGGAAGGGCGTGACTGGAAGGGCACTCCAGGCTGCAGACCTGCCGGGTAAAAGACACACAGCTAAGAGCGGGCACTGCTTGGTGTCAGGGAGCCAGGAGGCAGCAAGGGCCTGGCCCAGGGGGCAGAGACGGGGCTGGATGGCTCCCAGGGTTGGGGAAAGGAAAGGGCAGTCAGTGAGTTGTGGGGGCAGATCCGGCCTCGCCGCAGACCAGCTGGGCCTGTGGGGAGTACTGCCCTCTGCCTAGGCCTCCCTGACCTTCCCAGCCACATAGTGGCCACTTTCAAGACAGCCACATAATCCTAGGTTTCCCCAGCAAAAGTGTTCCTCTGGGTCTGCATTACATGGATATACATGCATTTACGTGCACGCTCACATGTACATATGTGTTTGGGTGTGTCCCTGGGTACCTGCAATCTGCTCACACACCCGTGCATCTTTGTCCTCACGTGTGTGTTGTGTCCGCATTTGCCCAGCATCTCCTGGGCTCCGTGCAGCGTGCACACCTGCTCTGTGTGTCTGGGTACATTGTGTCTCCGGGTGCCCGTGTGGAACCCACGTGCACCTGTGCACTTCTCTGTGTGAGCAGATGGCACTCCAGCCATCCTGTGTGTGAGCACTGTGTCACACACGTGTGCCTAGGTACCCATGTGTGTTAGCGTGTCCCTGTGTACCTAGGAGGCATGTGGTCCTGGGGCCAGGGGCCATTTGTCTCCAGGCAAGGCAGAAAGGGAGGCCGCTGGTGTCCGAAGCTCCTCTGAATCTGGCAGCCGTGTTGCTGCCCCTTCCCCCAGGTCAATCCCAATCACCCAGGTGAAAGGCAGGACAGACCCACAGTAATCGGGGGTAGACAGGGCCATGGAGCCTTCAGGAGGCTGAGCAGGGTCCAGAGAGGGGATCTGTGACAGGTGGGGGCAGTGTCTGTACTTCAACCTCTCAGAACATAGACCGGCAGGAATGGGTCCCCCGGAATAGTCACCTGACTCTGGGTCTGGGTGACACCCCTCCAAGGGGCAAACACCCCAACACCCTCCTCTGGTTAGACTCATGGGTATGTGTGTGGAGGCAGCAGGCACATAGAAACATATGTGTGCATATGTGTATACATGGATGTGCCAACAATTGTGCACATGTGTGAGCGTGCTCAGGCATAACCTGTAGAGTTGTACTCACACACAGTGCTGGTGTAGGTGGCACGCGTCAGCATGCATGCGAGCGTGTGCACAGTACGTGTGCCTTGGGCAGACACAGGCAGGCCTGCAGCCACGTGTGTCTGTGGAGGCATGCGCTAACCGCCTGCACAGACACAGACACGGACGTCCAGGCAGGCGTGCCTGTGCTTGAGTGTGCATACATACCGTGCCACATGCACACTGGACAGGCAGGCATGTCTAGGTAGACATGGAGTCCTGTGTGTGCAGCACAGGCGTGTGGGCATACCATGCACAGGGGGACATAAGAGGTGTGTCTATAGGGCACCTGTGAACAGGCGTCGGGAGCCATGAGCACCATAGAGCGCGTGTCCCTGACCGCGCTGTCACCGCCGTGGTTCCCTGGAAGGGAGTGTGGGACAGGCAGGTTCCCAGCCTGGAGGCATCCCAGGTGACAGAGTGGGCACAAGAGATGCATCCTGTGGGGGCACCTCCCCACTGGACCAGAACTTGCCATGCCAGGCACAGCCCCCATGCCAGCGACAGGAATTCAATCCCACGCCAGTAAATTCGTCTCTGCTTCGCCATGGCCTCTGAGCCTTGAGCTGGGGGAGGGGACCCCGCTCGGAAATCGGCCGTAAATTTCTCGAGATGCTTTAATTTTTTAAAAGCCTCACGTAGATGCTTTGCATTGCGAAAGCCCACAAATATCGGCTAAACGAGGTGCTCCAACAGAAGGCCTGGCCAGGCCGTGGCCCTCCCCTCCCCACAGAGGGCTGGGCTCAGCTGGGGCCCCTGGCCAGGGCAGCCGGGCCCAGGGGGCCGGGCCGAGGGGCCATCTTTGTTCGGAGCAGGGCTCAGACTGCAGAGTGGCTGGGTAAACAGTCGCCACAGTAATCGCAGGCTGATTCCAACTAATTAAATCCTGCGCCAAGAGCCCACTCCAGCCAGTATCCCGAGAGGCCACGAAAACACAGACACCCCAGACGGGGCTTTGCTCCAGGTCGGGTCTGGCGCTCTAATCCCGTATCTTTTGAAAGATAGGCGCGTCCCCGGCTGAGGGGTCAGCGGGCCTGCCCTGTGCCGAGCGGTGGAATTTTTCAATAACCAGCAGCCGGGTCACCAAGCACACAAAGGCAGAGTAATATCCTGTGGGCTTACTCGGGAGAGGGCCGTGCCGAGCCAGCTCCCCCCGGGCCCAGGGCATGGCCCCCCACAGCCCAGGCCCCCAGCGGCCAAGAGGCCACTTGGCCAGGCCTCCGGTCCCCGCCCACCAGAGGGAGAGAGGACCAAGGTGGGCATCCCCTGCTGCCCCCTCCTCCAGGACTGGGGCTTCCAAGAACTTCATCTTCCTTATTAAAACACAGCCTGGATGATCCCAGGCCCCAGCTGCGGCTGTGGGACCTGTCCGGGCAGCGCTGCCGAGGCCAGGCCCCTGCCAAGGGGCAGCACGTGGGCGGGCCGCCCTGCGAAGGGAGGCTGTCCTCTGGGGG
>NW_006159896.1:2990295-3002842 GCF_000334495.1 Tupaia belangeri chinensis | reverse complement strand
CCTGTGGGACGTGTCCGGGCAGCGCTGCCGAGGCCAGGCCCCTGCCAAGGGGCAGCACGTGGGCGGGCCGCACTGCGAAGGGAGGCTGTCCTCTGGAGTGCAGAGGCCGGGTTTCCACCCCTGTCTGCGCAAGGCCTGTTCACCAGCTGGTGTCTGTGAGCAGGGCTCTCACTGGTCACGGGGTGAGGGGACTGAGGGGACTGAGGGGCTTGCTCCAGGACTTGGTAGCTCTCTGCCACCCGCCTCGGTTTCCTCTACTGTATAATGGGGGTCCGGGAAGCCCGGGCTCTGTGGAGAAGTAGGTTTGTGCCCTGGAGGGGCTCCCACACTGTGGAGGGCTGTCCACAGTGGGAACCGCGCCACATGTGAGTGATTAGAAGCTGCAGAGACCCGGCCGATTTTATTTTATTTTATTTTTTTCCTGGAGAAACAATAGTTGCCCCCTCTCCCGGGTCTGGAATGCTTTACGCCCAGGGTCTGGGACCCCTCATTTAAATTGGCTGCGAAGGGACAGGCGCTGTGAGCCCTGGGAGGAGGTTGTTAGGGATGGAAGCCGGGGCCCAGGAATTTACAATCCGTTACTTGAGAGGTGTCCTGCCTCCCCTCTCCCCATCCAGGCCTTCGCAGGCCCAGCATGTGCCGTAAAGATGTCACACTGGGTGGGGGTGCTGAGGAAGGGCCCAGGCTGGCCTTTGGGAGGGCGGACACAGCCCTGGACAGAGTCCCGCCTGCACCTCGGTCCACTGGCTAAGCCTGGTGAGAGCACCCTCCCTGGGCCTCGGTCCCCCGTCTAGCAGGACGCGACAGTGCTGATGAATAAAGGCATTCACTTCAATCCGAGCCATGCCCCAGTGCAAGACGAGGCGGGAGACAGCCCCATGGTGAGGGATCCACAGACCCCCATGGTGAGGGGTCCATAGACCCATGGTGCCTTGCAACAGGGACTTGGTCAACACCACGCACCTCGCTGCCTGCCGGAGCCAGGCACCCCAAGGACCTCTACTCACACAGGATGCAAGAGGCTCTTTTTGTCCTTTGCCAAATCACACATTGGCCTCATGTTGTATTTGGAACCCTGGGTCTTTGAAGCTGGGAGGGTTGATGCAGGCGCGCTGTCTCTTTGAGCCTCGGTTTCCTTGTCTGTGAAGCGGGAGGTCATGCCCCTTGCCCTCCAGAATTGAGGGAAAAGAGAGACCGTGAGTTGGCGCAGGGCAGGGCCAGGCACACGGCAGCATCTGTTGCGGCGTGTCTGGCCCGGGCAAGGTGAGCACCAAGGTACAGGTGGCCCCTGACACTGCAGGCAGCACCTCCCAAGGGGAAGGCGTTTGAGGGGACCTGCCGGAGAGTAGGGAGCCACCAACAACTGAAGGGGGAGGGGAGGGGCGACATGCTGGTGGCTGGACTGCGTGGGCTCCAGGTGTACCCAGGCCCCATGCCCAGCTCACTGCCAGGGCCCAGTCTGAGCCTGATAATGGGTCAGATATGGGGACAGGTGTCAAGGGAGAGAGAGGACCCAGGTGCTGCACAGGAAGGGGCCAAGGGTAGTGTTGGTGCCATAGGCGAGGTGGAGACAAGGAGACACCTCGTTTGGGGCCAGGCGTGGAGGCATCAAGGGGTGTTGGGACATTCGGGAGGAGCAGTTTCCGGAGCGATGGGGAGGGCCCAGGAAGCCCTGAGAACCCTCAGGAGCCATGCCCGCCCTGAGCAGGTGACTCAAGGTGGTGGTTCCCCAGCCATGGGACTTCACCGGGAGCGGAGGCTCAGACACCCTGAGAAGAGGTGCACTGTGGGCATTGCCGGGGGCGAGCAGCGGGCTGCGGGTGTCCTGAGCAGAGGGCACGAGCCCCGCCTCCCTGGCCCACAGGCTCACCATGACTGTGGCCCCACAGGGCCAGTCATTTCTGTCCCCAATGCCAAGAGACTCTCCAGCCCAGAGCCCAGAGGAAGGACATCCCTTGTCTCAAAGCATTTAGGAATCTTCACCAAGGATGCGGGCGGCACAGGGGCGGAGGGCACACTGCTCAGGAAGACTGCATGGAAATGCACTGCGAGTGTGAGTGTGTGTGTGAGAGTGAGTGTGTGAGAGTGAGTGTGTGTGGGGGAGAACAAAGTAAACAGCTGCCGCCCTGTCCTCTCTGCGCCGTGGCCAGGTACACAGCCCTGTTTGGACAGCTGCCTTGTCTGTCTGTCTGTCTGGGAGATGCTAGCTGATAGATGTGGGTGGGCGGACTGTTAACCCCTGGTTGTCTGCGGTGCTGGTGCCGCGCCTCCCTGCCTCCTCCCTGGGCCAGAAGGCGGCAGAGGGTGTCCTGGTGCCCCACCCTGGCTCCTCTGGAGAGGCACCTCTAGTCTGAGTCAGAGACAGGGCGAGGGGAATCCAGAGCAGGAGCCAAGGATAAAAGAGAAAGGGGTCTCTCCCGGTGGGGGCCGAGAGCAGAATGTGTCCCTCTGTCTATCCAGAACCCTCCTCGCCCACCTCCGTGCCCTGGGAGGTGCCTCCATCTTCATTGAGAAGCCAGCAGTCAGGCTTTTGCAGGGCTGTCTTCCCAGATGCCTGCCCTGCCTGGGTTCGAGGGTGCAGGGAGAGGGGGCCAGTGCTCTGGGCCTCCAGTAGCAGGTCCCTGTGAGGCGTGAACAGGCAGAGATGGGGCTGCAGGATGACTGGGCAGGGAAGCTGGGCTGGGATCTCCTACTCCAGGGAAAGCCTGGACCCAGTGATGAGTGGACGCCATGCTGGCTGTCCGCACAGTGAGGCCCGGCGACTGCCCACCTGGCATCTCCACGTGGCACCCCCATTCACCAGCCTGCACTCCCAATCTCAGCCATGGCTCCTCCACCCACCAGGCAGGCACCTGCCAGGGTCCAAGGGCCACCCCAGGCTCCTCACATTTACCCCAAAGTCCTGTCCAAAGCACCCTACATTGCTCTCTGAAAACTCGCTTCAGGGCCAGTAGACGGCGTGGAGGCTAAGGCGAGCTACGCGGTTTGGGTCCCAGACCTGGTGGCTTGAAAGTCATGCCAGGCACGTGTGCAAATGTGCCACAAATCCTGAGCAGAGGAGAGGATTGTGGCATGACTATCCCCCTGGGGGAGGGGGGGTGAGTTCTCACTTTGTGTCCCCTCTCTCTCTCTTTCTCTGTCTCTGCTGAGGCGTATACACCACAGTATAGCATAGTGTAACTAGAACAACCCCCACCCCAGCTCCTGCAGGACCCTGTGTGCGTCTGACCTGCAGGGTGCCAGGGAGCCTTACAGCAGCTCCTCCATTCTGCTCTGTGACCCCCACCCTGGGTCCCTGCTCTGTAGCCCAAGTGATCCTTTAAAAATGTAAATTGCTGGAGCCATTCCCCACCTAAAACCTCTCCATGGCTCCCATGGCTCTTGAGATTAAGACAGAAATCCTTTAAATGGCCCACAAGGTCATCTCAGCACAGGTTAAATAAACGAGGGCCTGCCCTGCGCCCTGCGTAGAGCATCAGGCAGTGTGAACTCAGGAGATCTGGGCCACTCGGAGTCGTCTCCAGGGTGAGCAGGTGGACGGGGCGGGGCACGGGAGCAGAACCCCTGTAGAGTGTATTTGCATTCGCGTTCATGTATGTGTAGTTTTTTAAAAGATGGACACGACCTCAACTAGTCCTCGTTACAAAACAAGCAAAACAGGCGGGGGTGGAGTGCTGGGCGCACTGGCGGCATTGCCGGAGTGTGACGTGGATTGCGTATTCCCGGAGTGGAAGACACCGATAGCCTCTGGGGAGGGGACCTGGACGGCTCGGCACGGGCTGGGCCAGGCTTCGGTGAACACCCTTATGTCTGTCTTTACTATCCAAAAATCCAATCATTTTGAAAATAAGAACGGTCAGGGCGATGATTCGCGAGGCCCTGCACTCTCGGCCAGCCCCGTCCCGTGCCCCACGCCCCTGCGCTCTAATTTCGCTGGCCTCCGCACCCCGGGGCACCCGCTGTTCCCTGCGCCTGGTCTCTCTGCCCTTCCATCCTCGTCTGGCTGGGTCTCCCGGCTCGCTCGTCTCAGGAAGGCGGCTTTCTCTGGCGTGCCTGGTGCGGGCTGCATCAAGACCTATGGTGCCCATCTTTGTCTTCACCGCCTCCCTTCCTGGCATGTGACCCGCATGGCGGTGCCCACATCCAGCACTCTCACAGCTGTCCCCAGCCTGCGCCTGGCTCTCAGACACCTCGTCAATACGAATGTGGAGAATGGGTGAACGACTAGCAGGCGGGAGCAGAGGCCATGGGAATTCCACGCCGTGGGGGTTGGGAGCTGCCCATTGGGCTTGGAAGGAAGAGAAGACTTTGCCAGCTTCTCAGGAAGGTGTTCCGAGCAGAGGACCGTGCCAGACGCAAAGACCAGGCAGCCGGACTTCCCCGGCCACCTGTCTGCAGTGCCTGTGGCGCACCCAGGTCCCACGTGCCTTGGGAAGCCGCCCGTCCTCTCTGCACCTCAGTCTGCTCGTCAGGGAAATGGGGGTGTTGGCAGAGACCTCTCGAGTTGCTGGGGCGTGGATCCCTCAGGGAGGGCCCGCTCACAGTTGGTCCTAGATAAATGCTAGGGGCGGTGCAGGCCCCGGGAAAGGGTTAAAGCCGGGCACTTCTTAATTGTCAAATGACTGCGGGCGATTAGCGCTGGCAGCTTCCTCAATAATCGCTCTTCTCTGTACCTGCTGGGAGCTTAATTAAAAAACAAAGAGGCTCAATTTAAAGGCCATTACTATGCTAATGCGGCCGGGCAGGCGGTGATTAAGCGGCTCTGACGGGCTGCAGCGGCTGGGGCGGGGCGCCGGGCGATCCGTTACCCACTAAAACGGCGGGCGCGGGCCCAGCCCGGTGCCCGCTGGACCTGCCAGGCCGGCCGGCAGGCAGCTGGCTGGTCCAGAGCCCAGGAATCCTGGAGATCCAGCCATGTGGTCCCTAGCAGAGCCCCACTGTGGGTGGGCAATGGATACCCGCCACATCTCCAAGCAACTCCCTTAAAATTTCTCCTCCTGCCCCCCTGGGCTCCCCTGGGCTCAGGTGAAGGCTGCCACCTCTCTCACACCCACTTCTTGCGAGGTGGCTCAGCTGGGGGCCATGTTCTGCTCAGCCCACAGAAGTCCGCCCAGCTCAGACAGGCCATTGGCTGGAAGCAGGTCTTGGGCTCCCAAACCCCGGGGGCATCTGCTTCTCCACACCTAACTGCCTTCCTAACCACTGGGGAGGCAGGAAAGCATGGCGGTCCCCAGGCAGGCTGCCCTGGGATGGCCGTGGCTCTGCATCTCACCAGGGGGGGGCCTGAGTAAGGAAGGGACTCCTACCTCCCAGGTGGTCAGGAGGCAGCAGTGGCCCCAGCTCTAGCACAGGGCTGGGCTGCTTTCTGTGTGACCTTTCACAGGTGCATACGCCAGGTTCCAGACCCAGGTTCCTTGTGCAAGAGCACTTGGGGTGGGGGGCTGAGTCCAAGCGCAGGAGACTGGCAATGCAGGCCTCAGTGACTATCGGACAAAGCTGGGGCTCCCTGTGGCTTTGCTGAGAGGAGTGTAGGTGGGAACTAGGCAGGGGATGGCAGGACCCGGCTCTGGAGGAAGGTGCTCCTGGGCCTCAGGCCTCAAGGCTATGTGGACAAGCTGAGGCTCATCAGGAGGTCCCCAGAGTGTGGAGAAACAGCCACAGGAACCTGGGGAGCTTAACCAGAGAGCGAGTGTCATCGTCTTCCGTCTTTGAAGGGCAAGAAGCAGCACACTTAGGCCTAGCGGAAGCTGGACCTTTGTGGCCAGTATATGACACCCTGTGTCTGTCTTGATCCTGCAGTTTTGACCCCAACATGTTTTCATCAGCTGCCTGTAAAATCCGTGATAATAAACGTTGGTGGTTTTGTTTGGTAACATTGAAAAGCACCTACCTGAGCCTGGGCATAATTGAACTTGGTAAAAAACAATCAGCGACGTGGCGATTGGGCTGCCACATGGCTGACCAGGGTTTGAGTGCAGGACCTAGAGGCTTGCTTTTTCACTTCCCCTCTGTCTTTCTCTTGGTCTCTTTCTCTGGTGAATTAAAGTAATAATAAATAAAATTATGTAGATATTTATTTATTTATTTATTTATTTATTTATTTATTTTGGAGAGATTTTCGCTATAGGGCGCGTGCACTTGCCAGACAGACAGACAGAAAGCGAGAAATCACCCCCCAGAGGGGATGGCCACGCCGCAATCCCTTCTCCTCCATTCTCCTCTCGGGATCTTGGGCACACATGCACACGCACCCGGCGTGAGTTTTAAGCCACCGGGTCCAGGACGTGGACAGCGGTCGACTACGTGGGAGTCCAGCGACATAGCCATTATGCTAACTGCTGGTTCCCACGTAGATAATTCTTTTAAAAAAAAAATAATTAGTACAAAAGACAAGCAACAACAGTGAAACTATGCATGGTAAAAATGCGTTAGTGGCTACGAGTTAACCAATCTGTAAGACCCAACAGGGATACAAACCTGATGAAAGAGCAAACCTTTATTGAAAATTTTTCATGAAAAATCACGTATCTTAATGAAAATAGTTTTAGTAAGATAAAAGTGAAAATGGAAAATGTTGTAAATTATTTAACTGTCCTAGAAAGAAAATCGATCAAAAAATTAGATTGCCTTAATGGAATTTGTTCCAGAAAGCACTTGCTCTAAGGAAGTTTATCAATGTTGTTATAATCCTAATTAAAATGCTGTGGTCTGTATACAGAGTCTGGAATCTGTGAGGTCAGAATGGTGGGGCCAAAACAGCAGCATCGTCAGCTGTCAGACACTGCAGCTGTTCCCCGGGGTTTCTCCTGCTGAGACCTGCCCCCTGGAATACCTGGACCTCAGTCTGTCAGGGGTTCCCTAAGGACCATGACCCCGTGACTTGTTCCTCACTGATTTTCCATCTCCTAGCACAGAGCTTGGTCATGGTGAGTGCTGACAGAATCTACAAGTCTTAGTGAAAAGCTTAAAAGGCAGTTAGGAGCCAGCAGTTGGCATGGAGGTTAAGGTGGCTGGATCCCACATGGCTGGCCATGTGGTTCGAGTCCTGGACCTGGTAGTTTAAAAATCATGCCAGACATATGTATGTGTGTGCCCAAAACCCAAGGGGAGAATGTAGGAGAAGGGATTGTGCCGGGGGGTGGGGAGATTTCCCACTTTCCCTCTCTGTTTGGCAATTACACACATACCCTAGAGCAAACTAAAAACAAACAAACAAAACAACAAGTAGTTCGTTTCTGGTCTTTTAAGAGATGGAGTCAGGGCACAGGGCTTGGCACTGAGCAAGTGCTTAAGTATTTGTTGGATGAATGGATGCCCATTGAGTGGATGGATAGATGGTTGAGAGAGTGGATGGATGGATAGATGGCCAGGTAGGTGGGTGTATAGGAGGAAGGAAGGACAAAAAGAATGAGAGACTGTGTGAGTGGGTGGGTGGAAGGATGGATGATGGATAGTTGGCTGGGTGGCTGTGTAACCCCCAGAGGGGATGGCCACGCCGCAATCCCTTCTCCTCCATTCTCCTCTCGGGATCTTGGGCACACATGCACACGCACCCGGCGTGAGTTTTAAGCCACCGGGTCCAGGACGTGGACAGCGGTCGACTACGTGGGAGTCCAGCGACATAGCCATTATGCTAACTGCTGGTTCCCACGTAGATAATTCTTTAAAAAAAAAATAATTAGTACAAAAGACAAGCAACAACAGTGAAACTATGCATGGTAAAAATGCGTTAGTGGCTACGAGTTAACCAATCTGTAAGACCCAACAGGGATACAAACCTGATGAAAGAGCAAACCTTTATTGAAACTTTTTCATGAAAAATCACGTATCTTAATGAAAATAGTTTTAGTAAGATAAAAGTGAAAATGGAAAATGTTGTAAATTATTTAACTGTCCTAGAAAGAAAATCGATCAAAAAATTAGATTGCCTTAATGGAATTTGTTCCAGAAAGCACTTGCTCTAAGGAAGTTTATCAATGTTGTTATAATCCTAATTAAAATGCTGTGGTCTGTATACAGAGTCTGGAATCTGTGAGGTCAGAATGGTGGGGCCAAAACAGCAGCATCGTCAGCTGTCAGACACTGCAGCTGTTCCCCGGGGTTTCTCCTGCTGAGACCTGCCCCCTGGAATACCTGGACCTCAGTCTGTCAGGGGTTCCCTAAGGACCATGACCCCGTGACTTGTTCCTCACTGATTTTCCATCTCCTAGCACAGAGCTTGGTCATGGTGAGTGCTGACAGAATCTACAAGTCTTAGTGAAAAGCTTAAAAGGCAGTTAGGAGCCAGCAGTTGGCATGGAGGTTAAGGTGGCTGGATCCCACATGGCTGGCCATGTGGTTCGAGTCCTGGACCTGGTAGTTTAAAAATCATGCCAGACATATGTATGTGTGTGCCCAAAACCCAAGGGGAGAATGTAGGAGAAGGGATTGTGCCGGGGGGTGGGGAGATTTCCCACTTTCCCTCTCTGTTTGGCAATTACACACATACCCTAGAGCAAACTAAAAACAAACAAACAAAACAACAAGTAGTTCGTTTCTGGTCTTTTAAGAGATGGAGTCAGGGCACAGGGCTTGGCACTGAGCAAGTGCTTAAGTATTTGTTGGATGAATGGATGCCCATTGAGTGGATGGATAGATGGTTGAGAGAGTGGATGGATGGATAGATGGCCAGGTAGGTGGGTGTATAGGAGGAAGGAAGGACAAAAAGAATGAGAGACTGTGTGAGTGGGTGGGTGGAAGGATGGATGATGGATAGTTGGCTGGGTGGCTGTGTAAATGGATGGATAGTTAGATGGGTAGGAGGAAGAAAGGAAGGCAAGGAGGAAGGAAGGAAGGAAGGAAGGAAGGAAGGAAGGAAGGAAGGAAGGAAGGAAGGAAGGAAAAGAAAAGTTGGTTGATGGCTGAGTAAGTGAGTAGGTGGGTGGATGGATGGATGGATGGATGGGTGGGTAGTTGGCTGGGTAACTATGTGAATGAGTGGCTATGTGAGTAAGTGGTAGAAGGATGGATGGATGGATGGATAGTCAGCTGGGTGGCTGTGTGAGTGGGTGGATAGTTGGATGGGTAGGAGGAAGGAAGGAAGGAAAAGAATATTTGGTTGATGGCTGTGTGAATGAGTGAGTGGGTGGGTGGGTTGGTGGATGGATGGATGGATGGGTGGGTAGAGGAATGGGTAGTTGGCTAGGTGGCTGTGTGAGTGGGTAGTTGGATGGATAGAGGGGGAAGGATGGATGGATGGATGGATAGTCAGCTGGGTGGCTGTGTGAGTGGGTGGATAGTTGGATGGGTAGGAGGAAGGAAGGAAGGCAAGGAGGAAGGAAGGAAGGAAAAGAATATTTGGTTGATGGCTGTGTGAATGAGTGAGTGGGTGGGTGGGTTGGTGGATGGATGGATGGATGGGTGGGTAGAGGAATGGGTAGTTGGCTAGGTGGCTGTGTGAGTGGGTAGTTGGATGGATAGATGGGTGGGGGGAGGGATGGGTAGTTGGCTGCGTGGCTATGTGAGTGGGTAGTTGGATGGATAGATGGGTGGGGGGAGGGATGGGTAGTTGGCTGCGTGGCTATGTGAGTGGGTAGTTGGATGGATAGATGGGTGGGGGGAGGGATGGGTAGTTGGCTGCGTGGCTATGTGAGTGGGTAGTTGGATGGAGGATGGATGGATGGATAGATGGGTAGTTGGCTAGGTGACTGTGTGAGGAGGTGGCTATGTAAATAGGTGGCGGACGGATGGAGGGAGGGATGGGTAGTTGGCTGGGTGACGGTGAGTGAGTAGGTGGGTCAATGGTGGATGAATGGGTAGTTGGGTAGGTAGAAGGATGGGTGGATAGATGGACAGATGCTTAGATGGGAGTAAAAGAGATCAGATCTGTCTTTTTTAGCCCAACATTCTCAGCCTCCTGCTGACCCTTCTTCCTCATCTATGCTCCACTCTGACCTCCTGTTGCCCTAACCCTGAAAATGGCCTCCATTTGTTTTCAGCTTCTCTCTCCCAGAATGGCCTCTCTCTCTGCCCCTGTGTAGAGTCCAACTCTGGAATCAGGCATATCCTTGTTTCCATTCCCAGCCCCACTACTTCCCCCACTGGAATCCTCTGTACTCTTGGAAACCTCCAAGAACCCGCGCTGGCCTCCAGCTTCCCTCCACCTGGCTGAGTTTGCACCACATCAGGCCCTGCCCTGGATCCCACAGCTCTGCCTGGGCTCAGAGTTCTGGGCCTAGCCACAGAAGACCCCAGAGAAACCCAGAGACCTTATCATCTCACTGTGTTGGGCTCTCATTTTCCCTCACCTCTGTTACCTCAGCACCCCGGGCCCCAACCCAGGAAATGGGCCCAGCAGCTCTGAGCTCATGAGCTAGGGCGAGTCGTTTCAGGAGGTAGGCATGGTGGAGGAGGCTAAGGTAGAAGGGTGGAAGAGGCTGAGGCAGGCAGGGTAGAAGAGGCTGAGGCAGGCAGGGTAGAGGCGGGGGAGGAGGAGAGGACTTCCAAAGCAGGGAGGCCCAGGCAGCTCAGCAGTGAGGCTGGAAGAGCAGGCAGGGGCGCTGGATCCCACATACCAGCCCACACCCCAGCGCCGATCAGGCCGTTCCCCCTAAGCACCTTCCTCTCTAGTGAGGAGAAATGATGCTGCCTGCCTCTCAGGGGTCTTTTGTGGGGGGAGCCCTTGTGCAAATAAAGCATAGATCCTGGCCTGTAGGAAACACTCAATAAGTCTTGGTAAGTAACTGTATCAGTAGTAGTGGCTCCCGGATGTGGCTGGAGCTGGGGACCTCAGTGGGAGTGGGGGATCAGTGCAGGGGGCTGTGAGCAGGTGGGAGAAGGTGCCTACTGTGGGCCTGACTCGTAGCAGGTACTCACTCAATAAATGTTAGATGAGTGAGTGACTAGACAAGTCCTTAAATGAACTGATTGCCAGTGAAGGGACCTGAAGAGGAGGAAGAGCAGACCCGCAGACTAGGAACCAGCACAGGGTGAGCCCTCACCTGCCTGGTGCAGCGTGTGCAGACCCTCAGCGTGTGCAGGCCACAGCCCAGGCTTTGCTGCACTTGGTCCAGCCTGGAGCTCGGCCAGAAGTGGGGTAGGATGGTAGGATGGTCAGGGCCCTCCCTTCCTGTAGCAGGACGGTTCTGCTTGTCACGTCACTGGGAGTGTATGGGTGGGGATGGGGCGTCTGGTCTCAGAGAAGCTCCAGTATCTCTAAGTGGAAAAGAGTTCAGGAGAACTGTCTGGACCTTGCCCCCACCCCACCCACCAGGGGTCAGAGCCAAAGGCAAGAGACCAGTTGTTAGGTGCCAAGCACAAGGACTCAGCAGCAGCTCACTCTGTGGGAGTGCATCCGTGTGTGTGTGTGTGTGTGTGTGTGTGCGTGCGTGCATCTTTGTGTGCCTATGTGTATGTGTCTGTGTATCTAAGAGTGTGTGCATGTGTCTGCATGTGCGTGTGAGTCTGTGTGTGTGTGTGTGTGTGTGTGTGCGCGCACGCACGTGTGTCCCACACCTGGTCATCCCCACACGTGGCTAGAGCAGCTGAGACTTAGCCTGTGGGAACTGCACCCCCAGCTCTCCCCTCTCTACCTGGCTAATACCTCCATTTCACCTGCTGCCAACCCCATTCTTGCCGTTCCCAGGTCCCCAAATCTTGGCATCATTCAGGCCTCTGTCCCTTCTCTCACATCCCCTCATGTCCCTGTCCACCTCCCAACCCCTGCTAGTAGGACCCGCGGCACCTGTCGGCTCCCACCTGGCCTGTGACAGGCCCAGGGCCTCTACTGCTCCTCACCCGCCCCTGCACAGCTGCTGAGCACCTGGGTGAAGGCCAGCCAGCCCTGTCCCCTCTGCCCAGAACCCCTGGGGGGTCCTGTCTCACAGCACCTGAGGCCCTCCCCACCGCCTCACCTCCTAGGCCTCCCCCCCTCTACGCTCACCTGCTCCATGCCTCCTCATTTCTCCAACATGCAGATACACCTAACCTCAGGGCCTTTGCGCTGGTTGTTCCTTTCCTGGGAACCCCCTCCCAGGGTATCCCAGATGCTCTTCTTCAGGTCTCTGTCACCTCCCACAATCCCTCCCACAGGGCACCCCCCGGCCTTTCATCTTTGTCACCGTTTGTCACATACTCTATGCTGTGGATTTGCCTGTTGGTCAAAGGCAGATCAGTGTTCTGGTCTCTCCTCCCCTGGAGAATGGAAGGTGGAGGTGGGGCATTGGGAGGGACTGTACCTTTCTGGCCCACTGCGGTATGCCGGCCTCCAGGTCCTGGGACATAGTAGGTGCTCAGTAAATATTTGCGGAATCACCAACTGCGTGCCTGCCTGGCCAGGCTGGTTGTGGTACCTAGGCTCCCAGCCGAGCCGTGCCCTCGCTCCCTGCCCCTGGCCCGTGACCTCCAGCCCGACTGGGGGCTCCCGAAAGCGCCCAGGGCGCAGATCAAAGGGCTGCGAAGTCGGCGACCCCCGAGGCTGTGTCTGCGCGCAGACCGCAGGAAGCGCCGGGGCCGCCCTCGCGGCAGGGCCAGCCGGCACAGCAAGGCCGGGGGGGGGCCCCCCCCGGCC
>NW_006159896.1:2985008-2989797 GCF_000334495.1 Tupaia belangeri chinensis | reverse complement strand
GCGCCCCGCCTCGGGCTCCCGCCGCTGCCCGCCTGGCCCGCCGCCGCATCAAAGCAGATGTTTGCAGCTGGTTTGAGTTGGATCCCCATCAACAGGCCCCTTTCTGTCTCAAAATAAAAAACAGCTACGCCCGGAATGATAAGGACGCTGCAGGCACGTGGGGGAGATGTCAGCAAGTCAGGCAGGGTGGAGGCGGGCAGCTCCCTCTGTCAAGTGACTGCCAAGAGCCCCAAAGTGTCTGTCCCCTTGGCTCCTGTGAACCGCAGCTTATCCTGCTGCCATCACCCCTTGTCACAGACATCTCAACCCCAGGCCCCGTAAGAACGCTAGCCACCACACTGAGCGCGAACTGTTGTCCTCAGTGGCTGCAACCTTGTCACCCTGGGGTCCGGACGCCCCAGGAACAGCACATGGCACAGGCAGGGGGCACACGGTGACCTGCATGGTGGCGGCTATGATCCTGCCATTCCAGTGGGGTTTTCCCAAGAGCGAGGCAGTTGGCAGCTGGCACCAAGGTTGGGCACTCCTGCATGCAGAGCTGGGATTACAACCCCTTCCTTTTGGCTCCAGAACCAGGTTCTTAAACATGTATCAGGTCGCCTTTCTCAGGAAGTCCTCAGCTCTCCTCCAAACTGACCAGTGACATTTCTCCAGCCCCCAGCTTGCTGGGCGGACCCCATAGAGCACCTGTTCCCCCAGCTCCTATAGGATGGGGTCTGGTCTCGCTCTGTGCCCCAGGCATTGCCCCAACCTGGCTCAGAGGCAGCCCCAGGTGTTCCCGAGTGCATTGAGACGGTGAAGCAGGGGCTGTAGTTCCAGGACCCAGCCTGCAGGTCCCCAAATGGACAGAGGAGGGTATTCCCAGCAGTGGTTGCTCTAGGGGCTGGAGAAGCCCTGCAGGCAACCAGCCCAGAGTCTGCCTGGTCACCAGCGTGGTCTTGGTGAGGGTCTGATGGGAGCCCCTCCCTACAAAGGGACGGACAGCAAAGCCCCAGCAATGGAGGCGGAGGAGGAGGCTCCAGAAGCTGCACCAGGCACCAGGGTTGGGAACTGGGGGACACAAGCCCCAGAAATCCTTCTGTGCCAGGCATGACTAAGTCCATTCATGTGGGCTAAAATGCGTTGGAATAGGGACCAGCAGGTGGTGTGTGGTTAAGGCACTGGACATGCCCACATAGCACAGGCAGGGGGCACACAGGTAAGGGAGGAACATGGTTCGAGCCCTGGACCTGGCAGCTTGCCTTCTCAAGCTCTTCCTCTCTCTGTCTCTCTCTGGTCAAATGAAAATAAATGAATGAATAAATAAAATTAAATAAATATATATATTTTTTAAAAAGAGTCTTACTAACATGCATTGGAACTTCAGTTACCCAGTGATGGGGTTGTCAACACCCCATTGTACAGAAGAAATGAGGCTCGAAGAAAGGATGTGAATTACCCAGGGCCATGCAGCTGGTATTGGAGATGTGGAACCATACAGAGAGGGGACGGGGACGGGGTGGGGTGGCACTCTGGATTGAGCAGGGGGGTGAGGGAAGGAAGGGACAAGGATGGAGGTCTGAGTGGCCCACTTGGAGTCAGGTCTCTGTCCAGGCTGGTCCAATCACTTCCAGTCAGGGCACTGCTGGGCCTTCCCTGTGTGCTGGGGAGGAGGGTGCAGCTGGGGCAGAGCGAGGTTTCCTGCCAGGTGCCCAGCCCAGCGGGAGGCATGCGTGGAAGTTCATTGATGAAAGAGCACTGGATTCCAAGTTGTCGTTTTGAAGGGGACAGGAGGTCGGAAAGGTCGAGTTCAGTTTAGTCACCTTGTGTTCTCGGACCCTTAGAGAAAGAGAACGTAATGTTTTCTTACCCAACCTGGCTGTCCATTTCATTTCCCATAAGATTGTTCATTCATTCAACAAACATCACTAACCCATCCTCAGTGCCAGAGCCGGGGATGAATTAGACCCAGTGTCTGAGCTCTAGATCAGTAGGAGCTTCAGGCAAGCAAACAGCTAAGCTGGCTAGGACTGAGGGCATCAGGGAAGGCTTCACAGAGGACAGAATGAAGAGAACAACAGGAAGTGAAGTAAAGGGAAAGTTTGGGAAGAGATTTGATTTTACACATGAAGGCAGCGAGAAGAGACTTGGTGTGTTCGGGGAGTGGGCGAAGGGCCACATTACATGGCCTGGGCGTGTGGTGATGGTGAGTGGGAATGGCATTCGGGGAGCTTCCACGCAGCAAAGATGGCGAACGGGTGCCCGCAGTCCTGGAGAGGCGACGGCCGCGATTGTGACCCCATTGATTGAGCCCCCCTGGTGTACACAGCCCCAAAGGCGGCCTGTCGTTGTCCCCACTGGATAGGGATATTGAGGCTCAAGAGGAGGACCTTGTGTAAATTTCCAGGGCTAGGAGGGGACAGAGCTGAGGGTCCAAGGCTGGGCCAGGCCCTATGGGCTCTTAGACCTGCACGGGAAGGCCGGCGTGCCCCCAGGGCCTTAGGAAACCAATTTAATGGAGGGTGGGGTCAGCTGTATGTACTCCACGCATCTCTACAGTCAGTGCTTTCAGAGAAATTAATCAGGTTTATAATCCGTGTTCAAATGCTCCTGAAAAAATTGGCTTTCAGAGTTTTGTTTATTAGCCTTATGAGTTTAATAAATTGAGGATTAAACAAATAAACCAACAAGAACTCGGAGGAGCTAGAGATGTCTCTCAGCCTGGGACTCTTCAGGGAGGGAGGTCCCTAAAAATGGAATTTCTTACTCCATAATCACAGATGATCCCACAGGAAAAAAAAAAAAAAAAGATGTGTTTGCAGAGGCATGGAGTACTGCTCGGTTTGTAAAAAAACCCAAATGCTCAGCCACATCTCCTGGGGGCTGGGTTCATGCCAAGTAATATCTTGGGGTGAATTAGGCCCCTGCCTAGGGGTGCTCACAGTCTTGGAGCAGACAGACACAGGCCTGGTACCCTACCCAGAGCGCAGGGCAAGGATGGTGGAGGGAAGGCACACCGGGCTGCACAGGGCAGGGAGGAGTGTCTCCGCTGCTCCTCGACGCTGAGCCAGTCGCCCGCCCCCTGCACCTCGATGTGCTCACCTTAATGGTGATGGAAGAAGGTCTCCCTGTCAGGGTTCTGGGAGACTGGCGGGTGGTAAGTGAGCACTGCCAGTGCTCGGTGGTGGTCGTGAGACAGATCCTGGAGTTAGGAGTGCTCTCCCCAGGGCAGGGCGGGGCAGGAGGAAGCTAGGACTGGCCTAGAACCCAGAGGCCATGAGGGGAGGTGCAGTGGTATTGGGAGCCCAGGCTGTGTCCTGAGGCTGCTCCCAGCAGCCCGGGGAGACTGAGCAAGGGTGATCAGCAGAGGCACTCTGGACAGGAGCACAGTAGGGCAGACTGTGGGAGCGCCTTCCCGGCAGCACGGTGCCAAGGGCTTTAACTGCATCCAGCTCTCCCGACAGACCCGCGGCTGGGCGCGATCGTTCCCTATTTATTCCATTTGCTACCGGGTATGTGTGCTCGCTGGAGAGAGACAGAGACAAGGAGAAAGCACCCCAGAGGGAGGGCCACGCCCCAGTCTCTTTTCCTCCGTTCTTTTCTCAAGATTTTGGGCACACGGGCACACGCGCCTGGCATGTTTTTTTCAAGCTGCTAGGTCCAGGCCTCTCTGACTGTCCAGCCGGCCATGTGGGATCCAGCTGCCTCCACCAACACACCACCAGCTGGCCTAATCATCATCCCTCTGGTTTTTTGTTTTGTTTTTGTTTTTTTTTTGCTATAGGGTGTGTGTGTTCTCTGGAGACAGAGACAGAGAAAGGGAAGGTGAGATATCATCGCCTAGGGGGGACAACCGAGCTGCAGTCCCTTCTCCATTCTCCTGTTGTGATTTTGGGCATGCATGCCTAGAGTGTTTTGCAAGCCACCAGGTTCAGGACTTGAACCACACAGTTGGCCATGTTGGATCCAGCTGTTTTTACTTCCATACCACCTGCTGCCCTGACCATTCCCCTTTTTTGAAAAAAATATGTATTTAATTTAATTTATTTATTCATTTATTTTAATTTGACGAGAGAGAGAAAGAAAGTGAGAAAGCAAGCCACCAGGTCCAGGACTCAAACCATGGTCAGCCATGTGGGAGTGTCCAGCGCCTTAACCATCACGCCACCTGCTGGCCCCATGACCATTCCCTTTTACTAGAGAAAGAATGTGGGCCTCAGATGAAATGTCTTGCCCATAGGCACACAGTGAGAAAGTCACGGAGCCGGCTGGAACCCCAGGCTGTGCCCTCTGTGCCTGCTGCTCGGCTCTGGCGTGGCCGAGCTGAGCCCATCGTGCAGATAAGCAAGCCAAACCAGGTGAGGGAGTGGCCCAGTCACCAGCCAGCAAGCGGTGGGAGCTAGCCGCAGTCCCAGTCTACCTGATGCCAACCCGCCTGCCTGTGGCCGGGCCTGCTTCTCAGTGGCTGGCTCCACCGGTCCCTCCATGGGGGCGCGATGGTGGGAGGGAATGGGGGCTCACAGAGAGGAGGGGACCCCGCTGGCATCCCCAGCCCCTCCCACACTCACTGTTAGTAGCTCTCACCCGACTCGGTAGACAAAGGCAGCCCTGTAATTGGGAGCGAGTATTTCATGCTTCCCCCCCGATGTTTTATTGGGTGGAGAGATGCTTGGAGACCGAACGGATGGCGCATTCCGTTTATAAAGTGCGTGCAGTTTGTTTTACTCCCCGAGCTTTTGCAATCTAGATAACAGATGATGCCCCGAGTGGCTGGGGCGGTCTCTCCAATAGGGGCGTGAAGGCCTCGGAG
>NW_006159896.1:2977433-2984240 GCF_000334495.1 Tupaia belangeri chinensis | reverse complement strand
CTGCCTCTGCAATGGCGGCATCGAGCTTTCAGAGAAGTATTAATAATAGATTGTGTTGATGAGTTTGGAGAAAGTAGCAATCGACCCCCTGCTGCCAAGGCATTAGCGCGGCTGTTCTGCACCAGCCAGCATGGTGGCTCGACTGCAAATGCGGGTCACTCGCCCTGCTGTCCCCTCCCAGCCTAGGAAGATGTCTTCTCTGGGAGCCGCCCGGGGGTGCTGTCCCTGGCCTCAGACTCTGGCCCTTCCAGGCTGGCAGAAATGTGGCAGTGCCTGTCTGCCCATAAGTCAAGAAGCCAGGCTGCAAGTGTGGTGGGCCCCCCGGGCAGGCAGAGGTTGGGGAGGGGACTATGGGCAGTGACAGGGATATCCTCCGCGTCTCAGCACAGGTTCTGCAAACCCAGACTCCTTCCTCAGCCCCAGGCTAGATGGCCAGCTAGATCTCAGGGGCCTCTGCCTAAGGCTGTCCAGGACGGTTGGGTAGGTTGCACCCTGCTCAAGGGTATCCCGCCCACAGGACAGACCAGGGCCGAAACCCAGCCTGTGCTCTCCTTGCACAGCTGGGTACAGTTCGGGGTGTGGGGTCCTGCTGGCTAGAGCAGAGCGTGGGCTGAGCCCCAGCCCGCCCTTGGCCTTCGTTCATCTGCTCTGCGTGAGACACAGCTGAGGCCTCCTGGAGGATCAGGTGGAGCTTGGTCCTGCCTCACGGAACCCAGGAGAGCTGGGCACCAAGGAGGGCTGTGTGTTGTCACTCTATACCAAGCTGTCTGCTCAGTATTGGGGATCCTGATGACAGCTTTTGAGGAAGGGCCTGTGGACATCCCCATTTTACAGCACAGGGAACTGAGGCCAGAAGCAAGCTCAGGGGAGCATAGAAGAGGCCACCCCTCCAGATGGGCATCAGAGAAGACTTCCCAGAGGAGGTGACATTGGAGTTGGGCATTGTAGGATGAATAGGAGCCTGCTGGGTCAATAGAGGTGGGTGGCAGGGCTCGCTGGGGGTACTCCAAGCTGAGTGCCCTGGCCAGGCTTGGGCAGCAGGCAGAGCTGGAATTGTCCCTGTCCACTGCAACCCCCACACCACCCCAGCTCGCTGTGGGCGGTGCTGACGGCAGCCCTGGGAAGGGAGGAGGGCGAGTGCCTCCCATTTACGGCCGTTTCTGTTCCAGAACCGATTAGTGGAGAATTGCAGCTGTAATCTGCGCTGTGATGGCGGGCCATAAAGAGGGATGGGATGTGCACAGCGCTCCCAAGGTGGCGCCCGCAGACGTGGCCCGGGGACGCGGGAATGAAAAATGGTTTTAATTCCCTCCCAGCAGCAATAATTTGATTCTTCATAAATTTTTCCATCAAAGTGTTGTTGAGGCTGAGTTCCCACAGAGCAGGCACGTGACGGGCATGGGGGTGCGAGGTGAGCGGTCAGCAGGCGCGGGCAGAGACGGGCGCACCACCCAGACTGTCCTGCACGCGCCGGCCAGAGGCATGGAGACCCCACCGGGGTGGTTGCTGGAGATGGGAGATGGCGCCACGTTGTCACACAGGGCCCTGGCTCAGGCCAGGCTGGGAGTCGGCTCCAGCACTGACTGCCCCGTGGCCCCGAGCAGGGAGCTCTGCGGCTCTGCACCTCGACGTGCTCCTCTAAAACGGGGTAGATACTCCCTCTCGTCGTAGACGGTTGCTGCACAGATTAAATGCATCTCTGCATGCCAAGGGCTTAGAAGCAGCTAGCTTGCTGTCTGCACTCAGTGCATCAGCTCACAGCGGAGGGCCTGAGCGGAAGCGGAAGGATAAAAGAAGGTGTGAGCCAAGCCAAGGGACAGAGAGAGAAACGTGGGAAGGCCAGGATGGTGCTTTGGAAACTGCAGGTGGTTCTGCGGGGTCGTGACCTAGGGGAGCAGGAGCTGGGAGGAAAGAGGCAGGATCGTGAGGGGCCTTGAGTACCAGGCCCAGGAGATTGGATGTTCTGCTTGGGGCACTAGGGAGCCACGGAGGAGTCTGGAGCAGGGAAGCAGCATGATCAGATGTATGTTTTAAAGAGTCCTCTGGTGGAGGATGGAAGGGTTGGAAGGCCCAGGAGCCCAGGGAGGGCAGTGGGGTGGCTGCTCTGGCAGGAGAGAAAGGGCCCAGGTAGGGAGGAAGGTTAGCCAGGGCTGGGTATTGCTTGAATGTAGGAGGTGAGGGACAAGCAGTGAGGAGGCAGAGAGTGAGAGTGGAGGGACCTTAGGACTGGGGCTCAAACGGCCATCCGGGAAGATTAAGACTGGCCCTGCACAGTGCCCTCTAGTGGCCAGCATGTCTTGGGGCAGGAAGGGCCCTGAGCTGATGCACCCTGGGGAGGACAGGACACCCAGCGTCCCCCCCCACCCCCCGCCCCGAGGAAACCTGAGCCCAGCCAGCGCCCGCTATGTGCACCTGCAGGCTCTTCGCAGCCAAGTGCAGCGGCTGCATGGAGAAGATCGCCCCCACCGAGTTCGTGATGCGTGCGCTGGAGTGCGTTTACCACCTGGGCTGCTTCTGCTGCTGCGTGTGTGAGCGGCAGCTACGCAAGGGCGACGAGTTCGTGCTCAAGGAGGGCCAGCTGCTGTGCAAGGGCGACTATGAGAAGGAGAAGGACCTGCTCAGCTCCGTGAGCCCCGACGAGTCCGACTCTGGTGAGCCCCGGCTGTGGGACAGTGTCCCCCACGTCCATATGCACACACTGGGCCACGTGTGGATATCCCCCAAACACACAGAATACGCCTCTGGATACTTCCTGGGCACTCATACCCCTACACGTGTACATGCATGCATTTTCACATGCATATACACATACACGGGGCCCCCTGCCTGGGAGTCTGTGTACATGTACGGTACATGCAGGTGTAGATAGTGCTCACATGCCCAAGCTTGTGAGAACCTACACCCAGGTGCACACACCTGTGCATGTACATGTAAACATTCACACACGTGACCCAGCACACTCATGCACTGTGCACCTGTACATGTGTCTGCATGTGCTTGTGTACTTACATGTACTGTGACTTGTATGCACACACACACACACCCCTTGTTCTATGGCCCCTTACTCTCTTGCCCCTGGCATGGACCTGCCACAGCACACCACCAGGTATTTACCTGCACTGGGACTGTGGCTGGGGACATGAGGGGGTGGGGCTGGAGTCTCCTCCCCTGCTCAGCCCCCAAAGCATCAGCCACAGGGACCAGACAGCCCTGAGCTATTCCCTGTTTCCCAGCTATGGGGGACCTTGGGCCAGGGTGAAGGTACCTCTCCACTGTGCAGTCCTTCTAACCCAGGACTCAGCCAGTATGGGGCCATCCTCGCAGGATGGGTGAGGCCAGCCAGGAATGGGCCTTGAGGAAGGTGAGGCCAGGAGGCACTGACGCCTTGTCATTCCCGGGGAGGGCTCAGGACACCTCAGCAGGGCATGGGCAGGAGGTTCCCTGGTCCGTCAGGCTCTGGGGTGACAGACCCCCACATCACAGGGCCTTCCCATGCAGCAGGGGAGCCTCCTGCCTGGACCACAGGGGAGCCAGAGCCTCTACCCAGCTGCCTCTGTCGTCCCTGGACAGGGCACCCGGGACTCCTGGGAAGAGCAGAGGCTCCAGGTGCTGTGGTCTGCTTGTCCCAGGCCAGGAGGAGGTCTTGGAGGGAGCAGGCTGGCCCCCTGCACAGGGACTCAAACCCTGAAGCAGGCAGGCCTGGAGAAGAAAACCAGTTCAGTTGAGGGGACTGCAGGGGCGGGAGTCAGGCACGGCCCTCCATCTGCGGCGGGCATCTCAGGTCCAGAGCACTACCTGGACGGAGGTGCCATGATGCACACACGTGTGTGTGCCCGTTCAGATGCCTGCATGCCTGTGAGCTGTGCCCGTGTGTGAAGGTGTCTGAGCTGCATGTTCTTGGGCCCTTGTGGCCGCTGTGCCAGTCTGTGTATGTGTGCCAGTGAGTAGTGTGCATGAGTGTGTGTGCATACACTTGACCACAAATCCTCCTGTGTGGACGTGTCTGGCACATGTGTATTCACTTGTCAGTTCTCAGTCCTGGAGGCTTCGAGGAGGAAGGCTCCTTGCATGCTCCTCTGAGGGCCCCAGCGCTTGGGGGCCCTGGACAGTGCGATGAGAGCTGGTTTCTCAAAGGGTGGCATGCTGGGCTGGGGGCAGAAGTCAGCAGGACAAGTGGTGCCCAGCCAGGAGGGTCGGGGAACCCAGACCAGGAGCCGCAGACGCAGGGTTGTCTTCAGGGCTCTCGGGCCTCAGGGCTCTGTGGAGCGGTGGGCATCATTGGACCTGCATGTTTGCCCAGGTGCACCCACATCCCATGTGGACCTGCACCAATGCCTTCCCAGATGTGTGTGCATCCAGTGTGCAGCTGTGTGCACATGCGTGCACACCTGCGCCTGTGCTTACCACGCACACAGCGCACCTGCCTGTAAGCGGCTGTGTAGTCGGCAGGGCAGTCTGGGTAGGGCCCTGGAGCCCCGGACCCTGGGTGAGGACGGGAGTGCATGTTGAGGAAGTGACACACAAGGCCAGGGGGGCAGACGAGGAACAGGGCAAGGCCTGATGCAGGCCAGGGGAAGGAGGCAGACCCCATCCCAGGGCACTGGGGGCCACCGCCGTGTTGGCAGAGGTGATGGGACCCCGCCAGGCAGCAGATTGTCTGAGGCTGCAGGCCAGGGACCTAGGACTGCCCCTCCCTGACAGTGCAGGTTGTGTCCTCCACAGTGAAGAGCGAGGACGAGGATGGGGACATGAAGCCGGCCAAGGGGCAGGGCAGCCAGAACAAGGGCAGTGGGGACGACGGGAAGGACCCGCGGAGGCCCAAGCGACCCCGGACCATCCTCACCACGCAGCAGCGAAGAGCCTTCAAGGCCTCCTTCGAGGTCTCCTCCAAGCCCTGTCGGAAGGTGAGGGGTGGCTGGGGCAGGGCCAACGCTCCCACACCCAGCGCCTTCCAGGTACTGCCCCTCCGTTCTGGCTGTGGGCGGGGACATTCTTCCACCTCACAATCCCACTGTCCCTCCAAGCCAGCCACCCCCCAGGTGCCGCCCCCACCGCAGGCCTGACCTGTCTTCCTCTCTCCGTGCCAGGTTCGAGAGACACTGGCGGCCGAGACGGGCCTCAGCGTGCGCGTGGTCCAGGTCTGGTTTCAGAACCAAAGAGCAAAGGTGAGAGGTCACTCCTGTCCTCTGGCGGTGACCCTGGGCAGAGTAGGGAGTGGAACAGGACAGACAGAAGAGAGGGGTCCAGACCTGGGTGGGCCAGGAATGAAGCAGGGATGGAGGGAGCAGGTGTGGGAGGGGAGGGCAGAGCACAGGGGCAAGGGTAGCAGGCTGGCATGACCGAGTTCTCCCCGCAGATGAAGAAGCTGGCACGCCGGCACCAGCAGCAGCAGGAGCAGCAGAACTCCCAGCGGCTGGGCCAAGGTGAGCAGGCCTGGCACCACGGGGCCTTGGCATCTCTGTCAGCGAGATGGCCCGGAACCTTCCCCCAAGCAGTTGGAGCCCCGGAGATTTCAGCTTCTGCCAGCAGCTGAGCTGTGAGGAGGCCACAGGGAACAGGGGAGGAGAGGGCCGAGGGTGGCCTGCAGGTGCCAGTGCTTCTGCAGTCCCCACAACTGCGGTCTGCTCCGCTGTGTGCCAGGGCCACCCTTGGCACAGCACCCTCCTCCTCGCTGGGTTCTCAGATTCCTGTGAGGAAGCTTGTGGTCGTGTTCATTTCACAGACAGGAAAACTGAGGTTCGGGAGGTTCAGGATTCACCTGGGATCACGCAGCCAGCAGGGCAGAGCTGAGCCTCAGCCCCGCGTACTGGGCTCCAAGGCTGTGCTTTTGATAAGATGACAGTTCTTGGCCGCCCACCACGGAACTCCGTGCAAGTCTGCGAACCACATTGCCCAGGCATTGAGGAGCCCAGGGCAGGTTCCTGCTGGGCACAGAGGGACCACTTTACGGGGCCAGGGTCAGGCCCCCCAGCCCTGCGATTTGCTGAATGCTGTTTGCACATCCAGATCTGGGGCCAGGGCTGGACTCCCGGGCCCCCAAGGGCTCCTGGGCTGCTGAAGTGGGTGGGGGCCCAGAGCTGCTGCTGCCAGGTATGGGTGGGGGGCTTCTGGGCAAATGCCAGGGCACCGACGGGCAGTCCCTTCCACTCCAGACCCTGGGTGCCAGGGCAGTGCCCCAGGCTGGACTCGAGGCTTCTGAGAGCACAGCCGTGGCCTGGTCCTTTCTCCTCCCTCCTCTCCCTCCCGAGGCCACCAGCAGGCCTCCAGGCTCACAGCCAGCTCCCGAGCGGTGCCTGCCTTCCCTGTTCCCACCACTGCTGCCCACAGCTCCAGAAGTTCCCCAGTCCCCACGCTGCTCCACGTCGCTGCCCACGTGCACACCACATACCCCGCTCCTCCCCACCCAGCCCTGCAGGTGCCCCTGTATCCACCCCGTGGCTCGGGAGTCACTGCATCCCTCAGTCACTGCGCTGGGGAGTGGTTTCTTGTCTCTTGTCCCATGTCCCTCATCCCCTTCCCAGCAGCCGTCTCTCCCACTACTCAGCAGAGACTCCCTGCTCCTCACCCCCCACACTCCCACTGGTGCTGGTGCCTCCCCAGCCCTTCCCCACGTCCTCCCCTGCAGACCCTCCCCTGGTTTCTGGGGGAGCCCCACTAAGTTTCACATACCCCTATGTTGAGCCATCCATCTCTCAGCTCCTTCCGCCCCACCCCAGCCCTCTCTGCCTCAGCTGCTTGAGCCCCGAGGGCTGGATGCTATGATCCCACAAGGGCCTTTGCTGCTGCTTAGCCCAGCATGCCTCCCCC
>NW_006159896.1:2975692-2976523 GCF_000334495.1 Tupaia belangeri chinensis | reverse complement strand
AACTGACCCTGTGATTCTCTAAGTCATGCTGGGCTAGAGGCCCCTTCCTCCAGGAAGCCTTCCCTAGCCTCCTGGTCTGGGTTCGGCCCACTGTGGCATTCAGAGCGCAGGGCACATACTTGCTGGTCACATGGGGTTGGCAAGAAGCTAAGCTCTGGGACAGGGCTGGGAGTCAAGGGTCTGGGCACTCAGGCAAGAGGGTCCCAGGAGACCCAAGGATGTGAGAAGAGACTCCTGGGGGACCCTAGGGGAGCATCCAGGACAGGGTGGCAGGGCCTGCCAGTGAAGGTGTGCTCTGTCCCCAGAGGTCCTGTCAAGCCGCATGGAGGGCATGATGGCCTCCTACACACCGCTGGCCCCACCGCAGCAGCAGATCGTGGCCATGGAGCAGAGCCCCTATGGCAGCAGCGACCCCTTCCAGCAGGGCCTCACACCGCCCCAAATGCCAGGTGACCACATGAACCCCTATGGTAAGCTGCCCCGCCCCCTGCCCGCCCAGCACTGCCCCTGCCCCGCCTGGCCATGACAGCCACCCGCAGCCCCGGGGCCAGGCCCCCAACTCAGCCCATGTCCTCCCCATGACAAGGTGGCCCCTGCCCCCGGGCAGCCACCTGCCGGCAGCCATCCTGTCTCTCGACCTCTGGTCCCAGCAGCGGGGCTCACAGGGCCCCCGGGAGCCCCAGCCCCACCTGGGTCCTGACGCCCCTTCTGCCCCCAGGGAACGACTCCATCTTCCACGACATCGACAGCGATACCTCCCTAACCAGCCTCAGCGACTGCTTCCTCGGCTCCTCGGACGTGGGTTCCCTGCAGGCCCCCGTGGGGGACCCC
>NW_006159896.1:2974631-2975598 GCF_000334495.1 Tupaia belangeri chinensis | reverse complement strand
GCTGCCACAGTGCCAGCCTGGCCGCTTGCCCGGCCCGCTGCCCGCTGGCCCACCGCCCGCACAGACTCGACAGACAGCCATACGGTGCCCTCCCCCGGCCCGCGGGGCTGCCAAGGTGCCCGTCGGCACAGCCGGACAGGCAGAGCCTGCTGCCTGGGACAGGGCTGTGTCCCACCCACAGGGACTTTGTCTCCCCAAGGACCAGAGCTCTCGGACAGCCCTCCCTCCCAGCCCCCTCGGCCTCCATCGCCTCCTTCTCCCGCCCCATCTCTTTTTTGGGAAGCTTAAATTCTCTCTATTTTTTTAAACGTCCTCTCTGTGTCCAACCCACCTCCCCGGGCCCCCACACGAGCCCCAGGACGGGACCTGACAGTGATGTTACCTGAGAAGCACGTGTGCCTGGCCTGTGCTGGTGCCACTCCCCTGAGTGAGGGCAGGGCCCCCTTCCAGCCCTGGCCCGGAGCAGAGGGAGCAGCTAGCAAGGTGCTGGGCTCTGCCTGAGGGGGTGTCACAGGCAGAGGGTGGGTGTGGACTGAGCCCAGGCAGACACGGGTGGAGACGCACGCACCCAGACGTGGAGCCGCCGATGGAGACAGGTGCTCCTCAGGAAGCGGAGGAGGCCTGATGGGGGGCTGCTCCTAGCGCAGGTGGAGGAGGAAGGAAGGTGTTTGAAACACGTGAACCCAGTTGTCCCTGAGCTTTGGCCTGATTTGCACCCCCTTGGCCTCCCAGACAGGGCGGGGAAGGCAGCTGCAGGCCCAGCCAACTCGGGGAGACTGACAGGACCCCAGAACTAGGTGGAATCAGACCAGACAGCAAACCTGCAGGTGGAAAGACCTCCACAGTCACCCACTGGGCCAGCCAAAGTGGCTCGGTCTACAGCACACTGGATTGCAGTGCTGGAGCCACGTGGGTGGCTGTGGGTTCAGATCCCGGATCAGCCTGGGGAAAGAGGCCCCCGCTTTGC
>NW_006159896.1:2969232-2974103 GCF_000334495.1 Tupaia belangeri chinensis | reverse complement strand
CGGAGCCGGGATCAGCCTGGGGAAAGAGGCACCCGCTTGGCACCCTGCTGACGCGGCCCTTCCTCTGGGCCACCTCCGACCTTCCTGGCGGCAGTGACAGAGTGCTTGCTCCACGCGGGAGTCAGCTGCCTGCAGGTCTCGCCTCTGCCTCTTTCAGCCCTGGGTTCTTTCCCAGCCCTTCCTCTTCAGCTGCGTCTGCCGGCTCTCCCCATAACGGTGTGGGCACGTGTAACCGACTCCCCATAACAGTGTGGGCACGTGTAACCGACCTGCCGCAGACGCCAGCCAGCGGAAGTGAGTGGGCCCATCTCCGCTCCGGCACCAGGAGCCCTGCCTCTGCTCCCCATGAGTGCTCTGGGCCACACGACCTTGGGACTCTCCCTGCCTGTCCACCCGAGTGCCCCGGGCCTCAGCGACAGCTAAGCGCGCCTCCTCCCAGCGTGTGGGTGATGAGAAGGGCAGGTTCGGTGTGCAGGCCGGCGGAGGGCCTCACCATGACCTCTCGTTCTGTTTCCATTTCCTCCGTTGATCCAGTCCAGCCTGTGGGGCTCCCCACACCCCAACTCCATGACCATGGGCTTGCTGTCCCTCCGAGCACACCTGCGATGTGGGCTCAGCCCTGGTCACACGGCCACGAGCCTTTCCTTAAATGGTGCGTCGCAGCCCCTGTGCCCACAGGGCTGCCTGCTGGGAGCCAGGTACACCAGAGCCACCCAGAGCCACCCTGCCTCACCGGCTCGGATCTGACCCTGTGAGAGGAGGGGCCCTGTTCTCAGTGACTGCACGCTGGCCCCTGTGACCACTGTGTCCTCGTCCAGGGGCTCACAACTCTGCTTCTGACTCCAGAGACAAACCCTGGGCCACCAGGTGAGCTGCCCACTCCAGCCTTTGGGCAGAGAAGGAGGGCGGGTCTGCCACTGCTGGCCCCACTGCCCGGCCCTCTGGGGCGCTCAGAGCGCACGGCCTGTCCTGCAGTCTGTCAGGGAGACCTCGGCCCTGCAGAGGGCCTTGGGCCAGTCCTCTCGCCCTCCTGGCTTTTTGCCATGCAGAGTTGTCAGGGGAAGACGGGGCTCTGTGTCACCCCCCTGGTCACCCCAAATGGCCAGCCTGGCCCTCTGTGCCCTTCTGCTTACAAAGAGAGCCTGGCCTGAGGTCCTTGGTTCTGGGCCACCGCTGGGCCCTCAGGCAGTCACACGGGCTCCCTGAGAGGCCCCCTTCCTCATGCACGTGCACTCCCGCGTCAGGCCTCCAGAGACCTGACTCTCAGGCTCTGAGTAGGAGGGAACGTCAGCTCCTGCACCCCCTTATTTGACAGCTAGCACACCAAGCCCAGACAGGGGAAGGGACCTGCCCGAGGTCTTAGGGCAAGTCCGCCACAGCTTTGTCTGAAGACAGGGACGTTGAACAAGCCCTGTCACCCTCCCATCTTGTGAATGGCCTACTGGCCCCTACTTGGGGAGAGAGAAGCATAACGGCAGCTCCTGGGGTTACCTGTCTCCCCTTGGGCCTCACAGCCCCAGCTCCAGCCCAGTCTTGGCTCCCTCATGCTGCCCTAGGCCAGGGACCAGCTCAGAACGCCACACGAAGACCGCAGACTGTCAAAGCCGGGATAGAAAGCCCTCGGGTCAGAAGCGGCCTTTTGGCCACGTGGGCAGCCTCGTCACCCCAGGCTTCCCTGGACCCTGACACCCACTCGGCTTAGCCCTGGTCTGGGTATAAGGCACTGAGGGATGGCCTGGGGCCTGCCCTCGAGGGCTCCTCTCCTAGGAGAGGCAGACGCCCTCCCTCGTTGCTCCATCCAGGTGCAGTCAGGGACCCATTTCTCAGATGAGCAGCCCGAGGCCCAAGAGGGGGGCCCCAGCGGAAGAGTTCCAGGCCCAGCAGGCTTCTGGTGTAGGCAAGCTGAGAGGAGCACAGGCCCCACCCTGTGGTGAAGGCCATCGTGCTGGGGCCTGGAGGGAGTCCAGGGGGAGAGAGCTGGCCGGTCTCTGGGAGGAGCAGAGAGTGAGACAGGAACAAGGGGGTGTGTCTTGGAGAAAAGCCAGTTCCACTTCTCCGCTGGGTAGGGGAGGTCAAGGCTCAGGTAACAGTCAGGGCAGAAGGAGGGCGGAGGCCAGTTCCTGCCCCAGTCCGAGCTCGGAGCCTCGTCTCTGCTCCGTGGAGCCGCCCAGGTCCTCTGCCTTCCCATGAGACTCATAGGGAGGCCACCACACAGAGGGATACTGTCATTGCCAGGGTCAGACCAAGGGGGCCGCAGAAGGGTCAAGACAAGGAGGCTGGCATCCTGGGAGGCTTCTTGGAGGGGGAGGCAATGTATCCTGGCCACTGCACCACCCAGACGTGTAGGGCACAAAGGATTGAGCCCCAGCATGAGGCAGGGAAGCTCAGCAGCCCTGGTGGGGGGGCCGCCTCACTCACCCATTCAGTGCCCCTGTCACGGGGTGCACAGGGAGCCCGGGGGAGGGAGGGTTGGCTGATGACAGCAGCCTGGCCCCATCCACCTGCAGCCCTGGTGCTGACATGGCCCCGGGGGGCTGGGGCTCCACACTCACACGCGTGCACCTGCATTCACACCGGACCACACGGAGGCTCACAGCCCCGTGCTCGCAGCATGCACTGGGGCCCAGGGAGCAGGAAGGCCCCTCCACCACCTGGCCCTCGGGGGCTGCCCTTCCCTGCAATACCCCTGTCTGCAGGTGCCCTGTCTCGCACCTGGGGCCCAGCCCAGCCAGGCGAGGGGACCGCCACCGGTCATTCCTATCTCCCTTGTACAGACTCACTGCCCACCCGCCATCCCCAGACACATTTATTTAATAACTTGTCATTGTTAAATTATTTATTAGCGTTTACCACATCGCCACCCCACCCGCCCTCCACTCACCTCTGCCTCTTCCCACAACAGCAGAGAATGGAAACAGCTACGACAGAAGACGGGACAGCAGTATATTTGTAAATAAACCGATCTGTACACGCCTGCCGTGCCTCTCCTTGGGGCTGGGGGCGGGGGTTCTGGGCCAGGGCCAGTCCTGGGGGTGGGGAGTGCAATCTTGGCCTGGCCAGTCCTGCCTGAGGCATTAGCAGATTTCCTGATGGCCACCAGGGGGCAGGTCCCTGGCCTTGCCCGACCCACCCATAATCCTATCCCCTCCCATCCTGGTCCCATCTCAACCCAAAGCATCGTTTCCAGTCTTCACACAAGTGTGTCCATCCCATCTCTGCTTCACTCGCTCCCATCCCCAAGCCACCCAGGACTTGTGAGGGGCCCCAGAAATGCCCCACCAGGCTGAGAAGGGGGGATCCATGGTCCCTCCTCAAGGAGGTAGACAGCTTGGTGTGAGCTCAGGTACAATGAAGTCTTGTCACAGGGTTATCTAATCTGCAGGGGCAGAGCATCATGGAAGGCTTCCTGGAAGAAGCTATGTGTAAAGCTGAGTGCTGAAGTTACCAGCATGATGAGAACTGAATGTGGGGAGGGGTGTCTGGGAATGTTCCTGGCTTGTATGACACCTCAGGGGCAGGCAGAACCTCGAGACTGTCCTACGCTGCGCGGAGAGCCCAGTTTGGGGCACAGGGTGAGACCAAGACAGGGTCCAGTCACCCCGAGTCTTGCCAGACAGTGGAGAGCAGACGGATGGAGGCAGAGCGGTCAGCTGGGTCGCCTAGGCGAGAGGGGCATGGCTCTGACTAGGGGCCTCAGTGGAGAGAAGACGGGGACGGACAGCAGAAACACTGCTCGGAGGGGTGTCAGAGCAACACCCAGGCCCCGTTCTGCTGCGGTGGGGGCGTGGGGGAGGGGAGCTGGTCTCTGGGGCTCCGATGCCCTGGGTCAGGCGCCAAGCACCCAGGCCTGCAGCGACTAGGTGGACGGTCACTGAGCTCACGTGGGTGTGGGACCCTGGGGGAATGAAGAAGCTGAGGCTGAACCCCTGAGGAAACGTGAGGCTGAGGGACTGGACGTGACCGTGAGATCTAGGGGGGCGGTGGCAGGGATGGGGTGGGTGAGGATGGCAGGGTTGGAAGGAAGGAATGTGGTTTCGAAATGTGTCCTCTGAGTACCCCAGACTCAGCATGTGTGCGCGTGTGCACACATGTGAATGTGCATGTACGGGACACGTGTGTGCTGTGTCTACGGACGGAGCTTGGGGGTCGGGCCTCTTTGCATGCTGTATGTGAAGCTGGGCGCCTGCAGGTATGGGTGTCCCGTGAACAGCCGTGTCCCCAGCAAGGCCATGCGATCCGCAGGCGCAGCTGGTCCCTGTGCGATGCCCGTCCCACAGCTGCTGTCACTGTGGGTCTCTGTGCGTCGGGACATCCGGGGCTTCTGGCCGCATGTCGGCAGACCGACGCCCTAATGTTCTGTCCCTTGGCCCCCTGGTTGCGCCTGTCTTCTCTCCTCAGTCCTGTCTGTGGCAAGGATGGCAAAGGCCACCTTCGCGCCTCTCCCTCAGCCGTGGGCACCGGCGCCCCCTAGAGGCAGGCCCCGCCCTGCACCTCTTCTGGGCTCAGTGCTCAGACCCTGGGAGTGGAGCGGTGGGTGTCTTAACCAAGTCTAGATGTGTTGAGGACCTGCACCTGTTTCCTCTTTTGCACCCCCCAAACCTTGAGAATCAAGTCCTCACGTTACAGAAGAGAAAAGCCAAGGACTGGGAAGAGGAAGTGACTGGCTCGATAAAATAAGCCTCGCAGAGGTAGCAGAACCAGGATTCGAAACCGTATTCGGCTGCAAACCCGGCGCCTTGCCAGCACCCCAGGCTGCCTCCCGAGCTCACACTCCCTGGTCCTGCGGTCTAGTCCTCCCAGGTCAGACCCAGGACCCGGAACAAAAAACTTCTACTTTCAGGGGGCTTTGCTGAGGCCCAGAGAAATGAAGC
>NW_006159896.1:2967524-2969152 GCF_000334495.1 Tupaia belangeri chinensis | reverse complement strand
GCCACCAGCGGGCTGCCGGCGCTCTTGCCTACAGCGGCGGGTTAAACCCTGTCACTGAAAAATGTGTGTGTGGGGGGGAGCCGCTAATCCATTTTTCCCTGTCACCTGCCTGTCTCCCCCAGCCCAGAGGTAAAGGCGTGGGATGGGGGAGGAAAGGTAGGCTGGGTCCCTGGGACGAGCGCGGTGCGGCAGCAGGCCCGCGAGCCTCCCTTTCTGGGGGTGGATTTAAACTGGACAAACACGCGGGAGCGCCTCACACAGCCATCTCAGATGGCACCTCTCCGACCCCGCGTGCACACACACACACACACACACACACACACGCCAGCTCAGGACTCGCTCCTCCCAGTGCGTAGATGAGGAAACTGAGGCTTGGAGAGAAGCAGCGTGCTCCAGGGTGACCCCTCCCAGGATCCTGGGGTCCAGCAGAGTCTAGGCCATGGATCCTACAGGAGCTGGGAAGACGGAGGACCCAGGAGAGGAGCACGACTCTGAGCTCCCCCTACAGAACTGGTCTCCACGGGGCCTGAGGCCAGGGAGATGGCACCATCCCTGAGAAACGCGCCAGGCGGGGACCCCTGCACTGGACCAGGAGCGGCGTGTCCCACATTGTGCACAAAGGCACCTACCCCGGCAGGTGGCCCTTGGGCAGATGATCCTGGGGACACTAGTCAGGTACCAAGCATTGCCCTCCCACGCGGTGAGTGGCTCCCCTGGACCTGGGCAATGCTGCGCACTACCTCAGCTGCCCGAAGGCTGCGGGTGTTCCCTGTGAGCAGGAAGGGAGCACTCACCAACCACCCCACGCCACGCTGAGCCACAGCATCCCCGCTTACTCCTTGCAGCCCTGGGGGGTGGCGGATTGTGTCCAGGTGACAATGGGGACACTGCCCACCTCCATTCCTCCCAGAGTGCCTGTCCTGCAGTCAGTGCTGCCCTGTCCCAGACATTCCCTTTGGTCTCCGAGTGTCCCCAACCCTATGCCAGGCAGACCTCAACCCTGGGCACTGATGGGCATAGGGGACTCTGTTCCTGGCTTTGACTTCAGGGCGACTGTTGGACTCGGCAGCAGGCAGAGAGGCCTCTGGTTCTCAGCCCAAATGCCGCCCTCCCCGGAGCCCTCGGGGGAGCAGGAGGGACGCAGGGGAAGGCTTGGGGCTGTGCTGGGGAGATCAGAGGAAGGCCTCTGGAGGGGCGGCATTTGGGCTGAGCCTCCAAAGATGGGTCAGAGCAGGGCAGGAGAGAAGAGGAAGGTCGGAGCGAAGGCTGGAAGAGGGGCCCAGAGGCCGGAGGCACACCCAGGCTGAACTCGGTCTGAGGCCTGAAATGGCAGAGGCGAGGCCGCGGTGCTGCCAGCAGCCACACCCGCCGTGCCAGGGCCAGGCAGAGGCTTACATTCGCCAGCTTGGCCCCGCAGGTGGGGGTGGCGGGGAAGACACCTGTATCTGCAGGTGCACTGTTGAAGGCAACAATCACGCAAACCTGGGCCCACTCCTTCGGTTTACAAAAAAAGTCTTCTTCTGATTCGGTGGGGATTCGGTGGGGCCCTTGGTGCGCCCCACCGTGGTCCCAGAGCCTCAGTTCTTTCGTTGGGAAAACTGATCCAAATAGCATTAGCCACGAAGTGA
>NW_006159896.1:2943767-2967501 GCF_000334495.1 Tupaia belangeri chinensis | reverse complement strand
CCCAGCGGCAGAGGCTCCCTGTGCACCCTCCCTCTGCTGCGGATCCTCGAGGTGGCTTTCGACTGGCAGCACTTCACCTGCACGCCCCGCCCCCTTATCAAAGCACCCGGCGCTTTGCTATCAAAATCCCAGGGACAGATCAGAAGTCGGTTTGAATTTCGCTACTAAACATGCAGTCCTCGGTACGGCCACGAGGTGGCGATCGGGAGTCAGGCAGGTGAGGGCCCACGCGGCCGGCGGCCCTCGGAGAAGGACCGGCTGGCGGAGGCTTCTGACTGGGCGGAGAAGGCGGCTGGGAGACACCTCCTCCTGGGAGGATTGGTGCACCAGGCACTCTTGGGCTCTGCACACGTGAAACCGTGAGTTACCACCGCACCCTGAGAAGTAGATGTGAGCGTTCCATTTTACAGGACAAGGGAGTGGGCTCAGAGATGTTCAGTAACCTGCCTGAGGTCGCACAGCAAGAAAGCAGCCAGTTGAGGTTTGGGGAAGTGAGAGACGCACAAGGGGGCAGACAGGGGAGTGGGAGGAGGAAGAACAGATGCAATAGCAGCCTCCGCTCAGCACCTGCTAGGCTTCAGCCACTCCACCCTGGTTATGCCCAATTCACCGCTGAGGCAGGGCTTTCGCCACCCCATTTAACCCAAAAGCCTGGGGAGGCTGCTTCCCAGCGCCCTACTCCAGGGAACTCGGCACTCTCTGAGCCCAGCGGGAAGGCCGCAGGAGTGGCGCAGAGGACAGCTGAGCCCATGCCCAGCGGGTCGCTTCTCCCCTGCCCTGCGGACCCTGCAAGCAAGGTCAGCAGACTCAGGTCCTGTCCAGGTCCCAGCAGCCTCGCCTTCCCCAGAACCACCTCTGGGTACATGACGGGGACTCCCCACCAGAGCAAGGTGTCCACCCAGGGACAGGCTGCCGCTCGAAGACGCCTGCAGTTGGGAGCGCTGATGCGTGTGCCATTCTGACGAGCTCAGTCATCGCCGCCCATCAGTGGGGGCAGCTGGTCGAGGTGCCCCGCGCCCCCTTAGGCCAGGAAAGCTTCTGGGAGCTGTGTCCTGCGCCCCATTTGCCATTGTCTGAGGCTGAGCAGGTAGATGAACAGACACCCGAGCCTCCAGTGACCACAGGGCCATGAGGGGGGATGGTTCTCCTGGCAGCGGGGAGCCCTAGGGGCTGTGGCCAATTCTCAATTCTCAGGCAGAGGGAAGAAAGGCAGCCTTCAGCTTACGTGTGCATCGAAGGGCTGGCAGTGGCCAGCAGAGCCCTGCATTGTTTAACCTAGTTTGAGTCTGTCACTTGGCACCAGAGTCCTAACTAAAACCCACAGCATCTCATAGTTAATGGGTGAGTACATGAAATAATATTTCTACGTTCTGGTGTGAAATCAGTGCTCAAAAGAACATTGTATGCCAGGGACCAGCAGTCGACGTAGTGGCTATGTCACTGGACTCCCATGTAGTCGACCGCGGTTCAAGTCCCGACCTGGTGGCTTAAACTCACACCGGTGCATGTACGTGCGTGCCCAAGATCCCTAGAGGAGAATGGGGGGGTGGTGGGCGTGCCCATTCTCCCTGGGGGGGGGGGGGTATAATTTCTTGCTTCCTGTCTTTCTGTCTGGTGAGCATATGCACCCTATAGCAAAAACCTCTCCAAAAAAGAAAGAAACAAACAAAATTGCATGCCAATAATCATTTTCATTTGCAGCTAAGACGATTCTTAGTGGGCCAGCAGGTGGCATGGTGGCTAAGGTGCTAGACTCCCACATGACTGACTGTGGTTCGAGTCCCAGACTCAGTAGCTTGCTTTCTCACTTTTCCTCTCTCTGTGTCCAAATTAGAAAGTAACAATAATAAATAAAATTAAATAAATAGTTTCATTTTTTAAGAAAGATCCATTACGCTAACTGCTGGTTCCCCAATAGTTTCATTTTTTAAGAAAGATAATTCTTAGCTCCAAAGTATAGCTGAAAGCATTCTCAACAGAGTACGGATCATTCTTAATAGGCTTCAGCACCTCCGTCCTGGGCTTTGCGACCTCGTGCTGCTCCATTTCACAGTGAGAACTACACACCATGGGCACAGATCTCCACCTGGTATTTACGAGATCTTGGGGCCAGCTTCATGGCCTGGTGGTTAAGGGAGCCGGATCCCACATGGCCGACCTCATGGTTTGAATCCTGCCTCAGTAGTTTGAAAACCACTCCAGGCTTTGCATGTGCGTGTGTGTCCCAAATCCCACCTGGGAGGACAGGTGGAGGAGAAGAGATTGCAGCAAGGCCACGCCCACTAAGGGGTGCTTTCCCCCCACCCCCGTCTCAAGGGCACATACCTCTGGCAAATCAATAAAGGGAAGGGAGACCTTGTCTTGGAGGCATGTTTCTCTGCAGACTGCACCCGGCAGGATATTGTCAGACTCCTGAGAACAGGTGAGTGGTGGCTGTCGGAGTAGAACACACAGCGGACAACGCCTGTCACTGCAGGGGGGCAGTCCTTGTCCTGCCTCTTATGGCCACAGGCACCTGCCTGGTGTGAGGTCCCCTCTGATCCCACACACACGGGAGGGGAGCCCTCCTTTTACCCACAGCTGGCCTGGGAGCTGAGCCACAGGGACAGGTAGTAGGTTCTTCATCCACAGCAGAGGTCAACTAGAAAAGTGAACACCGGTGCCAAGTTATTAAGAAGTGAATAATCAGGTTATTCCTGTCACAGAAGCCTCCACGGGCGTTGTGACCATGACACGGGCAGAAGACAGGAATCATGCGCTGTGGACGTGAGTGGAGCCCTGCTCCACAAGAAGACACCCACTGCAGCTGGTCCTTCTGCTTGTGACGCCTCGTCACGACAGGACTGCCGACCACGATCCCCACGACCGTGTGCTCCGAGCACCCCCATGGGTCAGAGCTCTTGGGGCTTTCACCTGGCCCTGGTCTAGAGAGGAAGACGCCGAAGCTCTGAGCTTGCTCCAGGTCACAGAGCAGGGCAGCAGCAGTTCCTGAGAGCAGCTTACAGTGTAAACATCCTACCCTGCCCTTTGGAGGGGCAGAGCAGGCTCCTCTGGCCCAGGCGCTGGGCCAAGGAATGCCTCAGAGTGGCCTGAGGGACCGGGAAGGAGGCCTTTTCCCAGGGGAACCGGAGTGCGGACTCAGCTCCTGAGCCGAGAGGTGCAGCCCTTCCTAAGCTGCTTCCTGGGCACCGGCCAGGGGACAGAGGTGGGTTCAGACATGAAGAGACAGGAGATGCAGGGAGAGAGGGAGCCTGATGGCCAGGGAGCTACCCTCCCTCTCCTGGCAGCCCAGCCCTGCCACAGCCACGGTATGCAGCCTTGCACCACTGCCCTGTGCTGGGCGGGGGCGGGAGGGGAGGCAGAGCTCAGTGACTGGCACCTCGCTGCGGTTACTCAGCCTGTCAGGCAGATGGGAGGACGCTTCGCGCAGCCAGGAGACGGAGAATGGGCTGGTTTTCTCCCATAAGAGCGGCCCCAGCACCACCAGAAGGCATTGGTTAAAAGTCTACAAAGTTGGTGATCGCTAACACCAGCCTGTGGCATGGTGATTAAAGAGGCTGGATCTCACGTAGCCAACTGCACAGTTCAATTCCCATATCCGAGGCCTTGAGAGACACGCTGGGCACGTGTGTATGCCTCCCCAAAATCGTGAAAGGAAGAAGTCGAGGAAAAGGATTGCCCCACGGAAGGAACTTTCGCACCGTCCATCTCCCTCTGTCCAGTGAGCTCACGTGCCCACTGGAGCAATGTGAAGAAAGGAAGGAAAGAGGGAGAGAAAAGAAAGTTGGTGGTCACCAGGCAGCCAGAAGCGGCAGCAGGGAAGAGCAGGGGTCACCCCCAAAGGGAGGCCAGAAAACAGTAGGTGGCGGAGTGGAGGCTGAGAGGCTGGATGAAGCCCACCGGGGGTCTCTGAGAGTCTAGCTGTGCTCCCTGGGCCCCTTCTGAACCTCCAAGGGTGTGGAATCCCTCAAATCCAGGACACCACTCTCCAAAGTAGGGCTGGCCAGCAGCACCCTCTCAGGGAAGCATCTTCTACCACCGAGCAGGAAAAATGTTTGAATGACTACTGTGATATTTATCCCCTGGAGTTTTTGTTTTATGTAGCTGGCTGCTTTGTTGTTTGGTACAACAAGGCTTGATTGTTTTATTGTTCTCAGAGAAAGTACCTTTCTCTCTTATGTAGTATCTCTCTTTGTGTTGTTTGATGCTTTTGGCCTCAAATTCCACTTTAATAACAATGTTGGTAACCCTGCATTCTTTTTTTATTCAAAGAATTATTTTATTTATTGTTATTATTTTAAAATTTGACCAGAGAGAGAGAGAGAGAGGGAAAGTGAGAAAGCAAACCACCAGGGCCGGGTATCAAACCACGGTCAGCCATGTGGGAGACCAGAGCCTTAACCACCACACCACCTGCCAGCCTCTCTTTTTTGTTTTTGTTTTTGTTTACCTTAACCTACAATATTACTGTCTCGTCCAGCCCTTTACTTTACAATCTTTCTTTGTTCTTTTTTGGTTGTCTCTTGATAAAAAAAGAAAAAAAAGTAGCATGTGACTACAGTTCATTTTTTACTTTCAGTATGTTATATTTGACACATACACAAAGAAATATATCATTGAGGCAAGTTATGAAGCATACTAAATGGACCCAACACCAGCCATGGTAACTAGACTATGGCCATGACCACTGAGCCTGTGTATCCCATCCCATCCCATCGCCCGCCTCGCTCTGGAGATAACCTATCTCACGTTGTATGTTTGTCATTGCCTTGCTTTTAAAAAATTAATTCCCGGTCCCCTAAAATTAGATATTCTTCCATTTTTCTTTCTCTTTTAGATTTTTGCCACAGGACACATGCACTTGCGAGAGACAGAGAGAGAGAGAGAGAAAGGGAGAAGTCACTCCCCAGGAGGATGGCCATGCTGTAATCCTTTCTCCTCCATTCTCCTCTCAGGATTTTTGGAACACACACACACACACCCAGTGTGTTTTTCAAACTGCTGGGTCTGGGACTGGAACCTTGGAGTCAGTCATGTGAAATCCAGCACGCTAGCCACCATGCCACCTGCTGGCTCACTTATTTCTGAACTTTATGCAAGGGATATCCTACTATGTGTAGTCTTCTGCTAACTCCTTTAAAACCCTTATTTCCAACATTCTCCTACATGGCTACTTGTAACCACTGTTCACTAAGTTATGATCCATGTACTCAGTATCCCCCCTGCGGATATCTGGAATGTTTCCAGGTCCAGAACGAGCCATGCTCCACTGACTGTCCGTCTACACGGCACCTAGCATTGAACCATCCCTCCCACCCTGGTAGCCTAACATGCCAGCCCTGTCGTTACTCAGGTCCCCACGTGTTTGAGTGTCTGTCCCTGTCACGCTGGTCTAGCAGATCGACCCCGTGCTGTGCCTGTGCCAGCCACGCCGTCTTGATTACTGACACGTCGCACGTCTTGCCTGCACTTAGAGCAGGCTCTCCCACTTCCTCACGAGTGTCCAGAGGGTTTGGGTTCTTGCTCTTCCACACAGGTTTTAGAATTAGTTTATTAAGTACCCCTTAAAAGCCCACTAGGGGGTCAGCAGGTGGCATGGCATGCAGAACTCCCGCATGGCTGACCATTCAAGTCCTGGGCCTGGCAACTGTCTTTCTCACTTTCTCTCTCTGTCTCTGTCTCTCTCTGATGATCACATGCACCCTATAGCAACTTTAAAATAATATTTAATTAATTAAATAAATGTATTTTTTTAAAGCCTGTTGGAATTTTAATGTTGGGTTTTTTTTACTTTTTTTGGGGCGGGGGAAGAAGTTTTTGCTATAGGTCGTGTGCGCTCGCCAGACAGACAGAGAGATACATAGAGACAGAAAGCGAGAAATCACCCCCCAGGGGGGATGGTCACGCCGCAATCCCTTCTCCTCCATTCTCCTCTCAGGATCTTGGGCACGCACGCACACGCGCCCGGCGTGAGTTTTAAGCCACCGGGTCCGGGACACGAATCACGGTCAACTACGTGGGAGTCCAGTGACATAGCCATTACGCTAACTGCTGGTTCCCAAATTTTAATGTTATTTTAATCAAGTCATATCATTTTCTGCATCAGGTCATCTACCTCTTTCCCCTCTCTTAAAAAAAATTTTTTTTAAATGTTTTTGTCATAGGGCATGTGTGCTAGCCAGAGAGATACAGAGAGACACAAAGAAAATGAGAAATCACCCCTGGTGGGATGGCCACGTCATAATCTCTTCTCCTCTCAGGATTTTAGGCACACATGCACATGTGCCTGGGATGATTTTTCAAGCCACCATGTCTGGGATTCAAACTGCAGCTAGCCATGTCATAGTCCAGCGCCTTAACCACTACACCACCACCTGCTGGCCCCTTAAAATGTTAATTGACACATAATATTTGTGCCTATTGGTGGGATAGAGTGTGAATACAATGTGAAATGATCAAATCAGGGTATCTGGCAGAGCTATCACCTTGAACATCCGTATTACTTTGAGTTAGCATTCCGAAGCCTCTCCGTCAGCCACTGTGAAGTATACAGTAAGTTCTTGCTAGCGCACTTGCCCTGCGGTGCTGTAGAACACGAGACCTTACTCCTCCCGTCTAACCATGGTCTCGTACACGTTAACCGATTTCTCTGTGCTTCCTCCACTGAGGTCCCAGCCTCTAGTGGTCACTAGTCCATGCTCTGCTTGTTTCTTTTGTAATTGCCAGAGAGCGCATGCATTTTCCAGAGGAGGAGAAAGGAGAAGCACTCCCCATTGTGGGGCTGGTCATGCCCCAATCCCTTCTCCTCCACTTCTCCATTCTGTTGGGAGTTTTTGGGCACACACGCACACACACCCTGTGTGTTCATCAAGCCTTGGGGCCAGGATATGAACTGGATAGGATATGTGATCGGCCATGTGGGATCCGTCTTGACAAACGTTTTCATTAATTCTAATAATCTCTCAGCAGATTGTCTTCAGTTTTTCTATGTAGATAATCATATCCTCTGGAAATCACTATAGTTTTTCTTTCTTTTTAATCATTTTTTTTTTAACGTTTACTTACCTACTTCTTCCATTAAAGAGAGACGCCAACAGGGAAATAGGTCTGTGCCTTGATCCAGCCCTAGACCATCCAGCCTGGATCACAAGCATACTACACACATACGTGCACATGCACCCACTGGCGGCCTCACGTGGGCTCAGCTGCGATGCCGCGCTACCACCTGGTCCCCATTCCCTATTTCTGTGGGTTCAGCTTCCTGCTATCCACATGTGACATGTACTCACTGCACATCTTGATTGAATGTATTTTTAGATTTCTTTTTTTCTGGCACTATTTTTTGTTTTTAATTGCTAGAGGGTGCACAAGCTCCCCAGAGAGAGACTGAGAGATGGGGGCAGGGAGGTGGGGGAGAAAGAACTCCTCAATGGTAACACGGGAATTCTTTCTCCCCCATTTCTCCATCCTGGTGGGATTTTAGGCATGCATGCACCAGTGCCCGGCACGGAATCCAGCTCTTTTAACCACTAGGCACAGGACCAGCCTCCTGCCACCATTTTAAATACTGTCTTTTTCTAATTTTTTTATTTTATAAGTAAGTAGACACAAAAACAAATTAGTTTTGAATTTTGATCTTATCTCCTGCCACCTTGACAAACATTTTCAATTCTAGTAATCTCTCAGCAGGTTGTTTTGGATTTTTCTATGTAGATAATCACATCCTCTGGAAATCATTAGAGGTTTTCTTTCCTTTTAACCATTATGCCTTTTCTTTCTTTTGTCTTAAACACCTCGGTTAGGATTTCCAATAAAATGTTAATTAGGAGGCTATCAACTGAGATCTTTGTCTTGTTCTGTTAATAATGCCTTTGACAGTTTTTTTTTTTTTTGAGAGATTTTTGCTATAGGGTGCATATGCTCACCAGAGAGACAGAGAGGATGGGGAGACAGAGAGAGATGGAAAGACAGAGACAGAGAGACAGAAAGTGAGACATCAACCCCCGGGGTGTGGCCACACCTCAGGTCCTTCTCCAGTCTCCTCTTGGGATTTCAGGCATGCACACACACATGCCAGCATGAGCTTCAAGCCGCTGGGTCCAGCACTCAAACCGTGGTCGACTGTGCCAGGGTATTGAGTTTTAGTCAATGCTTTTTCTTCATAGATTTTCCCCTTTAACCTGTTATTGTCACTGCATCTATTTCTACATTCACTATATAGATTATGTTGTATAACATATTCCTGTTTTTCTAAACAAAAAATGTGTCATGACTTTTCCAACGACCCAAAATAATATACATATAAATGTGTACTATAACACACACTATTATAATTATGATGTGATCATGTAATTTATGAAGTAACGGTGATGCTAATTAAAACATAATACATGTTAATACATATATTAATGTTAATCTGTGTATTAATGTTAAACCACTCTTACATCCACGGTATAAACCCAGATTGTCAATAAAAAAAAAAGTATTTTGTTGGGACCAGCAGTTAGCGTAATGGCTATGTTGCTGAACTCCCATGTAGTTGACCACGGTTCAAGTCCCGGACCCGGTGGCTTAAACTCACGCCGGGCACATGTGCATGCGTGCCCAAGATCTGAGAGGAGAATGGAGGAGAAGGGATTGTGGCGTGGCCATCCCCCCTGGGGGGGGGGGTGATTTCTCACTTTCTGTCTCTCTGTCTCTCTCTGTCTTTCCGGCAAGCGCACAAACCCTATAGCAAAAGCCTCTCCAAAAAAAAAAAAGTACTTCATTGTGTTCAATTTTTTACTATTCTGTCTTGATTTTGCATCTGGTTCCATAAATGAGGCTGTCCTGGTTTGGGTCATGAGACTGTACATGTTTCATAAAGTGAGCTGAGGAGAGTTTCTTCTTTTCTATTATGTGAGAAAATTGTATAAAATTGTATTATCTGTTCTTTCAACATTTGAAATCAGGGGGCCAGCAGGTGACATGGTGGTTAAGGCACTGGGTACCGCATGGTTGGCCATAGTTCAAGCCTTGAACCTGGCAGCTTGCTCTCTCACTTTGCCTCCTCTTTCTGTCTCTAGTGAGTGCACATGCCCTATAGAAAATATAATTAATTAATTAATTAAATTTAAAAATGAAACTAGCTGGTCTTGGTGCTTTCACTATGGAAAAAATTTTCCCCATAGGGTGTGTGTGCTCGTTGAAGAGAGACAGAAAGAGGAAGGTGGGAAATCACCCCTCAGGGGGAATGGCCACACCACAATCTATTCTCCTATATTTTCCTCCTGGGATTTTGGGCATGCATGCACATGCACCCAGTGTGATTTTCAGGTGGCCCAGTCTTGAACAACGGTCAACCATGTGGAAGTCCAGTACCTTTACCACCATGCCACCTGCTGCTCCCCCACTTGGAAATCTTTTAACTATCACTTTAATTATGTTTAGTAGTTATGGGACTATTGAGGATTTTTATTTCTTCTTGAGTCAATTTTAATAAGTTATATGTTTTAAAGAATTTGTTAATTTGGCCTGTTTTTAAAAGTTATTTATACAAAGTTGTACAGAATATTCTTTTTTTATCTTTTAAATCTCTACATGCCAAGGGAGCTGCTATGATCATGAAAGTGGTTTTCCCATCTCATCCTTTACATTCCAGAAGTACTGAGCCCTGCAGTTTCCCCAAATGTGAGAAATATGAATACATAATTGATATAATTAGGGACTGCCTTCCCACTTCTCCCTAGAAAAAGAAAGTAAAATAAGTCTCTATCTATAGCAATATTTCTCTTCCCATTCTTAATATTATTTAGTCTTGTATCTTTTTTTTTTTTTGAGAGGTTTTTGCTATAGGGCGCATGTGCTCACCAGAAAGACAGAGAGACAGAGAGACACAAAGCGAGAAATCACCCCCCAGGGGGGATGGCCACGCCACAATCCCTTCTCCTCCATTTTCCTCTCGGGATCTTGGGCATGCATGCACACGTGCCTGGCGTGAGTTTAAGCCACTGGGTCCAGGACTTGAACCACAGTCAACTACATGGGAATCCAGTGACATAACCATTATGCCAACTGCTGGTTCAGTCTTGTATCTTTTTATTCTTTATAAATGTTGCTGGGTATTTGTGTATCAATCTTTCAAAGAACAAGAGAGACAGAAAGTGAGAAATTATCCCCCAGGGGTAATGGCCACACTGCAGTCTCTTCTCCTCGATTCTCCTCTTGGGACTTAGGACACACATGCATACACCATTGGCCTGAGTTTGAAGCCACCAGGTCTGGGACTCAGACCGCTGTCAGCCATGTGGGAGTCCAGCAACATAACCATTACACCATCTGCTGGTTCCCCAAAGAACCATCTTTTAGTTTGACCAGTTCTTTCTGTTTTTATTTAATTGACTTATGGTGACTTTATTCTATTTCTTTGAGTTCCGTTGCTTCTTTCCCAATTTTTTTTTTTAATTTAGATAGAGAGAAGGATTTTTGGCTATTGGGTGTGTACACTCAATGGAGAGACAGGGGGTGATTTCTCACTTTCTGTCTCTCTGTCTCTCTCTGTCTTTCCGGCAAGCGCACACGCCCTATAGCAAAAGCCTCTCCAAAAAAAAAAAAAAGTACTTCATTGTGTTCAATTTTTTACTATTCTGTCTTGATTTTGCATCTGGTTCCATAAATGAGGCTGTCCTGGTTTGGGTCATGAGACTGTACATGTTTCATAAAGTGAGCTGAGGAGAGTTTCTTCTTTTCTATTATGTGAGAAAATTGTATAAAATTGTATTATCTGTTCTTTCAACATTTGAAATCAGGGGGCCAGCAGGTGACATGGTGGTTAAGGCACTGGGTACCGCATGGTTGGCCATAGTTCAAGCCTTGAACCTGGCAGCTTGCTCTCTCACTTTGCCTCCTCTTTCTGTCTCTAGTGAGTGCACATGCCCTATAGAAAATATAATTAATTAATTAATTAAATTTAAAAATGAAACTAGCTGGTCTTGGTGCTTTCACTATGGAAAAAATTTTCCCCATAGGGTGTGTGTGCTCGTTGAAGAGAGACAGAAAGAGGAAGGTGGGAAATCACCCCTCAGGGGGAATGGCCACACCACAATCTATTCTCCTATATTTTCCTCCTGGGATTTTGGGCATGCATGCACATGCACCCAGTGTGATTTTCAGGTGGCCCAGTCTTGAACAACGGTCAACCATGTGGAAGTCCAGTACCTTTACCACCATGCCACCTGCTGCTCCCCCACTTGGAAATCTTTTAACTATCACTTTAATTATGTTTAGTAGTTATGGGACTATTGAGGATTTTTATTTCTTCTTGAGTCAATTTTAATAAGTTATATGTTTTAAAGAATTTGTTAATTTGGCCTGTTTTTAAAAGTTATTTATACAAAGTTGTACAGAATATTCTTTTTTTATCTTTTAAATCTCTACATGCCAAGGGAGCTGCTATGATCATGAAAGTGGTTTTCCCATCTCATCCTTTACATTCCAGAAGTACTGAGCCCTGCAGTTTCCCCAAATGTGAGAAATATGAATACATAATTGATATAATTAGGGACTGCCTTCCCACTTCTCCCTAGAAAAAGAAAGTAAAATAAGTCTCTATCTATAGCAATATTTCTCTTCCCATTCTTAATATTATTTAGTCTTGTATCTTTTTTTTTTTTTGAGAGGTTTTTGCTATAGGGCGCATGTGCTCACCAGAAAGACAGAGAGACAGAGAGACACAAAGCGAGAAATCACCCCCCAGGGGGGATGGCCACGCCACAATCCCTTCTCCTCCATTTTCCTCTCGGGATCTTGGGCATGCATGCACACGTGCCTGGCGTGAGTTTAAGCCACTGGGTCCAGGACTTGAACCACAGTCAACTACATGGGAATCCAGTGACATAACCATTATGCCAACTGCTGGTTCAGTCTTGTATCTTTTTATTCTTTATAAATGTTGCTGGGTATTTGTGTATCAATCTTTCAAAGAACAAGAGAGACAGAAAGTGAGAAATTATCCCCCAGGGGTAATGGCCACACTGCAGTCTCTTCTCCTCGATTCTCCTCTTGGGACTTAGGACACACATGCATACACCATTGGCCTGAGTTTGAAGCCACCAGGTCTGGGACTCAGACCGCTGTCAGCCATGTGGGAGTCCAGCAACATAACCATTACACCATCTGCTGGTTCCCCAAAGAACCATCTTTTAGTTTGACCAGTTCTTTCTGTTTTTATTTAATTGACTTATGGTGACTTTATTCTATTTCTTTGAGTTCCGTTGCTTCTTTCCCAATTTTTTTTTTTAATTTAGATAGAGAGAAGGATTTTTGGCTATTGGGTGTGTACACTCAATGGAGAGACAGAAAGTGAGAAATCACCCCCGCCCCAGGGGGGATGGCCACACAGCAATCCCTTCCCCTCCATTCTCCTCTTGGGATTCTGGGCATGCATGCATGCGTGCCCAGTATGAGTTTCAAGCCATATCATATTTTTGAAGTACAGCTATATATTGTCTATAACACGTGCCCAGGATGAGGGTCCAGGACTCAAACCACAGTTGACCACATGGAAGTCCATCAATGTAACCATTATGCCAGCTACCAATCCCCTTTTTCCAATTTCTTAAATTGCATGCTTAGCTCATTAATTGTCAGCCATCCCCTGTCCCCTTAATGTAATTACTCAAGGCTCTAAATTCCCTTCAAACTACCATTTTTGCTTCATAATACAGGTTTTGGAATGCAATATTTTTATTCAATTATAAGTACTTTTACATTGTCCAATGCAATGTTTTTCTTATTCAAACTTTTTTAAAAATTTGCTAGAGGGTATGTGTGCTTGCCTGAGAGAAAGAGACAGAAAGTGAGAAATTATCCTCAGAGGGGATTACCACACCATAATCCCTGCTCCTCCATTCTCTTCTTGTGATCTTGGGCATGCTTGCATACACACCTGGTGTGGTTTTCAAGCCACCGGGTCGGGATTCAGACTTGGTGGTTGGCAACATGGGATCCAGCTGCCTTAATTATCACACTACCTGGTTGGCCCCAAAGATAAACATTGTTTCTTACCATTGGCTTTTAACCTAGTTGCACCTAAAAACATGATCTATTGTATATTATATCAGGCGTTATAATTTGCTGAAAATTGCAATATGTTCTAATATGTATTCACTTTTAATAAATTCCCCATATGTGTATATCCATTTGTTCGAGTTTATTAGTTACACAGTTTAAACCTTCTTTGGCTTTCTTAACTTTTTTCATGAAATACAAATAATTGGACGAAATATTTAAATCTTCCATAATAACTAGATTTATCAATTTTTCTCTGTAGTTCTATCTAGTCTTGCTTTATATATTGTTGAGACTATTTTATTAGTTTAATTGTTATATCTTCTGGGACCAGCAGATGGCGGAATGGCTGTGTCGCTGGACTCCCAGGTAGTCAACTGCGATTTGATTCCAGGCCCCCATGGCTTAAACTCACGCTAGGCGTGTGTGCATGTGGGCCCAAGATCCTGAGAGAATGGAAGAGAAGGGATTGTGGCGTGGCCATATTCCCCAGAGGGTGATTTCTCACTTTCTGTCTCTCTCTGTCTTTCTGGCGAGTGCACACGCCCTATAGCAAAAAACAGCTCTCAAAAAAAAAAAATTGTTGTATCTCCCAGTTGCACTACATTTCTTTGTCATTATTATGAACTTCATCTCTTACAGTAATGTTTAAATTAATGGTTACTTTTGATATAAGTAAAGCTACTCTAACTTTATTTTGGTTGTTATTTTCCTAATGTATCCTTTTGATACTTTTATTTTCACACTTTTAGTGTCCTTGTATTTTAAGAATGGCTTTTTTTTTTTTTTGAGAGGTTTTTTTTTTTTTTTTTTTTTTTTGCTATAGGGCGCATGCGCTTGCCAGACAGACAGAGAGAGACAGAGAGACAGAAAGCGAGAAATCACCCCCAGGGGGTATGGCCATGCCGCAATCCCTTCTCCTCCATTCTCCTCTTGGGATCTTGGGCACACACGCACATGTGCCCAGTGTGAGTTTTAAGCCATTGGGTCTGGGACGCAAACCGTGGTCGACTACGTGGGAGTCCAGCGACATAGCTATTACACTAACTGTTGGTCCCAGGAATGGCTTTTATAGACAACATATAGCTGGACTTAAAAATATGCTATCAGAGGACCCGCAGATGGAGTAATAGACTCTCACGTAGTCCACCGCAGTTCAAGTCCTGGACGGGCGACTTCAAACTCATGCTGGGTACAGGCAAAGTCTCCAGAGGGGAATGGAGGAGAAGGGATTGTGGTGTGGCCATCCCTCCTGGGGAGTGATTTCTTGCTTTCTGTCTCTCTCTATCCCTCCAGCAAGCATACGTTCCCTATAGCAAAAATCTCTTTAAAAATTATATATATATATATATATGTATACACATATACATATAATATCTAATAATCTCTTTATTTTAACTAGAGAGTTTAACACATCTACGTTTCTTAAAAGTTAGTAATAACTTCGGACCAGCCAGTGGTGTGGTGGTTAAGGCAGCTGGATCCCACGTGGCCTACTGTGCAGTTTGACTCCCGGACCCAGCAGCTTGAAAAACACTCCATGCCTGCGCGCACGTGTGTGTGTGTGTGTGTGTGTGTGTGTGTGTGCCCAAAATCCCGAGAGGAGGATAGAGGAGAAGGGATTATAGTATGGCCATTGCCCCTGGGGAGGTGATTTCTCACATTTCTTCTCTGCCTGTGTCTCTCTCTGGTGAGCACATGCACCCTATAGCAAAATTAAAAAAAAAAAAAGGAAAAGATTAGTAATACATATCGATTTGTGTCTACCATGTCGCTTTTTGCTTTCTTTTTGATCTCATCATCTTTCCCATGGTTCTTTTCTTTTAACTTTTTATTCACAATTATTCTCTCTTTTATTCCATTTTTTTCCTTTTAGTAGTTGTAGATTCCTTTGTTATTCTCTTAGTAATCACCTTGGAAATTTTACTTTTTTTTGAGAGGTTTTTGCTATAGGGCACATGAGCTCGCCAGAAGGACAGAGAAAGACAGAAAGCAAGAAATCACCCCCCAGAGGGGATGGCCACGCCACAATCCCTTCTCCTCCATTCTCTTCTCAGGATTTTGGGCACACACGCACACAAGCCTAATGTGAGTTTAAGCCACCGGGTCCGGGACTCAAACTGCAGTCAACTACATGGGAATCTAGCATAGCCATTATGCCAATTGCTGGTCCCGGAAGTTTTACTTTTCAAAAACACTAAAGTTAAGGGGCTGGCAGGTAGTATGGTAGCTAAGGTGCTGGATTCTCACATGGATAACTGTGGCTCAAGTCCCAGACCTGGAAGTTTGCTTTCCCTTTCTCTCTCTGGTCAAATTAAATAATAATAATAGTAATAACAACAACGAATGGAATTAATAAATTTTTTTAAGTCTAAAGTTAATAACCATCTTATACTTTTGAATACTGCAAGGACCTTACTCCATGTTAACTACAATCACCCCTCCCAACTTGCATACAACAGATAACCAGTATTTGAACCTTGCCCTTTCTCGCCCATGAAATAGGCATTATTTTTATTATTGATACTTTAAAAATATATATATAGTGCATGCACTCATTGGAGAGAGATACAGACAGAGAGAAGGAAAGTGAGAAATCACACACACACACACACACATGCACCTGCCCCCGGGTGAAGGATGGCTACACTACAATCCCTTCTCCGTTTGCCTCTCTGGATTTGGGGCACCCACACAGACAGGTTGTTGTGTTTTTCAAGCCACGGATCCAGGAATCAAACTGCAGAGTTGGCCGTGTGGGATCCAGAGCCTTAACATGCATCGCCAAATGTGCAATTTGAGTTCCAGACCTGACAGCTTGCAAAACACACTGGATGCATGTGTGTGTGAAACCCTCAGAGGAGAATGGGGTAGAAGGAATTGCAGTGGGGTCATTCCCCCTGGGGTGGGGGTGGGGTGATTTCTCACTTTCCCTCTCAGTCTTTCTCCAGCAAGCACAGATGCCCTATGGCCAAAATTTTAAAAATTAAAAAATTTTAAAAGACTTGATTTTATTCTCATTCTTGAAAAATAGTTATACTGAGTATCCGAGTCTAGATTGATCACTGTTTTGTCACAGCACTGTAAAGATATTTTTGATTTCTTGTGGATTTCCCCTGTGGCTGTTGCTGTCTGCTGATGGACTAAATGTTTTTATTTTATAGCCAGCTTATTTCTTTTTTCTGGTTGATTCTAAGGTCTTCTTTTTTTGGTTTGCTTTGTTTTGTTTTTATTTTTTTGCCGTAGGATGCATGTGCTTTGCCTGAGAAAAACAGAGGGAAAGTAAGAAATCACCCCCCGGGGGGATGGCCTCACTGAAATCCCTTCTCCTCCCTTCTCTTCTTGGAAGTTTTGGACACACGAGCGCATGTGCCTGGAGTGATTTTCAAGCCACCTGGTCCGGGTTAGAACCATAGTTGGCTGTGTGGGAATCTAGCACCTTCAGCACCATGCCACCTGCTGGCTCCCCAAGGTCCTCTCCTTGCTTTTGGTCTTCAACAAGTTTATTACAGTGTGTCTAGGGTTTCTGTCTCCTATAAATTCTGAAAAGTTCTCAGCACTGTCTCTTCAAAGATGACTGCACCTTTGCTATGTCTGGTCTTCCTTGTGGTCTCGGTACATACAGCAGACCTTCCCATCCTGCCCTCCCTCGCTCTGAACCTCCTATGAAAGTTACACTTTCTTTTCTTCTGTGTTGTGTTCTGGATAATTTCTGCAGATCTACTGTCTAGTTCAAAATGATCTTTTCAGCTTTATCCAAACTGCTATTTAACCCATCAATGAGATTTTTAAAATATTATTAATTATAATGTTTATTTATACAGGTGCTATTTAGCTTATTTTCAAACCTTTTTGATTTTTTTTTTACATTTTTGGTGAACCTACCTTTATCTTATTACCTTACCTACAAATGATGCATGAATGCCTTGAAATAGGTTTTCTTAGAATAAACTCATTTTTACTCAACACGAGTCAAAGGGGAAAACTAGGTGTAAGAAAAGCCTTTAATAGGTCCCTAAGGGATTTTCACAAACTACAAAATGGACCCTAGTCTGGCAGAAGTTTTGGCTTAATTTTACCAAACACCAAGATGTACCACAATACTTAAGGAAAGGCAGAGGTAAGTTAACAAAAAAGTTACTTTTTCTTTTTTTTTTTGAGAGGTTTTTGCTATAGGACGCGTGTACTTGCCAGAAAGAGAGAGACAGACAGAAAGCGAGAAATCACCCCCCAGGGGGATGGTCACACCGCAATCCCTTCTCCTCCATTCTCCTCTCAGGATCTTGGGCATGCACGCACACACGCCCGGCGTGAGTTTAAGTCACCGGGTCTGGGACTCGAACCACGGTCAACTAAATGGGAGTCCAGCGACATAGCCATTATGCTAAATGCTGGTCTCCAAAAAAGTTACTAAGACAATATATTGCTATATGAAAACAGTCACTCTGTTTATTTACTGACCAGATAACAAAAATAATCATTGTGGATACCTTAATTCATCCTCCTACTAAGTCTGCTGATCTGGTCTTCCCTGTTGCCAGCATCTCCACCTTCTACAAAAATGGGTGGTCTTTTTCTTCATTCCACCTGATGGAGAAGATCATGTGAAGGGCCACAGGAAGTTATTCGCTTCTTTGAAGCATTTTCCAACTGTATAGATTTCATGAATCAGGTCCTCCATGCAGATGATGCCAAATTTACCGAGAACGAGCAATCAAAGAGTTATCTGTCAAAGCTATTTGCTTCTTTGATTTGGCCACAACCACCCTTATAGATGAGTTCATTTACTGACTTCGGGCTTGGGAACTCCCATGCAGTATATGGTTCCACAATTCTCAGCATGCTAATTGAGGCCTCGTTGAGCTTAATAAAGGTGCCATTGAAGATCTGGCAAAGACGAAGAAGCTGCAGCACCTTTCAAACCTTTAGGCTCAGTCCATTGATAGCTCTGATGCTGATGACAGACACCAATTTGGGTTCTGCAGGTGCATGGAAGTTGTCAGCTTTTTCTTTTCATTTTCTTTTCTTTCTTTTCTTTTCTTTTCTTTTTTTGAGAAGTTTTTGCTTTAGGGCAAGAAATCATCCCCCAGGGGAGATGGCCACGGTGCAAACCCTTCTCCTCTATTCTCCTCTCGGGATCTTGGGCACGCACGCACATGCGCCCGGCATGAGTTTAAGCCATTGGGTCTGGAACCTGAACTATGGTCGACTACCTGGGAGTCCAGCGACATAGCCATTACGCCAACCGCTGGTCCCAAAGTTGCCAGCTTTTCTTGCCATCCTGGCCATGCGAATCTCAGTTCTGTCTATATTCCTTATGATAGTACTTAGCTTTTTCATAGATAAGCTTCCCCCTTGCCTTTTGAAGCATCTTTTGATCTTCAGCTCCGCAAAATTCCTTCACTTTTTCTTACAGGTTTCAGGCATAGCAGGAACCTTTTTTCTTGGTTTCTGCTTCATTAGGAACCTTCTTTTTCTTCTCTTGAACACCCTCCATGGTTCCATCCAGAAATGAGCTGGTCTTTTTTTTTCCCCCAGAATTGTTTTATTTAACTTTACGTATTTATTTGTTTATTTTAATTTGACCAGAGAGGGAAGAGTAAGAGAGACAAAAAGAGAAAACAAGAGAGTAAGCCGCCAGGTCTGGGACTCAAGCTGCAGTTGGCCATGTAGGAGTCCAGTGCCCTTAACCATCAAGCCACCTGCTGGCCCTGAGCTTGGCCATTTTTAATAGATTTTTTTTTCTTACATTCTTTTTTTTTTTTAAAACGTCTAATATCCATTTTAAGCTGCCAGGTCTGGGATTTGAACCACACAGTTGACCATATGGGATCCAGTCACCCTAACCACCATGCCACCAGCTAGCTCTGCGTTCACTTTTAATTTTATTTATTTTATTGAGAAAGAGAGAGGCATCCTTGGCAGGATCTCATGCTGCAATCTCCTTCCTCCAGCCCTCCAGGTAATCTAGATCTGGATGCATACAAGCCTGGAATGTTTCAGGTTGACTTAGGATCCAAACCTGTGGTTGGCCGTGTGGCTTCCAGGACTGCAATCCAGTAGTCTACTCTCTTTGCTATGGGTAGTTTTTCTATAGTCATTGTGTGTGTGTCAATCTATCTTTGTTTTGTTGTTGTTGTTGTTGTTTTGAGAGAGTTTTTTGCTATAGGGCGCGTGTACTCGCCAGACAGACAGAGAGAGACAGAGAGACAGAAAGCGAGAAATCAACCCCCAGGGGGGATGGCCACGCCGCAATCCCTTCTCCTCCATTCTCCTCTTGGGATCCTGGGCACGCACGCACACGCGCCCTGCGTGAGTTTAAGCCACCGGGTCCGGGACGCGAACTGCAGTCGGCTACGTGGGAGTCCAGCGACATAGCCATTATGCTGGTCCCTCTATTTTTCATTTCTTTAAACATTTTATACATGATTATTTCATATTCTGTATTTGAATTCCTATTGCTGAAGTATTCGACAGCAAGAAGCCTGCTGCAATAACGCAGAGGAGGGACCACAGTAACCAGGACAACAACTGTGTGGCAGGGATAAGAGAGAAGGGGATGGATTTGAAAAATGTTTTGACATCCATTGTTTTATTGCGATTCTCACTACAACGGCTTGTTACCTTGAATTTGGTTGGCCTCTGAGTGTGAGCTCGTATTTTGTTAAACTTAATCTGCGGGAATCCTGAAGGCCTAAATCGGAGATCCCAAACATTCCAACTGAGGGTATTTACAGTTGCTTCTGCCAGGAGCCAGGGGTTGCTATATATTTTTTTTAATAGATAGTTTAATATTTTCTTTGTCACTTAAACAGCACTGCTTGCTTAATCCCTTTTCTCTTTTCTAATTCTGCAAATTGTTTTTCTATTCTTCCCCTACTTTAGTTATTTTATTAAACTTATTCAAGTGAATAACTCTTAGATATATTAATTCTCCTGTTTTCTGGGGTTTTTTTTGTTTTTTTTTTGTTTGTTTTTTTTTTTTTTGCTTTTATGTAGCCCTTATTATCCTACTTTTCTTACGGATTCCTTTAATTTTGATATTTTTCTTACTTTGTGAGTTGAGCATTTCATTTTTCTTCCTTTTCAAAATAGTCTTTTAAAGCTATTACATTCAAGAATATAAATGGTAGTATGTATTATTGCCATTTTAATTTTTGAATTAGTCTATTACTGCATTTTTTATTTCTCTTGTAGTCAATGATTATTTTTCGTGGTTGGAAACTACCGGAGTTGCTCTCAAGTACTGAGGTAGTAGTTTCTGCACAGACACAGGAAAAGCAGAACATTTGGGACGGTGCTGAATCTGGGACTACTTTAACACCCTTTAAGGGGCTCAGCACCGGAGTCTCAAGTTCACTTCTCTTGCCTTGCCTCTGCCCTAGACTTAATCTGCCTGTCACGGTGCTTGTTCAGCACTGAGCCCGACTCTCCTGCGCACCCGTCAGTTACCGCCTCATGCTTTCGTTTCAGCTCCCCACTGCCTTGCCATGTTTTTCTTGGCAGAGGGCATTTAGTCCTTAGCGAGCTCCCTTACCTTCCAGCAAGCTCAGCAATGCCTTAAAAGTCACGGCTTTGCTTCACAATTCAAGCAGAATCCAGTTGTATTTTAGCAGGAGGGCCTGTCAGAGCACTGGCTCACTGTCTTGCCAAAAATGGAAATGAAATCCCATTGGTGCTACCGTTATTCCCATGTTACAGATAAGGAGACTGAGGCTCAGAAAATTTAAGGACAGTCAGCCAGTGGCAGAGTCAGGATGGGAATTCAGTTGGCGGCTGAGTTTTCTGTTTGTTTGTTTTTAATTTGCCAGAGGGCACAAGCACTTGCTGGAAAGAGGGACAGTGAGAAAGCACTCCCTATGGGGCATGGTCACACCACAATCCCTTCTCCACCTCTCCCTCCTTTCAGGATTTTGGGCATGCATGCACACATGCCCGGCGTATTCTTAAGCCACCAGGTCTAGGCCTCAAAGCACATTGCTGGCCAAGTGGGATCCAGCCACTTTAACCTCCATGCCATGGGCGGGCTCGAGCCTGAGTATTTAACCAGAGGTTTGCTGCTCCCCGAGTGAGAAGAAATGTGTTGACAGGGTTGCTGCCTTGGCCAGCGCTCTGAGACGAACCCACACTTCTCCTGGGGAAGGAATGAGACCAGGCCCTCGCCAAGCAGCCCCAGCTGCCCTCTCCCTCAGCACCAGCCCAGCCAGAGCCTGTACAGGCACTGGGTCTGCACCTCCCACCCTGGGAAGGAGCCAGCAGGCCCTTCCTGCACTTGGGTTTCCATGACAACCAGTCACCCTCTGCAATGAGACGCAAAAGCCACAGGCAATGAGTGAAACATTCCTGAATCCTGAGTCCTCATTACAGGTGGGTCTTCTGCAGCCTCGGGGACAGTGTGAGGGGGGCCCAGTGGAAAGGGACTTTGTGTCAAGGGGTAATGTTCAAAATGCAACAATGCCATTAGCTAGCCCCTTCCTCCTCCCCCACACCGGAATAACGACAGCACCAGAGTCCAAGGAAGTCCAGACGCAGGCTGGGTTTCCCTGGCACTAGGTCTCAAAGCTACCTGATTTCACGAATTCATTCAACACAGACCCCTCCTGCCTCCTCTGGTCAGGTGCTCAGAAGTCTCTGGCAGACAGGTCCCTGCCTTCGGTGAGCAATCGGTCTGTGAGAACACAGAAAAGCATGAGTTCCCAGAAAGGCTTCCCAGAGCAGATCAGAGATGGGCCTCTAGGGGGAGGAGGAATTAGCCTGCTAAAGAAAGGAGGGAAGGGCATTCCAGACAGAGGGAACCACAGCAGCGGCTCAGAGGCATGGGAGAGCAGTCACTTTAGTAAAGTGAAGCGAGGGAAGCCAGAAAGGTGGCCGGAGCTTGAAAGGCCTTGAGCAGGATGCTGTAAATTGGGCTTTACGCCGGGAGGTATGGGCGGCCCTGCAATATTTTTACAAGGGCTCGACACAGCCATACACTCCTCGTGGTATCGAGGACAGACAGGAGCCAACACAAGATGTGCTGCAGTGACGCACAGACCACAGGAGCCAGGGCAGGCTGGAGGCAGGGTGAGTGAGAAGGGGTGGGTCGAAGAGAGACGTAGAAGGGCAGAAAGAGCTCAGTGGAAGTGCTTGGGGAAGGACAGGAGCATTGACCCAGGGGATGCAGGGATGGGGAGGAATAGGAGAGGCGGCCATGACAGGCCCTTGCTGGGTCACGCGGAGGTGACCGATTTTTCTCACACGGAGGATGCCGACAGTTGAGTTCCCTGGAGTGTGATAGCCAGGACATTTCCTCTCCAGGTCAATAGAGAAAAAGAATGTTCCAGATCTTTCCTCAGTCTGACTTCTAGCAGGCTCCACCCACACAGCAGCGGTTCCTCTCGGTCTTACCCTCCAGCCCCCACTCTAGACCGCACCAGCCCCAGCCCACCAGTGGCCCCTGCAGGCGAGGCCACTGACCCTGGGGCCTTGTTTCTTTGTTCTGGCTCTATGCAGTCAGCTATGGCCCCAGCCGCTGGGCTATGTGGCTTGGGGCTGAATTCAGAACAGGGAATTGTAGAGGATTCAAGTCGGTGATTGCAAGTCTCCGAAAGGGGGCTCCGAGCCAGACACGGAAGTGCATTCCAATCCTGGCCCGCCCCAGCCGGCTGGCGCATGATGTGGGCGGTGCCCCCCATTGCCGAGACCCTCATACAGTCCTTGCCTGTCACAGTTCTGGGCTCCCATACCCCTGTGCCCTCCTGTCCCCTCTCCTGTTCACAGTTATCCCCTGCTCATACTCTCCTCCTGTCCTCCACCACCTCCTCCCAGGCCACACTCCTCTCACACCCACGCCTAAGGCAGGTTCTCAGCCTTCTCCAGATTAATACCGGTGTGAGTCACCTTGGGCTCCTGAGGGAATAAGTGGGAGCCCAGGGGCCTCCCCAGCCCTCCCTTCATCTCCAGCCCGTGCACCTGGGACCAGAGACCATGCCTGGCTGGCCCAGCAGGCTGACCCGACTCAGGCCTTGGGACCACCACCCTCTCCGGCGAACTTGGGGGCAGCAACCCCTACTCCAGCAGCCCCCCTCCGCGGGTCAAACACACCCCGACGCGCCCCAGAGCAGGAGGAGGCGTGGCCCCGGCAGAAGCCCGGCATGGGGGCGGGGCCGGGCCGCGGGCTCCTAATCGAGCCCCGCCCGCCGGGTCCAAACGCCCCGCGCCCTGCCTGGTGGGCCCACCCCTCGGCTGGGGAAGCCTCCCAGACCCGGCCCCCGCTTCCTCCCCGGGGCGGGCCCGGCGGCCACGGGCCAAGCGCCGTAAAATTTAAAGAGGTGAGAGAGACACTTCGCAGAAACCTCAGCAGCGCGGGGAAATGAAATAAGGCCTCCCTCCGGGGCGCCCTCCCCGCCCGCGCGGCCGGGCCGGGTCACCCCGCAGGGCCCAGGTGCGGGCCCTGCGCTCAACACCCGCCTCCCCAGGGCCGGGCAGAGACGCGCCCGCTCCCCGCTCAGCTCCCGCCGCCCGGGGATCTGCACCCCAGCAAGTGGCCGGGAGTCCCTGTCGCTGCCCCTCCGGGGAATGGGCTCCCCTCCCCCACGTGGAAAAGCGGAGAAATCGCCCCCCCAACTCGTCCCGATGCCTTTCTCGGGTGTCCGCCGCTGGGTCTGGTTCCTGCCGCCCCCTCCCTCCTCGCCGTCTGAGGCCTCCC
>NW_006159896.1:2923084-2942380 GCF_000334495.1 Tupaia belangeri chinensis | reverse complement strand
CCGCGCTCGGGCGCCCGCGCTCACACTCGCACGCACGCGTGCACCTCGGCCCCTCCCGGCGACAGCGCGCTGTCGCCGCACACGCGGCCGCCTGACACGCACACGCACACGCACACTGCGCCCTCGCCTCTGGCCGTGGTCCGCACACAGCTGGGGACTGTCCCTCTTCCCCTAACACGCCGGCGCAGTCTTTCCCTGGCGCTACACGAACAAAACTGTCCTTAGAGCTAACCACGCCACGTGTCCCTCCCACTGACACATATACACACCCCCGAGCGGCCGCGCCCCTCGCCCAGTACGTGTTCCTGAGTCCCAGGGGCCACTCGGGAGGAGGAGGGCGTGGCCACTGTGAAACTGCCCTGGGCGGGGTGTCTTGGAACAGGAGCAGGGCTGCGGAGGCGAATACTGAGGCCAAGCCACTGAGCTAGTCAGGCTTGGGTGGAATGGTGCGGGGCGCAGGGGTGCGATAAGGTCCAAACGCCATCAGTGTTACCATGGTTACCATCTTCCCAGCACTATCACTGCCACATCATCGTTGCTATGGTTACGGGTACTGCATCCTGCTCTTCTGCATCTACCATTTGATCCCCATCGCCGTTATCACGCGTCCACTCATTCATTCCCGTATTCGCTCAGCCCCTCTGTTCATCAGCTGCAAAGTCTTCTCCATTTCTCCTTTTTTGGGATTTGGAGCAAATGCCCAGCCTATATTTCAAGCCGCCCGGGGTTGGGATTCGAACTGTGGGCACCCATATGGGATCCAGCTCCCTTAACCGCTAGACTATGGCTGGCAAGGCTTATGAGTGTGTGTCATTTTGGTTTTTATTTTTATGGATATTTCTCGCCATGCAAAAGAACTTGGGTGAATCACCTACAGTAACACGTCTGGCCTCTAGGGGACTTGCGCTCTTGCCTTCCCCAACCTGCCTTGGAAGGCCACACCCCAGAGGAAGCAAGGTGGCTGGTTAAAGCCAAGGGTACTGCTGGGAGATGAAGTCCGCGGGTGGGGCTGTCCTAGCAGCCCTGTCCGCTCTTTTGTCTCTGTGTGGCTGCAGGCTGGAGGACCCCAGCACACATGGCGATCGAGGTGGTCCCTCTGATTCAACAGGGTTTGAACCCAAGGCCAGAGGTGACTGTTCTCTAACCAGGCTTTCCCAGCAAAACCCTCAGGGTAGGCTATTTTGACGCACAGATGTCTTGGAGACTTTGACATCGCACATCTGGGTCTGAGTCCTCAAAGAAGCCCATTGGGGATTTTGATGTGTACGGGTTCATTTCCCAGATATCTTTGCTGCCTGGGCCACTGAGACTAGCAGGCCAGGGGCAGATCCCTTCTCAAGGACACTTCCCCAGCCCAACCACCACCAGGTGTGGCCTAGCTAGAGCTGCCCTGTTCTTACAGGGTCTTGTGGAATGGACCAGTGACCAAAATAGGTCAACCAGAATCCTTCCGGGATTTTAGAAATTATTGCATTAAAGTTTGAAATGATAAAATATTTCATATACGTGGGATAGGGAGTAATGTGATAAAACGAGGCCGCTCACCACCCACAGCTGGCAGAAACTGACCTTGCGCCACGTTCCTCCTGTCTGGCTTTATCTCTTCCTGATCTCTTTTCACTAATTTCGTCACTTCTACTTTCCCATAGGTAAGTGTTCGTTGGTGTGTGTCCTGCTCATCTGCGTTTTTCTACTTGTACAGTACATAGGTTTCCATATACAGTATTACAGAATTTTGTGTATTTGTAAGGCTTACATAAATTGCCACATACTATACTATGGCACACTTACATGAATGGATTTTTTTTTTTTTTTTTTTTTTTTTTTTTTGCTATAGGGCACATGCCCTTGCTGGAGAGAAAGAGCGAGAGAAAGAGAAATCACCCCACAGAAGAGATGGCCACTCTGTGGTCCTTGCTCCTCCATTCTCCTTTAGGGATTTGGGGTACACATGCACACAGGCTTGCCAGGTTTTTCCAGCCATGAAGTGGGCCATGTGGGATCCAGCGCCTTCCTCTCCACACCACCTGCTGGCCCTCAGCTTGTTGGTACTCGTCTGATTGTCTAAGATTTGTCCGTGCTGGTCCATATGGCCCTGGTTCATCCTCATCCGTTTCACCTGTGGTGAGCCGCTGGTGTATGAAAGCAGCATCAGCCCTCCTGGATTTTCTCTGCTACCAGTGGGCACAAAAATCACTTTTCTGATTTTCTGGCAAATGCAAATAATCCTATTAATGTGGACCCTTGTGCCTAAGAGCATATACTAAGGAGTGGGATTGCTGGTCTCCCGGATGTATACATTGTCAAGTTGCATTTCCAGATTCCAGATTGCTCTTCAAAGTGGACCTGCTAATTTCCTCTCCCACCAGAAGTGTGCCAGAGTCTTTGCCTCCTCTCATCCCTAACACTCGTACCTCCACCCTTCACACTATCGCCCGTTTGAAGAATGTGACATGCCGCTTGTTGTTATCCTTTTCTGGTTTTCCCAGTTAGTAAAGTTAAACATATTTTCTTTCTTTCTTTTTCTTTCTCTCTTTTCTTTCTTTTTTCTTTTTTCCTTTTTTTTTTAAGTTTTTGCTACAGGGTGTGTGCACTCACCAGAGACAAAAAGAGGAAAAGTGAGAAATCACACCCCCAGGGAGATGGCCGCAACACAATCCCTTCTTCACCAGTCTCCTCTTGGGATTCTGGGCATTCATGGACAAGCACCCAGCATGATTTTCAAGCCACCAGGTCCAGGACTCGAACTACACATCAGGCCATGTGGGATCCAATGCCCTAACCTCCATGCCACCTACTGGCCCTGAAAATCTTTTTTTTTTTTTAAATTATTTTATCCAATTTTATTTATTATTATTATCATTATTTTTAAAATTTGCTACAGGCCACAAGAGAGAAAGTGGGAAAGTAGAAAATGAGAAAGCCAGCCACCAGGTTGAACCGGGGATGGCCGTGCAGGAGTCCAGCACCTTAACCCGCTGTCCCCATCTTTCCTTTTGTAAATGGGAATTTTTCATTTTGTCTTTTGCAGAGGCTGTTCATATTCTTTGTCCACTTTTCTGCTAGGTGTTTGCCTTTATCTTACTCGATTGAAGAATTGTTTATGTAATCCGAATATTAATCCTTTGCATTTTGTGGGACAGCAGGTGGCATGGTCATTAAGCACTGGACCACCACATGGCCAACTGCAGTTTGAGTCCTGGACCTGACAGCTTATTTTCTCACTTTCTCTCTCTCTCTTTCGGTGTATGTGTGTGTGTGTGTTTGTGTGTCTCTTTCTGGTGAGCATGCATGTCCTATAGAAAATGAAAAAAAATAATAATAATGATAAATAATTCTAAAAAAAGAAAACGTTCTTAAAAAATCCTTTGCAGCTTTTTACTTTAAAAATATTTTCTCCTGGGACCAACAGATGGCCTAATGGTTACATCACTGGACTCCCACGTAGCTGACCGTGGTTCAAGTCCCGGACCTGGTGGGTTAAAACTCACACCAGGTATGTGTGTGGGTGCCCAAAATCCTAAGAGGAGAATGGAGGAGAAGGGACTGCAGTATGGCCATCCCCCCCCGGGGGATGATTTTTTGTTTTGTTTTTAGAGAGGTTTTTGTTATAGGGCACGTGCGCTCGCCAGAAAAACAGAGAGAGATAGAAAGTGAGGAATCACCCCCCAGGGGGGATGACCACACCACAATCTCTTCTCCTCCGTTCTCCTCTCGGGATCTTGGGCACACACGCACACATGCCCAGTGTGAATTTAAGCCATTGGGTCTGGGACTTGAACAGCCATTGACTACATGGGAGTCCAGCGATGTAGCCATTATGCCATCTGCTGGTCCCAGTGGGTGATTTCTTGCTTTCTGTTTCTCTTTCTCCATCTCTATGGCGAGTGCACACGCCCTATAGCAAAAAAAACTCTCTAAAATTAAAAAAAAATTTCTTCCATTTTGTGGTTTATAAAAAAATTCTTTTGAATAGTTTTTTACATTTTATTTTATTTTTATGTACTTTCCAATGACAAATAATAACTGCCTATATTTCATATTTATGGGGTATAGTATAATGTTTCAATATGTTTACATTGTGGAATGATTAAATCCAACTAATTTCAAAAGTATCACTTCATGGAACCAGCAGTTAGCATAATGGCTGTCGCTGGACTCCCTTGTAGTCGACCGCGGTTCACGTCCTGGACCCAGTGGCTTAGAACTCACGCCGGGCGCGTGTGCATGCGTGCCCAAGATCCCGATAGGAGAATGGAGGAGAGGGGATTGCAGCGTGACCATCCCCCCTGGGAGGTGATTTCTCACTTTCTGTCTCTATGTCTCTCTCTGTCTGTCTGGCGAGTGCATGCGCCCTATAGCAAAAAAACCTCTCTAAAAAAAAAAAAGTATCACTTCACATGCTTTCTTTGTGGTGAAAACATAGAATCTACCTTTTTATAATTTTGAACCAGTTTTTAAATGTAAAATGTCTTTATACTTAGTGGTTTTGGCACAAGGATAAACACATAAATAACAGAGTGGGCAGGACGGTCACATTTGGCAGTCTTTTTCTTCATGGTTGTGTTTGGGTTTTTCTTCTCTCCCTCTCTTCCATACTTCTCTCCCTTCCTCCCTCCCTTCTTCCTTCACATCTTCTTTTCTTTCTTTCCTCCCTCCTTTATTCTTTTTTTCTTTTTTTAAGAATTGTTTTATTTAACTTTATTTATTTATTTAAATTTGACCAGAGGAACAGTGAGAGAGAGAGCAAGAGTGAGAGAGAGAGGAAAGTGAGAAAGCAATCTGCCAGATCTGGGACTTGAAACACAGTTGACCACGTGGAAGGCCAATGCCCTCAACCACCACGCCACCTACTGGCCCCATCCCTCCCTCCTTTCTTCCTCTCTCTCTCTCTCTCTCTCTCTCCTTTTTTTTACAATTAAAGTATGAATTTATTTTGGCACAAAAACTTCTTGAAATTCATACGTAGTTTTCCCATTACAACTTATTTCCATGAGTTTTTTTTTCTGAAACATTTTTTTAATTAATTAACTTACATTCATTCCCTAAGCATCATCACAGCATACAAAATATGATTTCCCATCCAGAATATACTGTATAGTGGCTTAATCATGCACGTTATCATCAATAATTTTCCATTTCTAGTTTCATATATATATGTATATACTTTTAACCCCTATTTATGACCCTCTGCCCTTTCTCACCCTCCTCCCACACTATCTCTGGTGTCTACAGTTGTTTTCCATTCCTTTTTCCTCCACATTTTATTAATCACACAATTTCTTAAATAATCTAACTACTTTCACTAGGAAGTTCAGCTGGTAATTTCAAGAAAAACAGTTTTAACTTTAATAAATAAATAAATAAATGCTAAGGAACTTTGCTTAAAACTTAAAGCCAGGAAATGGGTTAGGATTCTGTTCAAATAGTAGGTATATAAACCTATCGACAGCTCAAGACAGGACAAAAATCCTTAAAACCCGGAAAACAAAACCTAGAAGAAAATCAGCAATGTTTTAGTCAGAAGTCATAAAACGCTATTTCACCAGTTCAGTCTCATGTACTTAATTTATTTTCTGTTGTGGTTCGATCTTCTCGATTAAATTCTGGGATAAAATATTCAACTCCAGACTTGTCCCTACGATTAAGTTGGCCATTTTCTTAGTTTTCAAACTCTTATTTCTGTATGTCTGTATTTAATTTTCCTGATATAGCACTCTTTTGAGAACTTCTTGGCAATCTGGTCTGGTGTGGGTATATTCTTTCAGGTTTTGCTTATCTGAGAATGTTCTTGTCTTTTCTTCTCATATGAAGGATAATCTTACCGTGTACAGTATCCTTGGTTGAAATTGCTTTTCCCTTAACACTTTGAATATATTTTCCCGTTCTTTCCTTGCTCACATTGTTTCTGATGCGAGGTCCGCTGTTAGCCTGATGGGAATAGGGCATGTGCGCTCACCAGGCAGACAGAGAGAGACAGAGAGACAGAAAGCGAGAAATCACCCCCCAGGGGGCATGGCCACGCCACAATCCCTTCTCCTCCATTCTCCTCTCGAGATCTTGGGCACGTACGTACACATGCTCGGTATGAGTTTAAGCCATCGGGTCCGGGACTCGAACCACGGTCGACTACATGGGAGTCCAGCGAGACAGCCATTACGCTAACTACTGGTCCCGGGACTGGATTTTTGAATGCCTTCCTAGGTTTGGAAAGTTTTCTTGCAGGATTTCATGGAATAGATGATCAATTCCCTTATGAGTCTCTTTGCCTTCTGGGATACCAATTATACAGATGTTTGGACATTTGTTGGTATCTAGTATTTCTCGTATATTATTCTCCTTTTGGGGGGCAATTTTCTTTTCTTTTCTTTTCTTTTTTTTTTTTTTTCACTATAGGGCGCGTGTGCTCGCCAGACAGACAGAGAGAGACATAGAGACAGAAAGCGAATGGTCACGCCGCAATCCCTTCTCCTCCATTCTCCTCTCGGGATCTTGGGCATGCACGCACACGCGCCCGGCGTGAGTTTTAAGCCACCGGGTCTGGGACACAAACCGTGGTCGACTACGTGGGAGTCCAGCAACATAGCCATTACACTAACTGCTGGTTCCCCGTTGGGGGCAATTTTCTCAGTATTTGTTGTGGATTTTTCTAGGCCAGGGATTTTCTCTTCCACATCTGAGATTTTATTTTCTATATGATCTAATCTGCTTTTAATACTTTCAAGGGAGATTTGGACTTCCTGTATTATAGCTTTCATCTCTAATAGATCCATTCGATTCTTTACTAAAGTGTGTATTTCCTCTTTTAGATCTTGCAAGAATTTCCTAACCTCCTGGAACTCATCAGCTCCTTTCTCCTGCCTCTTCCACAGTTCGTTGTCTCTTCTCTTCCATGTCTGTTAGCTTTGTCACTACGAAAATTCTAAATTCTTTATCTGACATTTCCATGAGTTTCATCAGGCTATCTGTGGATGAAGAGGAGTTATTCTTTGCCCTTGGAGAAGAGGTATTTTCTTGCTTTCCCATGTTCTTGTGACCCTGTGATGATTTCTAGTCATCTGATGGTGTGTTTCTTCCTAATTCTTGAAGTTCAATCTGACATTCAGGAGTGTGCAGAAGGAGGTGATCTGGAATCTCTTTGCCATTCTGTTTTTAATCCTTTTGTGCAACAGATTCACTGGATATTGAGGAATATGTTAACCCTATTAGTATTTGGATGTTTGGCTATAGTTTCCTTAGATTCGTCTAGAAACACTGTGAATGGAGGTTGAGGAGCAAAGTGATGAGATAAAAGAAAAAGAAAAGAAAACAGAGAGAGCATGAGCTTTTTTTTTTTTAATAATTATTTTATTTAACTTTATTTATTTATTTATTTTAATTTGACCAGAGAGGGACAGAGCGAGAGAGAGAGAAGGAAACTGAGAAAGCAAGCCACTAGGTCTGGAATTTGAACCTCGGTCAGCCACGTGGGAGTCCAGCACCCTTAACCACCATGCCATCTTCACCTCCTCTGCCTGACTTGAATTTTAAGCCACTGGGTCCGGGACTTGAACCATGGTCAATTACATGGGAGAACAGTGAGATAACCATTATGGCATCTGCTGAACCAATCTCTATATTAATGTACAAGGTGCCCCACTTCCCACGGATTTGCAATGCTGTCCCTGTCAGATACAGATTTTCCATACAGAGTTTCTTGGCACTGCTTTTGTTCTGCTAATCCATTTGTTTATGCCTGTGCCCCCCTCCCCCCTCCCCCGTTCTGCTGATGGTGCCTGTATAAGAAGCCTTGATAGATAATAGGTGTGACAGAGACTCACTGGCTCTTCACCACACCTTCCTCTTGTTCTTGGGACCACAGTGGGGCTCAATCTCACAGCCTCCCTCATCAGAAGATGCAGTCATGGTTGTCACTGTGTTCGGGCCAATCGTGTGAATAGAAACAGTGTACACCATTCCTAGGCACTATTTATAAAGCCTCCATACAAGACCCTTCATTCTTTCCTTGCCCACCATCTCGATACAGCAAGCATGGTGATCTTGAAACACGGGAGCCCAAACTGGAAGAAGCCTGAGTCTCTGAATTGCTGCTTACAGGAGGTCTGCCCCCTGACCAGAGTATCGATTTGGGACTTTCCGCACTAGCCAGAAATGAACTTTTATCCTGTTTGAGCATTAAACATGCTGAGATTGGTTTATTTCGGCAGCTAGTGTTCCTCTAACATAGTGAGGCTAAATACCTCCTCTCACCCCTGTTGTTCCTCTTTAAAATTATCTTGGTGATTCTTGTGTATTATTCTTATTAAGATCTGTTGACTGATACCCTTTAAAAAATCTTGTGTGTCTTTGGTTGGAATTCCATTTGATTTCTATATTACTGGGCCGTCGGAAAAGTCATGACATATTTTTCTATGCAAAAATGTGTCATGAGTTTTCCAAAAACTCAATAATTTGTAGAGATTGAAGTTATTGATTTACTTATGGGTGAGAAAAAGAGGGAAGAGACAGGCATTCACATCTCGTGAATGTAGGTTTTCACATTGCACTCCACCCCCAGCCTCAGCCAGCCCAGATCACAGGTGCGTATGTGCACCTGGCATGGACAGGGAGACCTGGGATTGCAAACCGGACCTTCCCAGTTACACGGCCACTGTGCCATATCTGGCCCTATGGAGATGTGCTGTCTTTACAAAACCGACTCATTCCAATCGTAAACATCGTCCATTTATTTAGATGTGTATTAGTGTTACTAGATGTGATTTGATTAGATCTTATTAGATCAATAAAGAGCTGTCATTTATTTTATATATAGGTCTTGTGTATTTTGTTATGTTTACTTATAACTATGTTGATTTTGTGAATTAAATCTTTTTCTCTTTTTCCATTTTATGTCCTAGGTGGTTCGCTATCAGGTTTTAAATATTTAGCTTGTCTCTGGCAACCTTTTTAAATCTTTTTATTCCTAGTAATGTATATATTATATTTAGATTTTGAGTGCAGAAATTTATATCAAGGATGCCTCCATTTGGTATTCCTCCTGCCTGGAATTCACTTATTTCAGACAGCTGCTTGGCTCACTCCTTGACACCAGGTCTCTGTTCAAATGCAACCTAGTGGGTCAGGCCTTCCCTTACTTCCTATAAAAGTGACACACACACACACACACACACACACACACACAGCTCCTTATCCCCATGCCCTCTGTTATTACTCTTCTTATGATTGGCATATGATAAATTAATTATTGGTTAGTTTTTGTCTGCCTCCTCCACTAGAATGTAAGCTTTATAAAAATAAGAACTTTGTTTCCTCTACTTCTGTAACTCTCTTTAAAAATGAATAAATAATGTCAAATTTATTCATTCCTTTCTTATCCTCATTCCACTTACTTCTTTTTGGTACAAAATCAAAGGGATTGCTTCTAATGTTTCACCACTTATACTCTTTTTAGTAGCTTTTTGATAGGTTTACTTTACTGAGCTAAAAAACTTTTCTTTGAATATAATTTCTCTTTAATTTCCCATGAATATGTCATTTTCTCAGAATTTAAAATATTTTATTATTGTTTTGGTCTTTATCTTCAGGGATTTAAATTTTATTTATTTTTTATCTATTTATAATTTGTTAGAGGGTGTGTACTCTTGCCAGAGAGATGGAGAGAGGGAAAGTGAGAAGGTAACTCCGCCCCATGGGGGATGACCACGCCACAATCCCGTCCCTCCATTTATCCTTTTAGGGTTTTGAGCACACAGGTACCCAGTGTTTTTTCAAGCCACCAGGTCCAGAACTCACAGGATCCAACCACCTTAACTACCTAGTCATGAGCTGGCACAAGTTACTTCTATTTTCAAAATTTGTTAATGGGGCCAGCCAGGTGGCATGGTGGTTAAAGCAGCTGGATCCCACATGGCCAAGTGCGCAGTTCAAGTCCTGGACCCAGCAGCTTTGGAAATACACCAGGTTTGTGTGTATGAGTGTCCAAAATCCCAAAAGGAGAGTAGAAGAGAAGGAATTGCAGTGTGGCCATCCTCCTGCAGATGATTTCTCACTTTCCCTCTCTTTCTGTCTCTGACAAAAGCACATGCTCTATAGCAAAATCTAAAAATTAATTAATTAATTAATTAATGTGGCAAATTGTATCAATAGATTTACTGATAGCAAACCATCCTTATGTTCCTGAAATACATTCAATTCAGTCTTAGCGTAATTTTTCTTTGAGAAGTGCATGCACTCACCAGAAAGACAGAGAGAGACAGAGAGACAGAAAGCAAGAAATCACCCCCCCAGGGGGATGGCCACACCGCAATCCCTTCTCCTCCATTCTCCTCTCGGGATCTTGGGCACACACGCCGTGTGGTGAGTTTAAGCCGCTGGGTCTGGGACTCAAACTTAGGTCGAGTACATGGGAGTCCAGCGACATAGCCATTATGCCAACTGGTAGTCCCAATTTATGAACATTTTTAAAGGATTTTTGCATTTACATTTAAAAATGAGATTGGCCTTTCTTTTTCACTTTTCTTTTTGTTTTATTTACATTTAAAAATGAGATTGGCCTTTCTTCTTCACTTTTCTTTTTTGTTTTTTTCCAATTCTGGTATCAAGGTTACCTCAGCCATAAAAAGTAGACGGAGTGGACGTCTCTCTATTCATTAAACAAGACAGGAGTTACATATGTTTTGAAATTTTGGTAAAACTCACCTAGAATTTTTTTACATTCTGATGTTTTAATTGTAGGTCATATTTACAAGTGATTATGGGTCTATTTGAACTTTCTATTTTTTCTGAAGCTAATATTGATCATTTTTAAGATTTCTTTCAAAAGTGCCTGTTTCATACAATTTTTTTCTGTTTTTAAACATTTTCCAGAGCTGGGGCCAGAGGTGGTGTAGTGGTCAGGTTACATGGTTGACCATGGTTCAAGTCTTGAACCTGGCAGCTTAAAAATCAAACCAGCCTCCTGTGTGTATATGCTCAAAATCCCAGGAAGAGAAGGGATTGTGGTGTGGCCATCCCTCCTCGGGGGTGATTTTTCACTCTCCTCTCACTGTCTCTCTCTGTTTCTCTCTGGTAAGTGCAGGCACCCTATGGCAAAAAAACTTTAAAAAAATTTTTTTCCCCTAGAAGGTGCATGCACGGCCAGAGAGAAAAAAAGATTGAAAGAGAGAGAAAGTAAGAAATCACACCTCTCCATAGGGAATGGTCACACCACAATCCCTTCTCTATTTCTCCCTCCTTTCAGGACTTCAGGCATGCATGCACATGTACCTGACATGTTTCTCAAACCACCAGGGCCAGGACTCACACAGTTGGGTTGGCCCTGTGGGATCCAGCTGCCTTAACCACCATGCCACAGGCTAGCCCTCATATATCATATACGTTTTAAAATGTAAAGGCATAGAATTGCTTGAAGTACCTCATTGTGGTTCTTTTCATCTCTACTGTAACTGCTCCCCTCTGTTGATTCATAATTTATACATTTATATTATTTGAATAGTAATTCTTAAATTTCAATATTAATTATTGAAAATAAGTTCAGTTCATAATCAATATTTTTATTAGTCTTCATAATATAAGGCCTAAGATATTTAATTCATGTATCAGCCCTATCATCTATAATTTTATCATCTAACACTTAATGTTACCTTATTTTTTAACCTTATTTATTTATTTTTGACCAGAGAGCAACAGAGTGTGTGTGTGTGTGTGTGTGTGAGAGAGAGAGAGAGAGAGAGAGAGAGGGAAAGTGAGGAAGCAAGCTGCCAGATCCAAGACTTGAACTGTAGTCGGCCACGGGAGAGTCCAGCACCCTTAATACCATGCCACCTGCCGGCCCTAGTGTTACCTTATTTTTAACTCTCCATTAGTCCTTGGTCATGTTTTATAGCTAAGGCTTTTATCAAATCTAAGATGTCATCAATTGTAAGAAACACTATTATTTTGTGTACCCTTAAGAAGAAAAGGGGTGACATCAGCAAAATGGATAGTGAAAACATCTGAAAATTTCTTCCTCCATAAAGCAATGAAAACACTGGCAAAAGCCATCAGAAACAACCTTTTCAGAAATCTGGAAATTAACCAAAAGCTTGCAGCAATCTGAGGAGTGTTTATTTAAAAAAAAAAAAAAAGAAAGAAAAGAAAAAAGGAAAAAAGCCAGTACTTTAATCTCAGTAAGAACAGCAAGCTTTGAGGCATTTTAACTTTCCCTTTTCCCATCTCCCCCTCCTCAGTGCTGTAGTGGCCTTTTCACTGCAATTACACCAAAATCCAGTGGCCCTCCAGTCGCTGGAAGGAGCTAAATGGCTTGGATCTCCTCCAGCGCCCCACTCCCAGAGAATTATCATTATTTGACCTGTCTGGTGGTCCAGGAGAAAGTCTCACTTGCAAGGCTATCTTTATTTGACCTGACTCAGAGCTCATTTAGTACAATCAGCCTTTCTCCAGGGTCATATGCCAAGGGAAAAAAAAAAAAGATTAATGACGATTGTCGAACATTGGGTGTCTGAGGCTACAATAACAGTTAGGGCAAGCGAGAAACTGAACGAAAGTTCGAAAGGAAAATCTGGGGAATGAGATGACTCTGGAGGGCTCTGAAAGGTTCTGACATATGCCAGGCCATTGAGAAGGCCACACACGGGTGCGGGACCGTGTGCTTGCCCAGCACCGTGCGCATGCTCCAGAAAGATGTGAGAAGGCCTTACGGTCTTACCTCCAGCTAACCCTGAGGCGAAGTTAAGGTGGAGTCTTATACTGTCCATCTGCGTGTTGAAGACACGCCCCCAAACACACTCGCAACCCCTAGAGCGCTCAAAAATAACTTGGGGACTTATTGGTTCCAGGCATTTAAGCAAATCTCTGTCCAGTTATTTTTATTTTTATTTTTATTTTTATTTATTCATTTATTTTTATTTTTGCTTTAAGGCGTATGTGCTTGCCAGAGAGAGACAGAGAGAGAGAAAGAGAAATCACCTCCCAGGAGAGACGGCCATGCTGCAATCCCTTCTCCTCCATTCTCCACTCATTTTTCAGAATTAGTTCAGAAAAAACAAAAATTTGCTAAACAAGGAACAGATTACAATAACAATACACTTGGGGTAGCATATTGTACTTCCAGAGTTTCCACAGTATTTGAGATGTGCAGTTTTCAACACAAAATTATGAGTAATGCAAAGAAATAAGAATATATGGTTCACAAATAGAAAAAAATTTAAAAAGTCAAATGATACTATCCTTGTGGAAGCCTAGACACTGAACATATGAGAAGACTTTAAACCAGTGTATGAGAGGTCTTTGAAAATTTTATGACATATATATTATTTTAAAACTATGGATGCTCACCAGAGACACAGAGAGAGAGAGAGAAAGTAGGCTGTCAGGTCTGTGATTCGAACTGCAGTCGGCCACGTGGGAATACAGTATCTTAACTATCATGCCACCTGTTGGCCCCTCGATTTTGAGGTGGGGCACCAAAATAAACTTGTATTTTAATTTGAAGTCCCCTAGTATACGTAAAGGACAAAAAATAATCACATTTTTAAAAACTAAAGGGAGGAGTCAGCAGATGGCATGGTGGTTAAGGTGCTGAATTCCCACATGGTCAATAGTGGTTCAAGTCCCAGACCCAGTGGCTTTGACAAATCATAAGTGTGTAAGTCCCCGACCCAGTGGCTTGAACAAATCACAGCAAATAAACAGATAAGTAAATTTAAAAACAAACAAACAAACAAAACTAAAGGGAAATAGTACAGTAAAATGAATTAAATAGAGAATATTCATAAGGAGATAAAAGTTATCTTTAAAAGTCAAAAAGGGGCCAGCAGGTTGGCATGGTAGTTAAGGCAATGGACTCCCACATGGCTGACCACAATTCTAGTCCCAGAACTGATACCTTGTTTTCTCATTTTCCCTCTCTCTCTCTGGTCAAATTAAAAGATAATAACAAGTAAAATTAAGTAAATAATTCTTTTTTTTAAAAAAAGAGCTCAAGGAAGTAGGTTTTCTTTTTATTATTATTATTTTATTTATTCTTTCATTTATTTTAATTCAACCAGAGAGAGAGCGGGAAAGTGAGAAAGTAAGCCACCAGGTCTGGAACTTGAACAGTGGTCGGCGGCCAAATGAATGTCCAGTTCTTTAACCACCGTGCCACCTGCTGGTCCCCAAAATTAAATAACTAATTCAAAAAAATAAAAACAAAAATTCTGGAATGAAAAGTAGAATAATTGAAGTGAAAAATTCATTAGGAGAGCTTAACAACTAATCTGAACAAATAGAAGAAAGAATCAATAAACTGAATTGAAGATAGGCCAGCTAAGACTCTTCAAGTATGAGAAACAGAAAAAAAAAAAAGAATGAAGAAAAAAAGACAGAATCTCAGAAAATTCTGGGACATCATCAGGTGTACCAATATATGTAAAATGGGAGTTCTAGGAGAGAAGAGAGAATAGGACAGAAATACTATCTAAAGAAATGTCTCAAAAGTTCCCAAGCTTGGTAAAAAATATTAATCTACACATCTAAGAAGTTCAATGAACTCCAAGTCAGAAAAAAGTTAGAGATTCATACCTAGACACATCATAAACTATTAAAAGACTAAGAAGAATCTCAAAAGCAACAAAGGTATAGTGACTCATCACACACAAGGGGGTCTCAGTAAGATTAACAGCTGATTTCTTAGTAGAAACCATTGAGACCAGAAGGCAGTGAGGAGACATATCAAAGTATTGAACAGAAAAAAATAAGTCAACCTAGATTTCTATATATAGCAAAACTATTCTTTAAAAATAAAGGGAAAAAATGACAATTCTATGTATATATGGAAAAAAAGCAGAGAATTTATTACTAGAAAATCTGTCCTACACCTAGAAATAACTATAGGGAGTCTTCCAATGAAAGGACTAAAATAAAATGACAACAAAGAGTAATTCCAATTCACATGAAGAAGAAAGATCAATGGTAAAGGTAACAACATAGGTAAATATGAGACAGTATAAACATATTTTTTGTTTGTGACAATTTACTCCTACATCAATTACTGAATAAAGCAATAATTACACATTTCTGATAGACAGTCAATGTTCAAAGATGTAATTTTTATGACAATCACAACACAAAGAAGAAGGAAGTGGAGCTATATAAGAATAAGGATTTTATATAATTACTATAATATGATTGCTATATTGTAATTAAGTTGGCATTAATATAAACTAGGTTATTATACATTAAGATGTGAATTCTAGTTTCTAGGGTAACTTGTAAGAAAATAGCACAAATACATTTGTAAAAGAAATGACAAGGGAATGGAAATAGTACACTGGAAAAATATATTTAACACAAAAGATGGTAGTTATAGAGGAATATAAAGACAAAAGAGTTACAGGACATATAGAAAACAACAAAATTATAGCTATAAATACTACTTTATCGGTAATTACATTAAAAGTAAATGGATTGAACACTCCAAACAAAAGACAGAGAATGAGTTGGGGAGTAGTGGAGATCATAATCCACTTACATGCATTCTATAAGCTGCACACTTCAGATTCAAACATACAAAGAAGTTGAAAGTGAAAATATGGAAAAAGATATCCCACACAAACAATAACCAAAAGAGAGATAGAGTGGCTGACTTTAAACTGACTTTAAGACAAAAGGTGTTACTACAAAAGAAGAATATTTTATAATAATAATAGTAAAAGGACAATTCCTCCTAGGAGATGTAATAATTAAAAACACATATGAACCTAATAACAGAGTCACAAAATACATGAAGCAAAAGCTGACAGAACTTAAAATAGAAATGGGCAATCTAACCAATGATTAGAACATTTACACAAAGGTAAACAAAGAAATAGAAGATTTGGGGCCAGCAGGTGGCATAGTGGTTAAGGATGCTGGACTTCCACATGGCTGACCTTTCTCACTTCCTCTCTCTCTCTCTCTCTCTCTCTCTCTCTCTCTCTCTTCCTCTCTGGTCAAATTAAAATAAACAACTTAATAAAGTTAAATAAAATAATTCTTTTAAAAAAAGAAATAGAAGTTTTTAAAAATATCATACATCAACTAGACCTAACCACATTGATGGAACACTTCATGTAACAATAGCAGAGTGCACCGTCTTCTCAAGCATGTGTGAAACACTTTCTGGGATAGATCATATATTAGACCACCAAACAAGTCACAACAAATTAAAAATATTAGGACTATACAAACTATCTTTCCAAACCATAGTAGAGTGAAATTAGAAATCAATAACAGGAGGAAATTTAGGAAATTCACAAATAAGTGGAAATTCAACAACACAGTCATAAATAAACCGTGGGTCAAAGAAAAAAATCACAAGGAAGTTTAGAAAATATTTTGAGATGAATTTTAATGAAAACATAACATACCAAACTTAGCTAAAACTTACTCATGCCTTCCACACCCACTGATGCCCAACTTAGTAGAAACCACTCTCACTTGACAACGGAGAAGTGGATAAATACAGAGTTGTTGGGGAGTCCACTGGGCCTGGTAAAACCAACACAAGCCCCAAATCCATTCATCACCCAATTACCATAAACCCCTCCTCTAGATGGCAGACCACAATGTCATTTGGGTCCCTGAGCGTACGCTCAGTGACCCCCAAAAGTCTGGTTATTTCCCCTTCCCTAATGCACAGTCACCCTGGTAAATAGTTGCTGGTCCCTTAGGAAAACCTAGAAGAATGAATAATGGTCTATTTAAAATCAAATTTCAGGGACCAGCAGATGGCAAAATGGTTACATGACTGGACTCCCACATAGTCGACCGCCGTTGAAGTCCCAGACCTGGTAGATTTAAACTCACTATGGGCGCATGTGTGTTCATGCCCAAGATCCTGAGAGGAGAATGGAGGAGAAGGGATTGCAGTGTGGCCATCCTCCTTGGGGGTGATTTCCCCCTTCCTGTCCCTCTATCTCTCTCTGCTGTCTCCAGCGAGTGCATGTGCCCTATGACAAAAATCTCTCTAAATAAAAAAGTCGAGTTACAGTATGCATTTTTGGCAGTATAGAATTCCTTGCCCAGGCACCTTCCCATTGTTCAAAAATCTCCGAGTTCATGCATTGGCTTGAGTCTGGGAAGTGGCTTAGAGAAAGAGTTCTCAGTGAAGGTCAGACTTCACCAGATCTAGAACTTTTTGGCCACCCATCTATTAAGGATAACATGATCAACTAAGCAACAAGAAAGTAATCTTAGGGTTAGAGCATTCTGAATGTTGTTTTAGTTTTGCTGTCCATTACAGTAATCCTGCCCACCTTGTCTCTGTCTGCTAAGGACCACCTCTTGGTTCCTGGCACCCAGGATTCCATCGTCACCACTGCACTCAGGGAGTTCAGTTTCATGGCATCATGGCCCACTGTAATTCTTCTATTGCAGAGACTTGACACTGTGGAGTCTTCAGAGTAGCTGGGGCTCCCCTCACTAATGTATTTCATAAAGCTTTGATGAGCATGTCGTCCGGCCCCTTCTGGGGACATATTAAGGAGGTAGATAATAAATAATAAATAATAAATTCATTCCAGCATTCTGACTTCCCTAAGCTTTTGGACCCCTCCCTCTACAGTATGTCAGGGAAGGTATGACATCCCAGATTTATTCAGTATGGGCCATATTTAGATCCAGGCTTCAATCAACCAACTAAGCAAATCATTAGAGCCCCTCCCAGCTACTCAAACTACTACAACTAGTCTAGAATCTTTGCTTATACGTGTGTATGAATAAATTCAACCAGGGGCTGGCAGGTGGCGTGGTGGTTAAGAGCGCTGGATTCCTATGAGGCCGACTGCGGTTTGAGTCCTAGACCTGGAGGCTTGTTTTCTCACTTTCCCTTTCTCTCTCTCTCTGATTCTCTCTGGTCAAAATTTAAAAATGACAATAACAACAAATGGAAATAAATAAATATTTAATAAATAAATAAATAAATAAATAAATAAATTCAGCCAGATCCAACATCATATTCCCTCCACCATGACCTGACAGCATTAGGGCCCACTCCTGTGTTGAGATAATACGTTGTAGACACCTTGCAATTCTTTTGAGAGTGTGCAATGCCTCTTACTGAGTCACACTCTGTATCTGATCCCTGAAGCTTGCTGTGTCTCAAGTCTGGTTATACATCTAGAAGCAATGAGAGGTGGGGTGTAGGTCTCAAGTAAACTCAAGAGAGGCAATTAGAGACTCTCTGGGCAAGAGGCAAGTAACTTCTTCAGAAGGAGAAAAAAGGATGCTTCTACTGGCAATAGGGTAGCAGGATTTGGGATTCAAGGTTCTCACCATCGGAATTGCCTAGGTATTCCCATTCCAATTTTTAGGACTTCACTCCTTCTCAACCAATGACTTCTAACTTGAGCATGAGCACCTCCAAGGTCGTGAAATTAATTGGCATTGTAACTTGGCTCCCATAGGATTAGGTTTGGGGTTGGGTCTCAAACTGTGGCTCCAGGAGAGAAGAATTTGGTTTATTAAGTTAAAACAATTTTTTTCAGAGCAGATATAAATACTCTATGTTTCTTTATCTATTTTAAACAATTATTATTTTAAATTTACGTGTAATCGCTGTACATATTTATCGGATACAGTGTGATTTTTCAAAACATGTACACATTGTGTAAACACCAAATTAGGGCCGTTAACACATCCACCACCTCAGACATTGGCCATCAATTTGTGTTGTGCACATTTGAAATCCTTCTTCTTTTTCCAAGTAAACATTGAATTGTCACCAACTATTGTGTTGTTCCTTTTCTGTGCTCTGGTACTCTAGAATTCATTCCCCATATCTACTTAAACTCTTGTATTTGTTCATTGAGTTCTCCCCACTTCATTTTTTTCTTTTTTTAGAAAAGAGAGACAGGATCTTAATATGTTGATCAGGTTGGCCTTGAACTCATGATCTTCCTGCCTCAGCCTCCCAAGTAGCTGGGACTACAGGTGCCCACCCCTGCACCTGCATTTTTTTCCCATTTCATTTCCCTCTTAGTATTTCTTTACTTTCTTCAGAGAGAGGGATACTCCCGTCTGGGTCTTTGCACTGCAATCCTGCTCTCAACCTCAGCCAGCCAGGATCACAGGCGTGTGTGCAGGCATGCACCCAGTGTGCATAGGGAGACCTTGGGATGCGAACTCAGGACCTTCCCATATAGCCTCAGCATCACAAAGCACTGGGTTACTGCTGCACCACTGTGACTGGCCTCTTTACCCACTTCTTTTTTTCTTTTTTTTTTCTTTTTTTGGAGAGGTTTTTGCTATAGGGCGTGTGCATTTGCCAGACAGACA
>NW_006159896.1:2911384-2923068 GCF_000334495.1 Tupaia belangeri chinensis | reverse complement strand
ATGTGGCGTGTGCACTCGCCAAACAGACAGAGAGAGACAGAGAGACAGAAAATCCCCCAGCCCCCCCCTCCCCCCAGAGGGGATGGCCACGCCGCAATCCCTTCTCCTCCATTCTCCTCTTGGGATCTTGGGCACGCACGCACACGCGCCCGGCATGAGTTTAAGCCGCTGGGTCCGGGACTCGAACCACGGTCAACTACGTGGGAGTTCAGCGACATAGCCATTACGCTAACTGCTGGTCCCCTTTACCCATTTCTTGATCTGAGAATATCAAGCCCCGACCTGGGGCTTTATCTTTTCTTTGTCTTTTCTCCCCAAAGTTTTAGTGCATTTAGAAGCACCAATCAGCCCTCAGTCCTTATTTCCTTTATCTCTACTTAAATGTTCTACGGCAGCGACTACTTGGTCAGCCAAGTCTTGCCTTCTATAGGCCTAAAAGTGATAGTGTAAGTTGCTCCTCACTGCACCAGTGTCCCCTCAATTCCAGAAAGCAGGCACCCCAATGCCTCTAAATCTTTTCTGGCAGATGGCAACTTCCCCTTCTTAAGTTTCTGCTCTTCTGGAAGCACCACCAGTACCGGTACCTGGATCAGTCAGAAGAGCGAGTGCGCTGGGATAGGGGTTCATTGCGGGGGTTAGGCCCCACAGGGCTGTGGGCAGAGCTAGGGAAGCAAAGGTGGGGAGGGGCTTGGAGAATCAGAGGCAAAGTCACTGAGCCATCCTCCTGAAGTCTTAGGGGAGTCTAGGGTGCCCAGCACATCCAGCCACTGTAGTGGGTTCAGTGCACAGAGGTCCTGTGTGTGTGGTGGTGGGCCGGGGGGCCCCAGGGGTGTCTGTGGGATGCTGTTGCCTTTGGTGCCCTCTCCTCTGTGAGCCTGCTACTGGGCATCCTGGGGTGGGCCTGGAGCTGCTCCTGGCTAGCAGGAAGAAGGAAGTCAGGCTGGGCTCGGGATAACAGCACCTTGGCATCCACTGCTGTTATATGTGGCCACAAAGGCCATCAGAGGACGATACCGCCTAAATTTCTGCAGCCACCTCCCATATTTCAGTTCCTCCTTCGGTCACTATCCACTGGAAGGAGACGGAGAGAGGTATTCATAGCTCAGCCAGGCTAAGGACAGGACGCTGCCGCACACGCGATGCTATCACAGCTCTGTGGCTCCAATATTTCATGGAGACTGAGAACAATCCGCTGTGTGGGAACTTCACATGGCCTGGAGGACTCAGGCTCGGCTGGGGCCTGTGTCCACACCTGGTCTGATCCCACACCTGGTCTGGGATGTGGGTCACGTGGTAAAACATGACCAGGAGCCCTCCCCTGGGACTCAAGGGGCAGTTCCAAGTAGGGAGTCCGCTCGTAGCTGAGGCACGAACTCCCAGACTGGGACTGTGAAATCAAGACCTCTGGAGAGGTGCTAATGTGAGGAGGTGCCGTGCTCACAGAGGAGCCTCTGGGTTCGCAGGAGCTTGCACTCTACTCTCGGGTGCTGAGAGGCAGGGACCAAAGGGGAAAGTAGACTCCTCGTCCTCGTCCTCGTCCTCGTCCTCGATGGAGTCTCACCCCCTGCAGGCTCCACACCTGGGACTGACGTCCACGTGAGCGAGGCTTTGAGTGAAGAAGTGGAGCTTACAAATCAGTTGGAATAGCTGGGGCCGGCTCCCAAAGGGGGAGGGACCGGAAAAGACCCGGAAGCCCAGCCCCTGTGGTGTGCCCCGTGTCACCCCGTGCTCCACAGGCTGGGGCCTCGTGGGAGGTCCAGCTTCGACCCCAGGCTCAACGCGGCGCCTGCAGGGGGTGATATGTGCCCAGCTGCTCCGGAGGGGAAGTTGAGGCAGGAGGATTTCGAGCTGGCGACAGGCCCGGGCAATACAGCCGGACCCTGTCTGAAAGAGAGCCCAGTGTAATAGCGCACCTGTGGTCCCAGTTGGGACGCTGAGGCAGGAGGACGGCAACCGGGACATTGTCTAGATAAAAAGAGAAAAACCACACGGAGCCTCGAGACAAGTTGCTCTTCCTCTCCTCAGCACCGAAGCCACCTCAGCCCATGCGGTGTCACCCGAGGCACGCGGGTAAGATGTGCTGAGTGCCTGTTGTCCTTAGAAGACTGTTCTGTGCCTTCTCAGGGGTGGTCCATCAGGTGTGGCCGCAAGACGGGCCACAGGAGGGGCTCGGAAAACAAAGCTAATTATTCCCCCAGGTCCGGGAGAGACAGATCCCCGCCCATGAAGAGGCGTTACAGGACCAGTGCCAAGGGACCACGCCACCCAGACAGGTGGGGACCTGCGATAGCAGGAAGAGGAGGTCCCAAGGGCAGGCGCCCTCACTGGGGTCAGGATGACGGGCACAAGAAAAGGTCGTGGTCGCGGAGAACAGGAAGGGGACCTTGTGGCAGGGCTCAGTTCATTACACCGGTGACCCTTCCACCTGACGAGGTGCTCATAGTCTGTCTGTGGGGATATTGAGCCAGCAGGGGGGAAAAGGAAAAAAAATATGAAGTTTTAAAAATTTACAGGCCCAGCAGATGGTGTAACGGTTACATCACTGGACTCCCATGTAGTCAACCACTGTCCGAATCCTAGACTCGGCGGCCTAAACTCACGCTGGGTGCGTGTGCGTGTGTGTGTGTGTGTGTGGCCCAAAATCCCAAGAGGAAAACAGAGGAGAAGACTGTGGCATGGCCATCCCCGCTGGAGGGTGATTTCTCGCTTTCTATCTCTGTCGCTCCAGCAAGTACACATGTCCTATAGCAAAAATTTCTAAAAAGAAAAAATTCAATGGGGCCAGTCGGTGGTATGGTGATTAAGGTGCTGGACTCCCACATGGCTGACCACAGTTCAGGTCCCAGACCTGGTGGCTTGCTTTCTCACTCCCCCCCCCTCTGTTCAAGTTAAAATAATAATGATAATTATTAATTAAATTAAATAAAAATAATTACTTAAAAAAATTTACAATACAGGGCTGGCTCTGTAGCCTAGTGGTTAAGGGAGCTAGACCCCACATGGTTGACCATGGTTGAAATCCCTTCCCCAACTGCCTGCCTGTGTGCCCCAAATGCAGACAAGCAGATAAATGAAAGAGAAGGGATTGTGACATGGCTGCAACCCACTGTGAGGGCCCGCCCCCAACCGCCACCCCGCCTCTGTCTGGCAAGCACATGTGCCCACTGCAGTGAAAAACGTACAACGCAGTGTGCCAACTTGGTGGTGCAGTTCAAGAAAAGCAGGATCTGTATGGACGACCTCGGGTTTGGTTCCCTGGTAGACCTGTACTTGCAGGCCGTGGGCCCCGTGATCCTGCTAAGATGGCTCAGGGAGACGCAGCGTGAGATCCTGGTGAGGGTGCTTATCTGTTTCTGTCTTTCCGTCTCTGTCTCACTCTCATGAAAGAAAGAAAGACAACTTTGCTTCTAATTTACAACACACAGATAGAAGAAGGGCTGGGAAAACACTGAGAGGAAGAAAAGGGAGAGAGCGAATAGGAGCCTGGTCTGAGCTCAGGGAAACGTCCCCAGGCCCTCCTGTCTCTCCCTCCCACCCCGTCTCCCTCCTACCGTCTCCTCCCTTTTCCTCCACGTTCCTTTCTGTCTTTCCTTCTTCCTCTCTTCCTCCCTGCTCCCCTCTCCAGGAGAGATGAGGAAGCTGGGGCAGTCTGCGGCTCGCGGTTAGCCGTTATATATTACTGGTCACGTATTTTACACTCGGCAGCATGAAAAAAGGGCATAAAACTGCAATTAAATGTCTGAACTGTTGCTATTTTGGAAATTAAAACAGCCTACATTATCCTCGGTGCAACTCCGATTACTGACTCAGGGCTGAGGGGCAGTTATTCCCACCACTTTAACCGACTTCTTTCCCATAAAAACCCGTTGTTAATGGGTCCCTGGGGACCTCTGAAAATAACAAGATCTGTAATAAAGAAATTAATAACATGCAGAGCAGGCCACAGCTAAAAAGCTTTTTAGAATGCATTAATAGTTCTGTTCTGAGCGAGGAATACTTGCACCCAAATTCCTCCCTCCTGCATTTGATGTCTAGGTGGTGTCAGGACTGAGGGCAGGAGAGGCGGCTTCCTGGCTACAGTGGTGGCAGGAGGGTCCTCCTCAGCAGTGGGGGAGTCGTCAACCCCAGTGTCAGCCCCCCTGCAGACAGCAGAGCAGCTGTGGTTCCCACACTGTGCTTCTTCAGTTTTCCGCCCCGCCTGGGCTCCTGGTTCACCCTACCATCTCTCTCCCTGTCCCTCGTTCTCCATCATGCTTTCTTTTTCTTTTTTTTTTTTTTGTTTTTTTTTTTTTTTTTTTTTTTTTTTTGGAGAGGTTTTGTTTGTTTGTTTTGGTATTTTTTGGCTATAGGGCGTGTGTGCTCACCAGAAAGACAGAGAGAGACAGAGAGACAGAAAATGAGAAATCACCCCCAGGGGGTTGGCCACGCCGTAATTCCTTCTCCTGCATTCCCCTCTCAGGATCTTGGGCACACACACGCGCGCCTGGCGTGAGTTTAAGCCACCGGGTCTGGGACTCGAACCATGGTCGACTACATGAGAGTCCAGCAACATAGCCATTACGCCAACTACTGGTCCTTCCACCACACTTTCTCACTAGGACTTTCTCCTTTCTCTCTCTTTCTTCCTATGGCAGTCTATCTCTCTGCCTTCCGTTCACTCTGGCCCTCTTTGTCACACCCCTCTCTGCTGCTGCCTCTCTTCGTGCCTGCCTCTCACTGTCTCACTTCTCCGTTCTCTCTTCTCAGTTCACGTTCTATCCCTATCCGTCTTCCATCTCCTCTTCTCCCAGGCTTTCTACAGTTCCCTCTCGACACTCACACGTGTGCATACACATGCATGCCTATCAATATATGATCTCGTCTCATTGAATTTTCACTTTTTAAAAGTTTGTTACCAGGCCTGTGCTGCAAGCCACAGTGCTGGGACTAGAATTGCCGCTGACCGTGTGGGAGTCAGCTCCCTTAACCACTGGGCTGCAGGGCCAATCCTCCCCCCTCTCTCTATTACTTAGAACACTGTCTGTCTTGCTTTGAAGTACTTTTTTGTTTGATTTAACTCATTTAGTAATTTTCCTATCATTTTGAGGGGTTGACAAACATGGCAAAGTTAAGTGCTTGCTTAGTCTCTGCCAACTGGACAGATTTCCTGGCCCCCAGGAGTTCGGCCCTCAGCCGAAATGTGACCCCAGGGCTCAAGGGGGTGCAGCCCCTTCTGCACCTGTGCCACCGACAGCACTGAGTCCAGACAGTTCAGCAACAGCCGGGCAGGTCACGATGAGTCCCAGCAGACGACACACGGGAGATCAGAGCCTCCCTCAGAGACTTTTCCATCCTCTTCCTCGGTCTCCTTTTCTCCTCCCACCCTAACTCATCCTCCCTGTATCAGCTCGAATCTGGGTTAGAATGATTTAAAAAAAGAAAGAAAGAAAGAAAAACTTCTAGGTGAAGCAAAAGGGGGTGTTTATTGGAAGACTCTTAGAGAAGAACGCGGTGGCTCAGGAAGGGCAGGGGTGGTGCAGCTGAGCCCCAACAACTGGAACCAGGAAGTGAGGTGCCTTGGGCGTCCCCCCTATTTCTCACCATTCCGTCTCTCCACACACCCACGTCACCCTCTTCTCTTGGCCTCCCCTGCCCCTCAGCCTGCATGTGCACAGGACAGAACACCAGTCCGAGGGCCTGAGAGCTGGCCAGATTACAACCCCAGCCAACCAGAAAGCCTGACTCAGCTCTCTAGAGCCAAATCCTGGCGCCAGGAAAAGGGCTCGCTGGCCCCACGGGGCCCTTGGCCATGGGAGACGTGGAGGAGCCCTCTACGACCCTTCGGGGGCCACTTGCTGCCCCGCTGCCAGGATGGTGGCCTGCTGCTGGTTTCCATCTGTCCGTGCATTCACATCTAACTCAGCTTTGAGCCACGGTCGTGCTCTGCTTGGTTAGCTCTCAGCTGACGACCGAGCAATACCGTAGCGGAGGTCCCAGGTGGGAGGGTCCCACTGGCATCCCGGTTCTGGAGCTCTCCGCTGAGCAAGCATAGCCTTTGCCAGGTCAGCACCACGGTGCCGCGGCTCCGCCTGTTCACTCCCACATCCTCCTCTCTCCATCTCAGCTCACTCCCAGCAAGCGACTGGCGCTCCTAACTCACAGCAGCACCCTTGGCCATCGCGCAGTCAGCGGACATTGCACCAAGTCGCTGTTCTCAGGAGCCCGACTTGGGAAGGGAGAACTACCTAGAAAAGTAAGTCCCTGGGACACGCCTTCTCCTGCCCCTCCAGGTTTGGATTTCTGTTCTCATTATTTTTCACTGTGGTAAAATACACACACATAAACTTCAGCATCAAAATCATTTTCAAGTATATAACTCATAGGAGCAGCGATTGGCGTAATGGCTATGTCGTTGGACTCCCACGTAGTCAACCGCGGTTCGAGTCCCGGACCCGGCAGCTTAAACTCACGCTGGGCGTTTGTGTGTGTGCCCAAGATCCCGAGAGGAGAATGGAGGAGAAGGGATTGCGGCGTGGCCATCCCCCTTGGGGGGTGATTTCTCGCTTTCTGTCTGTCTGTCTGGCGAGCGCACGTTTCCTATAGAGAAAACCTCTCCAAAAAAAAAAGTATATAACTCAGTGGCGATGAGGGCGTCCACACTGACGTGCAACTGTCACCACTAACCATCTCCAGAGCTGTTTTCATCTTGCACAACTGAAAGTCTGTCCCTGTTAAATAGAACTCCCTATCCCCGTACCTCCTCCAGCCTCCCGCAACCACCACGCTACCTCCCCCGCAAACTTGACTTTTCTAAGTACCTCGTACAAGTGAAGTCTCATGGTATCCGTTTCTTTGTGACTGGCTTCTTCGACTTGGCATAATGCCTTCAGGTTCATCCATGTTGTAGCATGGGTCAGGATCTCTCCCTCTTGAAGGCTGAATAATATTCCATTGTATGTATATGCTACATTTTGTTTATCTGTTGATGGGCACTTGGGCTGTTTCCTTTCTTGGTTCTGTTAATGGATGGGAGAGTGTTGAGCTGCGTTGTGAAGTCCTTGGTTCTTTGGGTCCAGATCATAAAATTAGAGATCTGTCCCTAGGCGCAAAATGAAACCGCAACCATGAAGTAGATAGGAAAGATTTAATAGGAAAGAAAAGAAAGAAAGGAAGTACACCAAAAAGGTTGTTGGGCGGGCAGATTGCCAGGTGGCAGTCACGCTTGGTAATAGTTAACCGTTAATTTGATTACTAGAGGTCATGAATATTCATTAGTGGGAGGCCCATTATGCTGCCTGTGTCCTTCCTTTGTATTTGAATCCTCACGTTCTTTTCCTGCACCTGCGCACCTTCCTCACAGGTAAAGAATGAAGAACTTGATCACCTAATTGTGAATGCCCAGTGCGAGCCAGGTTGCCCCAATTAGACTGCCCAATTAGTCCGTCGCCCTAATAGGAATTGGGGCATTGTCCAAAAACGCTTGCTTAGGTCTTTTTGATAAGAGAAAAATCTACGAATCATCCCTGTGCGCTTCCCTCAGGCCTCAAGGAAGGAAGATGGCAAATTGCCTCGCCCTCCTGGTGCCTGGAGCTAGATGAGCCTTTCCCTTTGCTCTTAGGGCTGCCCGCGTATGACTAACTGCTCATCACAGTTCCTGTGCGTAATGCTTGAAGATGGACGTGCAAAGATCTCTTCAAGTCCGTTTTCAATCTTTTTGGGTCTATACACGAGCAGGATTGCTGAATCCTATGATATTGTCTTTCTTTGCTATAGGGTGCATGCACTCACTAGAGACAGCAAGGGGGAAGTAAGGAATCACGTGCATGCACCTGGCATGTTTTTCATGTCATCAGGTTCCGACTCAAACTGCAGTTGGCCTCGTGGGACCAGCCACCTCGACCGCCACGCTCGGCATCTGCTTCTGCATCTCTCACTGGAGAGAGCCCTTCCTAATCATTGTGTGGAACCACTGTGCTGTTGCCCATGCACCAAGTTTCACTCCCACCAACTGGAACCCTGCGTACTGTGGATGTACTCGACACCACTGAGCTACACACTTACAAATACTGAGATGTGACACGCGTGTTGCGTATTTTACCACATTTATCCACATGCTCGCCAACATCTATTATTATCTGGAGTTTTGCTTGGTTTGTCTTTTTTTTGAATGGCTTTCCCAGTAGGGTGTGAGGCGGCAGATCCGGTTTTATCCTGGGATGAGCACCAGCTATCTCCACTGAGGGGGAGCTGAGGCTGTGCCGAGCTGCCATGGTCCCCCAGGGTCAAGGCGTTCACTCCCCTTCCAGAAGTGCTGCCTGCTGTGGGCTCAAGAGCAAACTCCTCCCTCCCCAGGAACTGCCCTTAGCTGGGACCTGCCCACCCAGGTTATGCCCAAAGCTCTCTCCAGTGAGAGATGCGGAAGCAGACCCGGAGTCTCCTTGCCCCCCTGCTCCAAGCTCCTGGAAGGATCTGCAGAAGTCTCTGTTGTTACTACTGAGTTGTCAGAAAAGTCACGATGCGTATTTGGATAGAAAACACAGAAAAAAATATGTCATAACTTTTCTGACGGTCCAACAGATGGCAATTCACCTTTATCCTCTGCCCAGTTTGCTCCCTCACTTCAGTTATCGGAGTCAGGAAGGACCAGATAAACGCATGTATCAGTCAACCTCCCCCAGGGCTCCTGGCAGAAGGCCCCGTTCAAAGCCACTGCACTAAGGCCCAGAGCAGTCCTGGTGAGGCTGGCGGAGCCCAGCGGTCAGCTGCAGCAGAGGCTGAGGCCGGCCAGCATCTCACCTCTGGGCTTTGAGCGCCGTATGGAGACTCACCCCGCTCAGCCACACTCCTCCTCCTGGTGTCCCAGCAGCCCGCCAGCCCAGGCCCTGGGAGGCACGTGCAGTGCACTGGGCCCTGCCCCTTCACCTCGGCCACCAGGAGCTTCACAGGAAGAGGTTCCCCCAGACACTGACCTGCAACCTTGGCCCCGGGGGGAGGGGACTAGTCCATACTCCATGCTGGGTTCACGTTGGCCCCCTGCCCCCCCCAGACTGGACTTTCCTGAGAGCAGAGTGTAGAGTGTAGGTTTGACTCTCTTGGATCCTCCTGGTGCCCAGAAAGCACCTGGCCCGGAGCAGCATCCATTCCGCATGGACCGCCAGGATGGGCTTGGCTGGGCCCTGGGAACACCAAGGGCCCGTCTGATCTCGTCCCAGCGATGCCTAGACTGGAGAGGTGCTGGTTCTGCTGAAGGTGAACCGGCTTCCGGTGCCCAGTCCCGGAAAGCTGCTTCTGCTCAGACACGCCTGCCACCAGCCAGGACAGAGAAGTCCCAGGTAGCTGGGCCAGGACCAGAGGAAGGCCAGCTAGGCGCTCAGGGCTCCAGCGTAAGGAGGTGCTGGCTCTCGGGTGCCTCCCTGTGCCTGCACCCTCTGAGTGAGCACCTCCTCACAGTCCCCTCTGGGCATCAGCAGCCACGCCCGGCCTACAGGAGCGGGCACCACGGGCAGGGCTCGGAGACGCCCGCTTTGTAGGCATGGAGTCACTGCATTCAGGCCCCCGACCAGTGAGATGGGAACCTCCACGTCTCCGTTTTCTACGTGAGGAGGCAGAGGCTCAGAGAGGTGAGCGGCTGCCACACGGGGGGGGCGCCTGCCACACTGACAGAGATTTCCTCCCAGCCGCCTGGCATGCTGCCATCCTGAGCCCGGAGAGGGAGCCACTTCCTTTCACTGAGCTCTGCCGTGGTCCCCCCTGCACCCCTAGACGGTGTCCACCTCTGGGCCTTTGCACAGGCAGTGGGGTCACTCCCTGCTGCCAGCTGCACTGCCCCAAACCCTCACAGCAGCTCCGCGCAGTGGCAGGTGCCCCTGCAGGTTCAGGGAGGGACAGTGGCTCCACCCGAGGCCACCTATGGTGTCAGCAGCCAAGCTGGGCAGGGTTCTCTTCTCCTGCCTCCCCCACGCTCCTCTGTGAGACCTTCCACCAACCCTCACCTCATCAGGTATTTATGGTTTTGCCTGTAAAAGGACAAGCCATCCCGATAAGATAGAAACGTTTTATGGGGCAACAAAAATATAGATAAAATTTTATAGTGCAAATCAGGAAGAGGAAAGTATTAAGTTCCACAAACACCTTTAAATTTTAAACAGCCCCCATTGCAGGGTCCCTAGAGCCAAACTTAAATAATGGATCAGAAAAGGGATAAATCTCACCGGTCCCCTGTGTGATGAGGGGAGAGGCCTGATCGACAAGCAGACAGCAAGGGGAGGGCGCGGGCGGCGGCCGGTGTAGCACCAGGCCCAGGCGGGCCACAGTGCGGGCACACGGCCTCGTCTTTATTGTACTTATAAAATATACATGGCCCTTTATTGAATTGCCTGCTGTCGAAATCTGCAAGAACGTTATTGCCTTTTACTGTCCTGGAGAGAAGCAGAGCAGCAACATCTGTGTAATTTCATAAGATGCAGGAGCCATAAATCTGATTGTGCCGGATATAAGATCGATCGTAAAAAATCACGCATTGAACAGAGATCGGGATGCTGGGAAGCAGAGGGGGCGGGAGCCGTGTGGGGGCCTGCTCCGTACCCAACACGAGCGGTTCCAGGTGGAGCTCTGCCCAGCAGGTGCTTTGGAGGAGCCTGGCTCTCTCCATGGGGTCAGAGACTCCTTAGGGCGTTGGGCCTCTGAGGGAAGGCCCTATGTGGGGTCCAAACCCTCTCCAGGCCAGTGGAGACCCCCCACAGGAAGAAAGCAAGAGATGCAGGAGGGGCCCTGGAGTCACTGTCCTTGGTACACAGAAGGGCGTAGGGCCCACACTCACTCGTGGACACCTCCAGCATCAGACACATACTGGGGACACAACGGTACAAGACTCACACTCTCAGCCTCCGTCCCACGCCCTCGTGCCACCTCCTGCGATGGCCCAGTAGCCGGATTCCCTTCTCTATCAGAACTTGCTCACTCAGCTTCAATGAACACTGATGTTTGAGGCGGAGACAACAAACCTGCCTCTCCCTCTAAGCTTGGAACCAGTGAGAAATAAGTCACAGAGACAGATGGACAAAGCAGAACATCACCTGAAGTACCACCGATCAAGCCAGAGTGGGGATGTGGCTTAGACAGGGGCCATGGCCGGCTTCCTTTGCTCGCCTTGAACTGAACTCGCAGGCTCCCTGTGGTGGGGACAGAGCCTTCCAGGAAGCCTGCCACCCCTGTCCGGAGCAAGCCAGCAGGCACTCTCCCTGCAGGCAGGCCCATGGGGTCAAGAGAGCCCAGTGGGGGCTGAGTGGAGCATGCTCAGCTCCTGCCCCCAAATGCACCAGTAAGTCTCACTTCCCTAGGGCAGAATCAGCCAGGAGTGCAGAGAGAGGCCAGGAGTATTCCTCAGAAGTACTCCCTTCCCAGCCCTCTCCCCTGAGATGAGGTCCCAAAAAACTCATCAGCAAATATAAAAAGATGGAAAAGGGGGGCCAGCAGGTGGCGTGGTGGTTAAGGCACTGGACTCTCACATAGCCGACGGCAGTTTGAGTTCTGGACCTGACAGCTTGCTTTCTCACTTATTCTCTCTCTCTCTCTCTCTCTCTCTCTCTCTCTCTCTCTGGTGAGCATGCATGCCCTATAGCAAATTAAACTAATAACCGTTATTATTATAATAAATAAAAATGTATATATATATATATATCTCTTTAAAGATGGGAAAGATTTTC
>NW_006159896.1:2897230-2907227 GCF_000334495.1 Tupaia belangeri chinensis | reverse complement strand
TGTTAGCGTTTTTTCTCTCTTATTCTCTCTCTCTCTCTCTCTCTCTCTCTCTCTCTCTCTCTGGTGAGCATGCATGCCCTATAGCAAATTAAACTAATAACCGTTATTATTATAATAAATAAAAATGTATATATATATATATATCTCTTTAAAGATGGGAAAGATTTGCACTAGACGTCTCTGCTCCCTGAGTTCCTGTCAGGCTTTCCTCTTCACAGCTGCCCTCGCCTATAGTTATGTGAGAAAAGGGACATGTTTAAAGGTAAAGAGCCGGAAGTTCCTACAACCAGGACCAGAGAGAGCCAACTGGATTCTAGAGTGGGATTGGTAAGACTAGTGGTTAAGGGAATCGGGTCTCACACAACTGACCACAGTCCACGTCTCAGCCACAGGGGCTTGCAAATGCGCTGAGTGCACATGCATGCCCAGAGTCCCAGTGGCATGGAGCTATGGATAAGGGGTGACAGCGTGGCCATGGTCCATCGACGGTCCCTTCTCCCTCCCACACACGCCTGTTTTGTCTCTCTCTCAAAGTACACATACCTCTGGCAATTAAAATAAGCAAACAAACAAAATTTTCGAGGAGCCAGTCCCATGACCTGATGGTTAAAGGAACTGGATCCCACGTGGCCAGCCTCACGGTTCAAATCCTGGTCCTAGCAGCTTGAAAAATCTGCGCGTGCCCCAAATCCCACAGCATGGGAAATGGATTGCAACCTGACCATGTCCCGTTGGTGGATGCTTTCTCTCTCTCTCTCTCTACAGTGAGCACATACCCACCTTGGAAAATCTTTTGTGAAAAGTGGAATTGCTTACATTGAATCCTTAGACCTACCCTTGGGGACGGATGGTGCAACAGGATAGTTCTTGGCTCACTGACCAGCCATTGCTAATCCCATTTTCCCTTGCCACCTACCACTATGGGTCAGAAAGCTGTTGCTGCTTTTCCCAGCCTCCTTTGCAACTGGGATAGCCATGTGACCCAGTTCTGACAGTGAAATGAAGCATTCTGGGTGGTTTGGGGGTAAAAAGCAGCTAGTACCATACACCTGTCCTTCCTTCCTGCCTGGAACAGGCGCATGCTGTCTGAAGTGATGGCAGTCACCTTGTGACAGAGGTTGACACCCTGGTAAGAGAAAGGTCCAGGGACCAGCAGGTGGTGTGGTGGTTAAGGTGCTAGATTCCCACATGGCCTACCATGGTTGAGCTCCAGACCAGTGACTTGAACATCATACTTCATGTGTATGTGTGCATGCATGCCCAAAATCCCAAGAGGAGAATGGAGAAGGGATTGTGGCATGGCACTCCCCACCCGGGGGTGGGAGGGAGGATTATTACTCACTTTCCCTCTCACTGTCTTTCTCTAGCAAGTTCATGTGCCCATGGCAAAAACCTGAGAAAAAAATGGAATGAGAGAGAAAAATCCACCTACTAAGAATATTGACTTAGGGGCACAGGAAGAACTGTGAAGGCCTCACGGAGTGGCTCAACCACCGTAAACAGCCTGCTCTCTCCAGATCTTTTAAATGAGAAATTGAACTCCTGTTTCTTTGAGCCAGTGTTCACTGAGTTTTCTGTTCCCGAGACGGTCGGGCTCCTCTATACAGCTAAAGGTGATAACCAGTAGAGAAACAAGATGTAGCTTTGACAATGGGTCTCAGGACCAGCAGATGGTGTAATGGCTACATCACTGGACTCCCACGCAGTTGACTGCAGTTCGAGTCCCAGACCTGGCAGCTTAAATCTCACGCCAGGCATGTGTGTGTGTTTGTGTGTGTCTAAAATCCCGAGAGGAGAATGGAAGAGAAGGGACCGCAGGGTGGCCATCCCCCCAGGGGTGATTTCTCGCTTTCTGTCTCTCTGTCTCCCCAGCAAGTGCACACACTCTATAGTAAAAAGTCTCTCTTTAAAAAAAGAAAGAAAATGGGTCTCATGGGCCTGCTCCATGGCCTGGCAGTTGAGCCAATAGGATCCCATGTGGCTGACTCCACAGTTCAAGTCCTGGACCCGGCGGCTTGAGAAGTGCACCAAAAGGCAGGAGAGACGAAGAGGGGATTACAGCTTGATGGTGCCCCAGGGGGTGCATTCTCCTCTTCCTCTCTGTCTCTCCCTGGTGGGTGCACATGCCCTCTAGCAAAAAAAGAAAGAAAGAAAGAAAGAAAGAAGGAAAGAAAGAAAGAAAGAAATCTGCGCGTGCCCCAAATCCCACAGCATGGGAAATGGATTGCAACCTGACCATGTCCCGTTGGTGGATGCTTTCTCTCTCTCTCTCTCTACAGTGAGCACATACCCACCTTGGAAAATCTTTTGTGAAAAGTGGAATTGCTTACATTGAATCCTTAGACCTACCCTTGGGGACGGATGGTGCAACAGGATAGTTCTTGGCTCACTGACCAGCCATTGCTAATCCCATTTTCCCTTGCCACCTACCACTATGGGTCAGAAAGCTGTTGCTGCTTTTCCCAGCCTCCTTTGCAACTGGGATAGCCATGTGACCCAGTTCTGACAGTGAAATGAAGCATTCTGGGTGGTTTGGGGGTAAAAAGCAGCTAGTACCATACACCTGTCCTTCCTTCCTGCCTGGAACAGGCGCATGCTGTCTGAAGTGATGGCAGTCACCTTGTGACAGAGGTTGACACCCTGGTAAGAGAAAGGTCCAGGGACCAGCAGGTGGTGTGGTGGTTAAGGTGCTAGATTCCCACATGGCCTACCATGGTTGAGCTCCAGACCAGTGACTTGAACATCATACTTCATGTGTATGTGTGCATGCATGCCCAAAATCCCAAGAGGAGAATGGAGAAGGGATTGTGGCATGGCACTCCCCACCCGGGGGTGGGAGGGAGGATTATTACTCACTTTCCCTCTCACTGTCTTTCTCTAGCAAGTTCATGTGCCCATGGCAAAAACCTGAGAAAAAAATGGAATGAGAGAGAAAAATCCACCTACTAAGAATATTGACTTAGGGGCACAGGAAGAACTGTGAAGGCCTCACGGAGTGGCTCAACCACCGTAAACAGCCTGCTCTCTCCAGATCTTTTAAATGAGAAATTGAACTCCTGTTTCTTTGAGCCAGTGTTCACTGAGTTTTCTGTTCCCGAGACGGTCGGGCTCCTCTATACAGCTAAAGGTGATAACCAGTAGAGAAACAAGATGTAGCTTTGACAATGGGTCTCAGGACCAGCAGATGGTGTAATGGCTACATCACTGGACTCCCACGCAGTTGACTGCAGTTCGAGTCCCAGACCTGGCAGCTTAAATCTCACGCCAGGCATGTGTGTGTGTTTGTGTGTGTCTAAAATCCCGAGAGGAGAATGGAAGAGAAGGGACCGCAGGGTGGCCATCCCCCCAGGGGTGATTTCTCGCTTTCTGTCTCTCTGTCTCCCCAGCAAGTGCACACACTCTATAGTAAAAAGTCTCTCTTTAAAAAAAGAAAGAAAATGGGTCTCATGGGCCTGCTCCATGGCCTGGCAGTTGAGCCAATAGGATCCCATGTGGCTGACTCCACAGTTCAAGTCCTGGACCCGGCGGCTTGAGAAGTGCACCAAAAGGCAGGAGAGACGAAGAGGGGATTACAGCTTGATGGTGCCCCAGGGGGTGCATTCTCCTCTTCCTCTCTGTCTCTCCCTGGTGGGTGCACATGCCCTCTAGCAAAAAAAGAAAGAAAGAAAGAAAGAAAGAAGGAAAGAAAGAAAGAAAGAAAGAAAGAAAGAAAGAAAGAAAGAAAGAAAGAAAGAAAGAAAATGGAGCACCCCCGCCTCGTACTTGCTCTACAATGTAATGCACACGAGTACAGATGCAAGCGGGCAAAGATGGATGAGAATTATTTTTTAAAACGCCATCCAATTTGGCAGGAGTGTGGGAAAATGATCATTCTTATGTACTGTTGGTGGAAGTAGAAATTGGGTTAGCCTTATTAGAGAGTAATTTGGCTGTATCTATTCTACTATAAAATGCATAAGCTCTCTGACCTAGAAGCCTCGTTTCTGTAAATCTATCCTACAGAAATAATCACAAGCAAACATGACAAGCATAAGAATGTTCAATGGAGGATCACTAGGAACAGCAAAAATTAGAAGCAATTTATATTCCCGTCAGCAGGTACATGGTTAAGTCATGGCTTGCCTGGGGCCGGGGCCGTGCAGTGCGGCAGCCCTAGCCACAGGTGGCTTCTGGGCACTTGAAAAGTGACTAGTCAGAATTGAAATGTGTAAGTGTAAAATACTTCCTGGGTTCCAAAGGAAAGGATGTAAGATAGTCATTGATAATTTCATATCACTTATATGTTGAAACGAGACTATTTTGGACATATGGAGTTAAGTAAAATATATTAAAATTAATTCTACTTGTTTTCCCATTATATTTCCTTCAATGTGGCTACTAAGAAATTAAAATTACATGGGACCAGCAGTTAGCGTAATGGCTATGTCTCTGGACTCCCATGTAGTCGATCGCAGTTTGCATCCCTGACCCGGTGGCTTAAAACTCATGCCGGGCGCGTGTGCATGCGTGCCCAAGATCCCAAGAGGAGAATGGAGGAGAAGGGATTGTGGCGTGGCCATTCCCCCTGGGGGGTGATTTCTCACTTTCTGTCTCTCTGTCTCTGTCTGTCTGGCGAGTGCACACGCCCTATAGCAAAAAAACTCTAAAAAAAATATATCACATGTGTGTTAGACTGGCTCTATAGCCTAGTAGTTAAGGGAGCCAGATCCCACATAGCCTAACTGCAGTTCAAATCTCAACCCTGGCTGCTTGAGAAACACTGGGCGCATGCATGTGTGTGCCCCAAATCCCAACAGGATGGCTAAACGGAGGAGGGACTGTGACATAATCAGGCCCTTTTGGGGATGCTCTCTCCTTCTCTGTGTCTCTGTTTCTCCAGCAAGCATGGTAGTTCTCTAGCAAGTTGTGTCTCTGTTTCTCCAGCAAGCATGGTAGTCCTCTAGCAAGTGAAAGAAAGAGAGAGAGAGAAAGAAGGAAAGAAAGAAAAAGAGTGAAAGAAGAAAGAGGAAAAAGAAAGAAGAAAGAAAGAGAGAGAGAGAAAGAAGGAAAGAAAGAAAAAGAGTGAAAGAAGAGGAAAAAGAAAGAAGAAAGAGAGAGAAAGAAGAAAGAGAAAGGAGAAAGAAGAAAGAAAGAAAAAGAGAAGAAAGAGAGAAGAAAGAGAGAGAAGAAAGAGAGAGAAAGAAAGAAAGGAAGGAAGAAAAAAGAAAAAGGAAAGGAAGAAGTCGATATGAATGAGCATTTGGGAAAATGCCCATGAGACATTATGAAGTTAATAAGGAATTTGTAGAACTAGAAAACTAGTATGATCTCAATTTTGTGGGAGAAAAAAGGTGAATGTTGTGTGAGTAGACAAAATTCTTAAAGAACATACTAAACTGAGGTTAGTAATTTCCTTTCAGTGAGCTTTAGAATCACTTTCTATTTTTTATACTTCTGTTATTATTTGATATTGTGGCGCCAAGAATGTCTTTCTTCTGTAACTGACATGATTTTTAATGGAGGTGGGAGAGAGAGAGCAGTAGCACCAGCAAAGAGCAGCTGCCACACTGCAGTCACAGGATCCCGAACATTCCAAACCAGGTTCCTGGCCCAGGTGGGATGGAGTACATCTGTAATCCCAGGGACTCAGAGGGCGAGGCAGGAAGATTGCAAACCTGCAGCTGGCTTGGGCAACATAGCAAGGCCCTGTCTAAGAAAGAGTGGGGGTGGGGGAGGAGAGGCACTAGGTGGCATGGTGGTTAAGGCACTGGACCCCCACATGGCCAACTATGGTTCGAATCCTGGAGCTGGTAGCTTGAGAATCTTGCTGGGCACATCTGCATGTGTGCCCAAAATCCCAAGAGGAATGGAGAAAGGGTTGTGGTGTGCCCATCCCCCTGGTGACATGATTGCTCACTTCCCTTCTCTGTCTCTCTCTGGTGAGCACATGTACCCTATGGGAACAAAAAAGAAAGAAAGAAAGAAAAGAGCCAGGCTTAGTGGTGCACCTGTGGTCCCAGCTGGGAGACTGAAGCAGGAGGAGGATGATAACAAGACTCTGTTCTAAAAAGAGAAAACATAAAAAACAGATTGCTGTGAATATAGAAGGGCTGTCCACAAGAGAACAATACAGAGAAGTCCAACCAGACCAGGGGGTGGCACCAGGGGACAACTGCCAGTCAGGGCCCAGACACCACTGCTCAGCAGCCTGGCCGCCATGCCTGCCCGCTGTCCCCACTCCCGCCTTCTGCTGTTACACATTTCATATATGCTGGCCTCTAGGCACCCGGGACTGGGTGCCACCACCAAGCCCTGGAGGGGCACGAGATGTGAGTGGGCCACTGTTTGGTGACGCTTCACATTGGTCACCACATGCTGCAGTCTCAGTGAGGATTCGCTTGCAAATGACCGAAGCCCACGTCAAGCAGCTCAGGAGAAAAAGGAGCTGCCTGCCTCGTGGGGTTTCATTATCTGTCAGTCTCCGGAGCGTCCCACTGAAGAGGCCACTTACAGAGCTTCAGGCTCTTGGGTAAACTTCTCGACCTCGGTGGGCCTGTTTCACCACCTACAATACGGGGATGATAATAAATCCTACCTCGTTCATTTTCTGTTTAGAATAAATGAATTAAAACGTTTAACATGTTGGCCCCATGGCCTAGTGGTTATGGGAGTCAGATCCCACATGACCACCTTGTGGCTCAAATTCTAGTTCCAGTGGTGTGAAAAACACACTAGGTACATGTGTGTGACCCAAAGTCCAAAAGGATAGCAAAGTGGAGGAGAAGGGGTTGTGGGCTGACCAGACTCCATCACGAGGTACTTCTTCCCTCTCCGCAGTCTCCGTTTCTTTCTGGTAAGTGCATGTGCCCTCTAGCAAATTGAAAAAAATAATTTAAGATGTTTAGAATATCTGTGCCTGACACAGTTAGCAGTCTAGTGCTACATTAGTGGTCAGCATATTTGTTTAAAGAATTATTTATTTCACTTTATTTATTACTATTATTATTTTTTAATTTGACCAGAGAGAGACAAAGAGGGAAAGTGAGAAAGCAGCCACCAGAGCTGGGACTAGAACCATGGCCAGCCATGTGGGAGTCCAGCGCCTTAACTACCATGCCACCTCTAGTCCCTAGTGATCAACATATTAAACTTATAAATTTAGGAACCAAAGTTTCTGAAACATCTGAAAATCTTTATGTAACTATTCAATCAAAATTTGTGGGTGTAATCAAATTCCTTCAAACACTGATTATATTCATTCATTATATATAGCCATTGATTCTATTCATTTAAACATTGATTAAAAATGTTCTCAAATCTCCAAAGCATCTAGACTAAATAATACATCTAATATTTCATTTTCTTCTTTTAAGTTTATTTACTTTTTTCATAGGGAGAGCTTGTGTGCACACGTGAAAGTGAGGAGAGGGGGGAGAGAGGGAGAGAAGAAAGAGAGAGGTGAGAGAGAGAGAGGGAGTGAGGAGAGAAGCACCCTGGACGGGGTCTCCCCACACTTCAGTCCCCCTCCCAGACCCCCAGCTCGTCAGGGTCTTGGGCACTGACGAAGCATCCAGAACGTTCTCGGGCTGACCAGGGGATCCAAACCTGCAGTTGGCCGTGTGGCTTCCAGCGCCGCAGCTCAGTTTGCTGCCAACTACGCCACCAGGCCAGGCTTTCATCTTCCACTAAAAGCTTCAAACCTCCTCAGAACAGCCAGATCACAGTGACGACCAGCCTCTCTGCTGGACTTCCCTGCGGGCTTGAATGGAAATCTCTACAAAACTGCTAGCGGGGATTTTGATCATTTCCTCACTAAGTGACACCTTCCCGGGGTCACAGCAATCTTGCTAGCCCTAAAAGTCAAATGACACTGTGTCTGGCAGAGCGGAGGCTGCAGGGTCAGGGTGCAGGACCCTGCCGTGCCTCCCAAAGTGACACCTAAGCAAGCCCATGTGACAGGGACTTGACTCTTGCCTCTTGACCCTCTCAGACATGACTCTCCTTGGTGAGTCACTCGCTGCACCACCAGAACTTCCCAAGCCCATCTTGTCTTGCAACGTGGCACCTCCTCAGTCCTGACCACCGAGAAGTTTCCCACCACGGCATGGCCCAGGCAACCATTGCCAGAGAGTCCTTTTATCAGCAAGGCTTCCTGTTAGGGAGAGGGCGGGAAGGTCTGGGAAGGTCTATAGTCAACTGGGCAGAGACACAACATGCAACAGTGTCCGTTTGTTTCTGCTTCCTTTGATTCATTCTTTAATTTTTAAAATGCCAAATGCCCTAGATATGTGAGCAAGACCCATCTCAACACCTGGCAGCACCCTCCAACTCTGCCAGTTGAAAACAGGCAGGGCCAACTGGAGGTCTGTCCTTCACACCCACCATGCCATCCTTCACACCTTCCCAGCCCTTAGCAGTCCCACGCTCCTTTCCAGGCTGGGGCAGAGTGAGGGGTAAGGAGGGAAGGGGAGAAGGGGGTGGGGGGAAGGAAGGAAGGAAGTAGGAAGTTCTTACAGGACCATACTGCCAGGAGCTGACTCCGGTTGGAGTTCAAAGTTCATTTCTCGGATCTTACATGGGTTCTTCAAAGACCTTCCTTTGGGGCTGCCCTGTACTGCACTGGTGACACACTGCATTGGGAGCCAGCTGGTGCATGGTCAGCCGTGGTCTGAAGAACCAAGCAGCCTGAAGAACGCTCCAGGCCCTTTGAGCGCCCTCCTTCCCAACATCCTGACAGGAAGGAGGAAAGGAGGAAAAAGGATTGTGGTGTGACCACACCTCACTGGGGGTTGTCTCTCTTTTTCTCTCTGGCAAGTGCACATACTCTCTGACAAAACAAAGTGGGGTGCCAACTGGTGGTGTGGTGGTTCAGCTGGCTGGATCCAACATGGCCGACTGTATGGTTCAAGTCCCAGACCCAGTGGCATGTGTGCACAGCTACCCAAAATCCCTACAAGAGAGAGATACAGAGGGGAAGGGATTGCTGTGTGACCATTCCCCATGCCCCACCCCCATGTCTCTTCAGCAAGCACACATGCTCATGGCAAAAATAACTTTTTAAGAATCATTTTATTTAACTTTATTTATTTACTTATTTTAATTTGACCAGAGAGAGACAGAGTGAGAGAGAGAGAGAGAGAAGGAAAAGTGAGAAAGCAAGCTGCCAGGTCCAGGATTCGAACTGCGGTTGGCCATGTAGGAGTCCAGCACCCTTAACCACCATGCCACCTGCTAGCCCCAGCCCACTGGCAAAATTAAAAACAAAAAACAACAAGAGCATCCTCCCCCCTGGACTCCCTGGACCCAGGCCAGTGCCCCTCTGCCCCAGCTGCTAGCACTCCCCCTCAGCTCCGAGGACAGGGTGATGCCTGCAGCCGTGCACCACTGTGGCATGCCCAGCCCCACACAGCCCTCCTGGTGAGGGCCTAAGCCAGGCCCGTCTCTGGCCTACAAGAGGCACCTGTGTGTCCTTGACCACGACAAAGCAAGAGAGTGATTGCTGTCACGTGGACGCCTGGCCTGTGACCCCAGCAGCCAGGCAGCCCATCACCACTGCTGACGTTAGACCTCTCGGGTGGACTCAGACACATGCCCCCACGGACGTTGACCTGGCCACCACAGACCACGCTCTCCAGATGGCTCTGCAGAAGCCTCTCTTACTAGGGTCAGACATGCCTTGCACCTTCCTACTGGGGAGCAGGCATCCACATCCCACTGACAGCTTTCCAAAGTCAGGCCACACGTCCTCGTAGTGGCCATCGAGAGCCACTATCCTGCCCTGTCATACGCTCAGTGTGGCGAGGGGGTGGTGAGTTGTCTAACCAGCACCTCCTCTCTGCAGGGCTCACTGGGTGGTCGGTCTCCCAAGTCCCAGTGGTATCTGGTATCTACTGCTTAGGGCTTGGCCAAAACTTCACTTCGACCCCCTGTCACACTGCTGTTGGGACAGCAATACGGGAACCAGAAGTGCAGGAAGAATAGCTATAAATCTCCAGAGAGAGGTAACAGGCTGCCGACA
>NW_006159896.1:2896846-2897219 GCF_000334495.1 Tupaia belangeri chinensis | reverse complement strand
AGGACATCTAATGCACCACATTGAACGTGAGGTAGCAGAGGTTATCTACAGAGGCCTGGAGAGCACGGAATTCCGGAATTCCGGGGCCAGCCTGTGGTGTGGTGGTTGAGGTGCTGGATCCCACCAGACCAGCGGTATGGTTCAAATATGAACGCAGCAGCTTAAAACATGCAGGGTGCAGGGTCAGCAGATGGCATAGCTGTTACATCACTGGACTCCCACATGGCTGACTGTAGTTCAAGTCCTAGACCTGGTGGCTTTCAACTCACACTGGGCGTATGTGTGTGTGTGTGCCCAAAATTCCAGGAGGAGAATGAAGGAGAAGGGATTGCAACAGGGCCACACACACCCCCCCCCAGGGGGTATTTCCTAC
>NW_006159896.1:2894713-2896792 GCF_000334495.1 Tupaia belangeri chinensis | reverse complement strand
AAAAACCTCTTTAAAAAAAAAAAGCTCAGGGTGCAGGCAAGTCCCAAATCCCTAGAGGAGACTGGAGGAGAAGGGACTGTGGCGTGTCCACCCCTGGGGGGGCTGACTTCTCATTTTGCCTCTCTCTGTCTCTCTGGCAAGCTCGCATGCCCTGTAGCAAACAAAACAGAATTCTATATCCAGTCAGAATAATAGTCACATGAGACAAAAGAATTGCAAGCTTCTACCACCAAAATAGGTCTTTAAATAACTGAAAATTGTATTTAAAGAAACATCTAGCCAAGGTACCATTTTTTTTAATTGTCAAAAGGCATGTGTGCTCTCTCTCTAGGGAGAGAGAGAGGAAGAAAATATTCCCCGTGGGATGTGGTCATGCCACAATCCCTTCTCCTTTATTTCTACGCTTTGTCTGGGTTTGGAGTACATATACACATGCACCCAGCATATTTTTCAAACTGCCGGAGCCAGGATTCAAACCCTAGTTGACCATGTGGGATTTAGCTCCCTTAACCACTAGACTGTGGGGCTGGCCAAGATACCCTTTTAAAACATGATCTACAAGAAACACCAAGGCTAGGGAACCAGCAGTTAGCGTAATGGCTATGTCGCTGGACTCCCACGTAGTTGACCGCGGTTTGCGTCCTGGACCCGGTGGCTTAAAACTCACGCCGGGCGCGTGTGCGTGCGTGCCCAAGATCCCGAGAGGAGAATGGAGGAGAAGGGATTGCGGCGTGACCATCCCCCCTTGGGGGTGATTTCTCGCTTTCTGTCTCTATGTCTCTCTCTGTCTGTCTGGCGAGCACACACACCCTATAGCAAAATCCTCTCTCAAAAAAAGAAAAAAGAAAGAAAGAAAGAAACACCGAGGCTAGCCATAGTGGCACTGCAGAACACAACCCTCTGCAATGCTCAGGTCATATGAGAAGATCCCAGGTTCCCATCTCAAGGTCCTCCTATGCACACCGTGCCCATGTACGCATGACTGAGGTTAGGATCATGGCATGAGGACCCCATTGGGACTGCCCTTCTGCCTTGTGTCTCTGACTTCCTGTCTCATGGAACAAATAAACTTAATTTAAAAAGAACACAAATTAGGAATCATACCTGTTAACCATACACTTCATTCTAACTGACGGTTGACAACACGGCTGTGAACTTTTACACCATCTTTCAAAAAGGACTTTGAAATATAAAAGTAAAAAGATATTAATAAGAATGCATACTTGGGAACCAGCAGTTAGCGTAATGGCTATGTCGCTGGACTCCCACGTAGTCGACCGCGGTTCGTGTCCCAGACCCGGTGGCTTAAAACTCACGCCGGGCGCGTGTGCGTGCGTGCCCAAGATCCCAAGAGGAGAATGGAGGAGAAGGGACTGCGGCGTGACCATCCCCCCTGGGGGGTGATTTCTCGCTTTCTGTCTCTATGTCTCTCTCTGTCTGTCTGGCGAGCGCACGCGCCCTACAGTGAAAATCTCTCCAAAAAAAAAAAAAAAAGAATGCATACTTCATGTTACACGTTAATTTAGCAACTGCGTTTGAAATGGGGATGATAAAAAAGGAACACTAACACATCCTAAAAGACAAAGCTTGCTTGGGAAGCAGGATGAAGGTTATAGTGTATATATCAGTTAGAAACAGAATTTTAAATGTGTTCATTAAATTTTTTTGGAAAAACTGGTAGAAAAGCATATATAGTTACTCAAAAAAGAAAATGAAAAAGACCAGTCTAGTACAAGTCAGTAAAACAAGGAAAAAAAGAGAGAAAACTGCACAAAAGTGATAGAAACAAAAACTTAACACAAGATATCAAAAACAAAAACAATTATTAACAACTATAAAAACATTAATGATTAAATTCTTCTATTAAGAAACAAAGATCCAGGGCCGGCAGGTGGCATGGAGGTTAAGGTGCTGGACTCCCAAGTGGCTGACCACAGTTCCAATCCTGGACCTGGTGACTTGCTTTCTCACTTTTCCTGTCTCTCTCTGGTCAAATTTTTTTTTAAATAATAATAATAAATAAAATTAAATAAATAATTCTTGTTTGGAAGTTTTGGTTTTTTTTTTTTTTTTTTTTTG
>NW_006159896.1:2886409-2893818 GCF_000334495.1 Tupaia belangeri chinensis | reverse complement strand
TTTTTTTTTTGAGAGAGAGATTTTTGATATAGGGTGTGCACACTCACCGGAGAGAGACAGAAAGTGAAAAATCACCCCTGGGGGAATGGCTATGCCGCAATCTCTTCTCCTCTCGGAATCTTGGGCATGCATGCACGTGTGTCTGATGTGAGTTTTAAGCTGCCAGGGCCGGGACTTGAACCATGGTCAACTATATGGGAGTCTAGCAATGTAAACATTACACCATCTACTAGTCCCTAAATAAAAAAATTATTTTAAAAAAGAAAAAAAGACTGATCCTTTAATTGATTGAAGATGAAAAATCTGGTTCTATTCTTGTTTCAGTTATCTCTCACTGTAACAAACTATCCCAATGCTCAGTGGTTTAAAACAGTGGATTGTTATTTCTCCCCATTCTGGGGTTGGGGTGCTGGCAGAGCTCAGCTCACGTCTTCCTCCGGGCCCATGGGTCACTCTGCTGCACTCTGCAGGGGGCTGGGCTGGGGGCCCAGGACTTCACCCACATGTGTGTGGCTCCAGGCTTTTCACTTTTCCACGTGTGTGTGGCTTCTCAGGCTGGAAGTGTGCCTCCTTCTTTAACATCTCATCCCAACGTTCCTTGAAGTTTGGCTGCTGGTTTTCCTGAGCACAGCTGGAAGTTACCTGTCCTTTTAAAGGTTATGTCTGGAACAGACTCAACAACCCTGTCTCTGCTTTCTTTGGGGCCATCCCTACCGAAGGAGAGAGGACTATATCCTACCTCCTGTGGGATGGAGCCAGGTGCTCATAGGCAGGGAAAGGGTTCGTGGTAGCCATATTGGTCCATCTTTTTTGGAGGCTAATTTGATTTTACTTTACAAGAGACCCACATAAAGTTAAATTATTACAAAAGCTCTAAATATTTTCCAGGAAAATTTAAATAGAAGAAAGAGAGTGTAATAATGTTCATACTTTCAGAAATATAATTCAAGGGAAAAAGCAGTAAATGGAATTAAAGGCTATTTTTGATCATTGTACTGATGAGGGACCAGCAGGTGGTGTAATGGTTACGTCACTGGACTCTCACGTAGTTGACCACAGTTTCACGGCCTGGACCTGGCAGCTTAAAACACACCGGGCGTGTGTGTGTGTGTGCCCGAACTCCCCAGAGGAGAATGGAGGAGAAGGGATTGCAGTGTGGCCATCCCCCCGAGGGGTGATTTCCCTATAGTAAAACTCTCTTCAAAAAAAAATTGTACTGATGAAATGTACAGTCAATAAGAAAATGTAGTAACACTTTGTTGAATACTTGTGTGGATCGTTTTATGTCATCTCAACAATTCTGTGAGGTAAGTGCTATTTATTGGCCCATTTCACAGATGAGGAAGCTGAGAGTTAGAAAGATGAACTCATTGACACCTGTGTATGTTATAAGGAGAAGGATGAATATCTGAGCCTGGGTAGCCTGATAACAGCACTCATGCTCTCTACCACTGAGTGAGTGATTAATCATGACTCTGAATCGACATATGGAAAAATACACGGAAAAGAATATGTTAAGCAAAAACTAGACTATGAGGGGAATTTTACAAAACCACCACCAGAGTGGGAGATTCTATAACACCTGTCTCACCCAGGTCTGTTTGTGAATCTCTGAGACCTGAAAGTTCACAACGTCTTCGCACCTGGGAGGCTATGCCCGGTGACTCTGCAGTGGTCACCATGCTATAGGCTGAATATATTACATCATAAATGCTATGGATACCGTTTGGAGAAAAAAAGAAAGAAAGAGTGACTCGTGAATGTTCAAAGAAGGCAAAAAAGATGATTTGTCTGAAGGCTAAGCTTTGTCGTAAACAGCGCCACACTGAGAAAGTACAAATGACAAGAAGGTGATCAAGACGCATGAAAAGCTTTCTGTGCAGATAGCAGGCCTATAGCATGGTGAGCGTCCTTAAAACCCGCCGACCTTCTGTGAGAAGTGTGACGAGCACCAGCCTCATAAAGTGACACAGCACAGAACGGGCAAGGATTCTCCGTGTGCTCCATGTGCTCAGGGACAGCGGCGTTCTGACAGGGAGCAGAGTGGCCGTGGCGGACAGACTAAGCCTGTTTTCTGGAAAAAGGCAAAAACGACAAAGAAGCTAGTGCTGAGGCCTGAACGTGTGGAGCCCAGTGCAGGTCTGAGAGGACGCTGGCCAGTAAGAGATGTGAGCATTGTGAACTGGGAGGGGAGAAGGGGAGGAAGGGCCCAGGACCCGGTTCTAGGCCTCGTCTTTTCTATTATGAAGACGACAAAATCTTGAGGTGAATGTTCACCTCATTTGATTACAGTTGGTCTTTTTGTGAGAGAATAAAATAATCAATAAAATCCCCCTTTGGGGAAATTTGAAAAAGAAAAGATGCATGAAAAGAGGAACAGCAAACAAAGAATGATGCAAAGACGCCCCAAGGAGCAGCACCTGCTGGACAGAGAAGGACAGTCCTGAGCTCAAGTACTCTCCAACATGGTTAAGCAAAACTGAAAAGAGAAAGTGGGAAAATGGCAAGTCCCTCTACCCGAAGCTCGAACCCAGAGAGAAACAGAAGTATTAAAAGTTGTTCAAACAGAAAAGAGAAAGAAGGCATGGGAGAGGATGGTTACAGAAGTCTGCTTTGTTGGAACTGGCTTTACTAGAAGCTTTACTTTATGATTTAGGCTTTCTCCTGAATATGAAAGATTCATTAGGCCAATGGGCTTACGTTTCAAGAAGGCCCACGTAACACATCCTGAACTGAAAGCCACCTTTTGCCTGCTGATACTTGGCATAAAGAAGAATCTTTATCCCCACTACATACAACTTCGGGTGCTGTCACCATAGGTATGGTCATTGAGGTGAACGTGAGCGAGTTGGACCGTGTGACACAAGGAGGCATATTTGGGGAAAATATGCCCAAGTTACCAACAATTCTGAAAATGCTGGATGCAGAAATGCTGTCTTACTGGTTTGATAGCAGATTTATACAGGTAACTCCTTGCGGTTTTTGAAGATGTTACACCAGTCTGGAAAACCACCATGACTGTGATGTTTCTGAATATAGATGGTCTTACATGTCTGCAGTCATCCCAAGATTATTCATTAAACTGTCCAAAAACATTAAAGCGGCATGGTTTCAAAAATAAAAACCTCAGGACCAGCAGTTAGCATAACGGCTCTGTCGCTGAACTCCCATGTAGTCCACCACGGTTCAAGTCCCAGACCCAGTGGCTTAAACCCACACCGAGCACGTGTGCGTGCGTGCCCAAGATCCCGAGAGGAGAATGGAGGAGAAGGGATTGCGGCGTGGCCATCCCCCCTCGGGGGTGATTTCTCGCTTTCTGTCTCTCTGTCTCTCTCTGTCTCTCTAGTGAGCATACGCACCCTGTAGCAAAAACCTCTCCAAAAAAAAAAAAAAATCCTCTCAGAATTTCACAGATTAAGTATTTTTAAAAGCATACAGACTGTATAAATAACAACATTAACAAGACTGATTTTGTGTATCAAGGTAGCGTTTGAACAGGGAATATTTTTCTTTTTCCAAATGTTCACAGAACATATAGTCAAATTGATTAAGTAATGAGTCTTAAAGTAAACCTCAATAAATTCTAAACAATAGAAACTAAACAGGCAATTTCAACAAATCAATAATAAAAAGACAAATGACCAAACAGAAAAATGGGCAAAGACTAGAAAGCAACTATTTAAAAATGAGGATATAAGTGGCTAAGAATACATAAAAAGGTGCTCAACTCTCTCTAACAAACATGGAATATGAAATCAAATCAACAAGAAACTATTTCTTTTTCCCAATGGACCGTAGTGGGGGGAATCTTTTCTAAAAGGACTCTTGAAATAAATGAGGCATACAGTAAAAAACAAAACAAAACAAAAAAAACTAATATCAATCACCATTTCCCTTACATGTATTTCCATTTAGTAATGCTTTTGAAGTATGGATGATAAAGGCGTAGTAACATGTTCCAAAGAGCATATCTGATTTGGGGAGCAGAGGAAGTTTGGGTTTTTTTCTAAAAGAATTAGTTATTTAATTTTATTTATTAATTCATTTATTTTAATTTGACCAGAGAGGGATACAGAGAGAGAGAGAGAGAGACAAAGTGAGAAACCAAGCCACCAGGTCCTGAACTCAAACCATGGTTGAGCGTGTGGGAGTGTCCAACACCTTAACCACCACACCATCTGCTGGTCCCCAGAGGAAGGTCTTGATACACCATATTCTGGGTCATAAAGCAGTTGTTGGGAAGGACATAGGGAAAGGTCTTTTTACAGTGCTCATGGAATATAAATTGGCATGGCCACTTTAAAGAACGATCTGGAAGTACCAATTAATGTCTTAAACATATGTGCCTATACTGCACATCAATTCAGTCTGCAGAATCCGTACTGAAACTCTGGTGCTGGCCAAGAGACTGAGACATGTTCTCACCTGCCTGTCTCCCTCACTGAATTCAACTAAAGAGTCTGAACAAGGGCCGGCAGGTGGTGTGATTAGGGACGCTGGGCTCCCACATGGCCAACCACAGTTTGAGTCCCAGACCTGGCTGCTTGCTTTCTCACTTTCTCTCTCTCTCTCTCTGTCTCTGGTCAAATTAAAAACAAACAAATAAATAAATTCCAATAATTTTTTTTAAGAGTCTATACAAAAAGCCATTGTCCGAGGACTCAGAATAGCAGGTGGATTGGTGAGGGGGTCCAGAACTTGAAGAAAGATCCTTATAGAGTAAGTTTCCAGGCTTTTGTTCCTTTTTTTAAAAAAAAAAAGTTTATTCACTTATTTCTTCCATGAATGAGAGAAAGAACTCACTGCCAGCCTTCAGCCAGTCCCGGCTCACGGGCAAGCATGTGCCTAGTATACTCTGGACTTGAACCAGGAACCTTTCCAGATGGGATTGCTTCACAGAGCATTGCATTTTACTGCTGCACCACGCGCTGGCTCCATTACTTCTCTTATATCACTCACTTTTGACTGAGGGTGGCCCAAATATGGAGCCCTGCAGCAGGTGCAGGCAGCAGAACTGTCTTCCTGGATAGGGAGCTGAGAAGAGGGCCTCTGTGGGTCAGTGTGTGGTATCTCTTTTCTCTCTTTGACCTGACCCAAGGGGAACCAATCACAAAGCTACCCCAGGGGGCAGGGCTGGTGGCACAGACACCCATAACCTCAAGAAAGAATGCCTCTTTCTCCCCAGATGACCTGGGAAAAGGGAATGTGTGTGTGAGGGGGTGCATGTGTAGAGGGGGTCCTCTGATTTCTCTCTCTTTTCTCACCTTGCAGTGTCTTGAGAGTGGCCCAAGTCATGTGGAGTTGTGCAACAGGACAGGCAGCTAAAACTCCAAGACAAACTCCTTCTCAGTGGCCAGGAGACAGGGCTGAACACACCAGTTACAAGACGGCATTGTCAGATTGGACTAAGATCACATACAAAGACCCACCCATGTGCTTTTCACATTGAACCTATCTTAATATAATTACGTAGATCAACTCAGAGTAAAATGATGGACTGGCCTGGTGGCAGTCAGTAGCAGAGTGACGGCAGCACTGGAAGCCAAGTGGCTGACTGTGGGTTCAGATTCCCAAGCTGCCTTGAAAACACTGTGGTGAATGTGCACACGCCTGAGGGCCTGCCGAACTGGAGAGCTGGGAGAGGAGATAAAGAGATGGCAAGACCCTGTCCAAGGTGCTTCGTCCTCTCTCTCTCTCTCCCTCCCTCTCTCTCTCTCTCCCTCCCTCTCTCTCTCTCTCCCCCCCGCACCATGTGTGTATATGCATGCCATGGATAAAATAAACGTAAGAAAAAGTAAAATGACCCCAAAAAAGAGGTTATGCCATGTAAATACTGATCAAAAAGCAGCTGGAGTGGCCATATTAACATCCGACAAGTACAAAGGAGATATTACATCATAATAAAAGATTGATTTGCCAGGAAGATCTAGAGATTCTAAACGTGTACACATGTGAGAGCAGGGCTTCAAGATGCATGAAGCAAAAACCGATCGAACTAACATGAGAGACAGAGAAATCTGCTATTATACTTGGGAGTAGACACTCCTCTTGCAATAAACAGTAGGGAAAAAAATAGAAAGGATATAGAAGATCCAAGCATCATTGTCGGTCCATTATTTACAGACCACTCCAAGAGCAAAATATCCCTCCTTTCACATATACGTGGGACACTCACCGAGATAAACCAGGTTCGGGGTCATCCAACAAACCTTAACAATTTCGAAGAATAGAGATCATACGCTATTTTCTGACCATTACATAATCAAACCTAAATCCAATAGTAGGAAAGTGTATTTTTAAATTCTCCAATATTGGGGCGAGCGGATGGCGTGGTGTTCCAGGGTCTCGGACCTGGCTGTTTGCTTTCTCACTTTCCTTCTCTCTCTCTCTCTGGTGAATTAAAAATTAATAATAATAAGTAAAATTAAATAAATAATTTTATTAATTCTCAAATATTTTGAAATTGAAAAATACACTTGTATATAAAAGTGTCTCAAGGGCAAGTTAGAAAATATTTGAACTTAATGAAAATGAAAACACAGCGCATAAAATTGTGTGAGAGAACGGTGACTGCCGGCAGCTGAAGGAAGGGGGCACAGGGGGTCGCTGTGTGATGAGTACAGAATCTCAGTCACTCAGGACAAAGGAGTTCCAGAGGCCTGCTGTGCAACGGAGAGTGCTACTGTACCCTTACAATGCTGCAGGTAGCACAGATTTCATGTTGTGTGTATTTCATCAGTGGGAAATTAATAGTACTGAGTGCTCATATTAGGGGGAAAAGAGATACATACACAATAAAATGTTTACGCTTCTGGAGCCAGAAGGTGGTGTGGAGGTTGAGGCGCTTGGATCCAACATGGCTGACTCCGTGTTTCAGGTCCTAGATCCAGAAGCTTGAAGGTCACAACAGGCACATATGCATACATGCCCAAAACCCTGAGAGGAGAATGGAGGACTTGTGGCATGGTTGTCGCCCCTGAAGAGTGATTTCTCACTCTCTCACTCTCTCTCTGTGTCTCTGTCCAGCAAGTGCAAGTGCCCTATAGCAAAAAAAAAAAAAAAGTAAGCTTCCATCTTGAAAAATTAGATAAAGACAAAATTAGAGCCTGGCTCCATGGCCTGGTGGGTAAGGCAGCTAGATCCCACATGGCCAACTGCATTGTCTGACCCAGTGGCTTGAGAAACATGCCAGGTATGTGCGTGTGTGTGCCCAAAAGCCTGCAAGGAGAAGGGTAGAGGAGAAGGAATTATGACATGACCATTCCACCTGAGGGGTGCTTTCTTTCTCTAGCTCTGTGTGCCTCTCTGTCTCTCTAGTTAAAAAAAAAAAAAAAGAAAGAAAGAAAGAAGGAAGGAAGGAAGGAAGGAAGGAAGGAAAAAAAGAAAGAAGGAAGGAAGGAAGGAAGGAA
>NW_006159896.1:2847590-2886346 GCF_000334495.1 Tupaia belangeri chinensis | reverse complement strand
AAAGAAAGAAAGAAAGAAAGAAAAGAAAGAAACCCAAAACAAGCAGAAAGAAAGAAATAGCAAATATAAGTGCATACATGGATGAAAGCAAGAACAGAAAAACAGTGGAGACAATTCACTAAATAAAAGCTAGGCCCAGCCTCAGCGGCACAGTCGCTAGTACACTGAGCTGCAGTACTGGACATCACACCCTCACACCCCGGTCCACAGAAACATGCTGGGTGCACACGTGCCCAAGATGCTGATCACCCGGAGGGCAGTCACTGTGATGGGACCCTGTTGAAGGTGCAGGCACACATGCACTCCACTACAAATAAATAAATTTAACAACCAGTTCCATGGCTTAGTGGTTAAGGGAACCAGATCCCACATGGCCAACTATGCAGTTCAAATCCCAGCCCTGGTGGCTTAAAAAACACACCAGGCCAAAAAAAAAAAAAATAGAGGAATAGGACCAGCAGTTGGCATAATGGCTATGTTGCTGGACTCTCATGTAGTCAACCACGAGTCGAGTCCCAGACCCAGTGGCTTAAACTCACACCAGGTACATGTGTGTGCATGCCCAAGATCCTGAGAGGAGAATGGAGGAGAAAGGATTGCAGCATGGGGGGTTATTTCTCACTTTCTGTCTCTCTGTCTCTCTCTGTCTTTCTGGTGAGTGCATGCGCCCTATAGCGAAAATCTCTCAAAAAACAAACACACAAACAAACAGGCACAAGTGAGTGCATGCCCAAAATCTTAACAGGTTGGAGAAATGGAGAAGGGACTGATGACCGCTCCCCATTGTGGGGTACTTTCACTCTCTCCATCTCTGTCTCTCTATCTCTTTCTCTCCAGTGGGCACGCATGTCCTCTGGCAATTAAAGTAGAAGAAGAAGAAGAAAGAAAACATTTTTTTAAAAGCTTATTTTCTTTGAAAAGATCAATAATATCGGAGTCCATGGGTTAATTCTTGTCAAACTCATTTTATGACTTTGAATGCTTTTATTAACAAAGAAGAAATACTACAAGTAAATGAAACAGTATATATCTCAAAGAGTTAGAAGAAGAAAAATAAAAGTAAGAAAAAAGAATTAATAAATCTGGGACCAGCAGATGGCACATCGCTGGATTCCCACCTAGTTGACCACCGTTGGCGTCCGGGACCTGGCGGCTTAAAACTCATGCCAGGTGCATGTGCGTGCGTGCCCAAAATCCCAAGAGGAGAATGGAGGAGAAGGGATTGCAGCAAGATCATCGCCCATGGCAGGGGGCTGATTTCTTACTTTCTGTCTCTCTGTCTCTCTGGCGAGCATACACTCCCTATAGTAAAAATCTCTCTGAAAAAAAAAAAAGAATTAATAAATTCAAAAGTAGAGGGCTAGCTGGTGGTGTGGTTATTAAAGCAGCTGGATCCCACATAACCAATCACACAGTTTGAGTCCCAGACCAGGCAGCTTGAAAAACACACCTGGTGTGTGCACGTATGTCCCCAAAATCCTGAAAAGAAGGAGAAATGGAGGAGAAGGGATTGTGGTGTGACCATTCCCCATGGGGCTGCTTTCTTACTCTCTCTCTCTCTCTCCAGTGAGCACACACACACCCTTTGGCAAAATTTTTTTAAAAACGATTTTAAATCGAAGCTGCCTAGGTTTAAATTCCAGCTCCAACTCCACCACTCACTAGCTGTGTTTCCTTAGACAAGTCACTTACTAATTTTGTGACTCAGTTTCTTCATCTGTGAATGAGACAATAGTCCCTCCCTTCTTCAGTCGTCATGACAAGGCCATGAGTCATGCAGCCCAGAGCAGCGCTGCGTGCAGAGTAAACTCTCCTCGGGTTTGCTCTTACGGTTCTCTCTGCTCCTACCGCCACTACACATCTAGTAAGTCTGATGAAAACCAAACCCAGACAAAAAACCCAAATACGTGATGATTAAGACAGGATTGTGGAACCGGCAGGTGGCATGGTGCTTAAGGGTGCTGGACTCCCACAGGGCCGATTGCAGTTTGAGTTCCGGATCTGGCAGCTTATTCTTTCACTTTCCCTCTTTCTCACTCTGCCACTCTAAAATAAGCAAATAAATAAAGAAAGTTAAATGAAAATAATTATTTAAAAAGATAAGATCTTTAAAGGAGAGAGCAAGGGCTGGGCCTACGGCACAGCAGTTTAACGAAAGGCAGGGTTAGTTTATTAACTCAGGAGTGTGGGCTTTTGGAGGCAAACAGACAGATTCAGAATCTGGCTTTAGAACTGGAGAGGAACTGGCTTGGTGACCTAGGTTAATATATGTCCTCTCTATGGTTGTTCTCCAGTTTGTAAAATGGACATTGCAATATCTAATTCAGAGAGAGTGGAAGATTAAATTGAAATTATTCATTTAAAGAACTTAGTGGAATATTTGGTACATGATAAGCACTCAACCATTATTAGCTCTAAGTATTTACTTTGCAAATAATTTAAAACTCTTTAATGATGCAACTGACATTTAACCTGAGTTCTTCCTTCAGTCCAAGTTCTCAAACAAGAGCCTACTCAGTGTCTTAGTTTCTGAGTTGGCTGGGGTTGGGCATGGGGAGGAGACAGAACCAAGAAGGCAAGGCAGGGCTGGAACTCAGACTCGAAGAAGGGAGAGTGTTCCCAGAATCCTTCCGTTCCAATCTCCTTCTCACTAGACCAACTTAAAAGGCAAAACGTACATGACCATCTCCATAGACATCTAAAACCGTTGATCAGATTACTTCTATTTCTTTCTTCTTGTTGTTATTGTCATACAGGGTGTGCTCTTACCAAAGAGAGACAGAGAGCGGAAAAGTGAGAAGTCACCCTCCACAGGGGATGGCCATGCCACAATCCTTTCTCCTCCATTATCCTCTCAGGATTTGGGGCATGCACGCACACTTGCAAATTAACATTACATTTTCTTATTACTGCTGAAGTTAGAAAAAAAATGTCAACAGGCCAAGCACAGGTACACGCATGCCCCAAATCCCAACGTGATGGAGAAACGGAGGAGAAGGGATAGAGACCTGACCATGCCCCATGAAGGAATGCTTTCTCTCTCGCTCTGCTTCTCTGTCTCTCTCCGGCAAGCACGCATGCCCTCTGGCGATGAGCAAATAAGAAACAAGTTTGTCTTTGTTTATGCCACCTAAAGTTATTTGACCCCATTATACCTTGTTCGCAATAAAACTATTAACATCCGGTGAATCCGCGTTCTTTAGATGCCAGCTCTGGAAATTTCACATTGGGGTCTTCCTCTTCAAGGTAGCAACATTTCAGGGAAGCCTGCTATTACAGCTGGTATTTGTGCTCATTCTGGGGGTACCAGCTAAGGAAATAAGAGAACGAAAAGAAAGGCTGGATTATACACATTGACAAGGCAGAGACAAAGATCATCATTATTCACAGGTAATGCATTTGTTCACCCTGAGAAATCAAGAAAATAAACCGAAGAACTGGGAGAGCTAATCAGAGTATTGAAGAAAGAGGCTGCTACACGGTGGTGAATAATCAAGATCAATGCCTGTCGTCTTCACCAGCAATAACAAGTTGGAAGGTGTCAGGGGGAACAAAAAAGAATATGCTTAGCAAAACATTTACAAAGATATATGCTGAAGTTGATGAAGGACATTTAAAAAAAAAAGACTCGAATCAATGGAGAAATGGACCTTGTTCCTGAAATGGATTGTAAAAGTGTCAATCCTCCCTCAAGTAATCTATAAATTTGATGTGATTTCGATGGAAGTCTCCACGAGAATTTTTTATCTGAGAAATTGATTCTACAGCTCATCTGGCAGAATAATGGCACAGAACAGTCAACAAATGTGGCGAGGATAAGGAAAGAAATGGGGGATTTGCCTTGCAAAGTTGGTTTAAATACAGATGCTCTTTGGCCTATGATGGATAAACCATCACAGGTCAAAAATACATTTAATATCCTGATAAACCATTGCACGGTTGAAAAAGAATAAATCAAGCCACGTAAGTCTGGGGCCATCTGTATTATAAAGTGAATTAAAATACTCGTAGACAATTTGGTGAATGGCCCAACAGAGCTTTTTTTAAAGGCCAGGATTATAACAGTCACAATTCTGTGATGTCTTCGTTGAGGTTTTAGGAATTGTAAAGAGCACAAGCCCGTTCAGATTAGTTTAATTCAAGCCAGGAAATTACTAGAAGAATGTTAGATTATCTTACAGAATCCAAGTCAGAGTCGGACAGCCAGACTTCAGAAGGGGCAGCAAGCAGGGCTGGGCCGGGAGCGCCACGGACAAGCAGGTCCTTCAGGGGAAGTTTCTCAGTTCATGCAGAGAAGTTTCTGACTCCTGGCCTTCTGCCTGTCCTTCATGTCAAGTCTCAAGCTACTGATTGGACTCTTCCCATCTCGGGTGGTCGATCCTTGACCCTACCAGGTATGAGCTGGGGTTCAGGAACTTCCCCCTGGATGGAGAGGAAAACGGTTTTCAAAGAAGCTGGCAGATGCCAGGATAACCCAGAAGGTGCCTCCTTGACATCACATGTTCTCTTCTGAGACTCTTCTGACTCCTCTGGAGAAGCTGAATACAGGAGCCAGCTCTAACTCTAGAGGTAAGGGAACCAGATCCCACACGGGGGGTCCACACTGTGCTTTGAATTCTGTCCCCGGTGACTTGAAAAACACACCGGGCTTGTGTATGTGCATGCCTGAAACCCAGATGGATGGAGAACTGGAGGAGAAGGGATTGCAGCATGACCATGCCTCATTGGGGAGTGCTTTCTCGCCTCCCCACCCCTATTCCCACTGCTGATAACACATGCCCTCTGACAATGAAAGAAAAGGAAAGAGAGAGAGAGAGAAAGCAAGAAAAAGAAAGGAAGGAAGAAAAGCTAAACACAGGCTCTCCCACAATCACCTTAGTCCCTCTCCAAGGGTTCTCCGCTTCAGAAGGTACCACCATACACATAGGCCAGGCAGAAGCCGGAAGCCCCTCAGCCCCTGGCTGTTGCCAACCCCATGTGTCTAGCTGGCCCCAAAGCTCAGTGACTTTTGTCTCCTGAATAGTCCCAGAATCTGCCCACTTTTATCCATCTTCACTGCCATCACTCTGGTTTAAAGAAATGGCCTACTTCGCCTGCATCCCTCCAACAGCCTGTTGGCAGGCCCTTCAGCCACCTGCCAGTCTTCGCCACTTTGCGTAGTGACCCTACTCATCCTCTAGAGGGCAGCGATGGACCCGCTCAGTGGCTTGCCTCCGTGGTTGCCAGTTCTGGGTAGCGTTTACCACAAGGCTAAAGTGTCACTAATTGGATAGTTTTTTGTTTTTTGTTTGTTTGTTTGTTTGTTTAACCGAAGAATTATTTAATTTAATTTAATTTCTTCTTTTTTTTAACTTTACCAGTAAGAGAGAGACAGAGACAGAGAGGGAAAGTGAGAAAGCAAGACACCAGGCCTGGGATTCAAACCGTGCTCAGCCATGTGGGAGTCCAGCACCTTAACTGAGATATCATTTGTGTACAAATGGGATAAGCTTAAATCAGAAGGGTGGGGCCTTCGTATCAGGGTTACAGACCCATCAGCTTTGATAAACATGTGCATCTGTGGAACCACCACTACGGTCAGGACATGGAGTATCTCTGCCCATCCAGAAAGTTCTCTCATGCTTCTTAGAGCTCCCTGTTCCACCCTAGCCCCAGGAACCACTGATGTAATTTCTATAACTATAGTTTTTTTTCTTTTACAGGATGTCAGATAGGTGGAATCTATCATGCAGCCTTTAGGAAATATCTGTTTATTTCTTCTTCTGAGAGAGACAGAGACAGAAAGTGAGACAGGAACTCCTAGTGGGGACTTCCCAGGCTCAGTGAGCCCAGATCACAGTCACACATGAACACACACAGCATGTGCGAAGAAGCTCCAGGACGTGAGCCCATGACTCTCCCATATAGGTCCAGCATTGTGTTAACTGACGTACCACCCTCTGGCCCTGCTACTGGCAGTCTTTTGAGTCTGGCTTCTTCCACCTTGAACCATGATCGGCCATGTGGGGTCCAGTGCCCTAACCACCTCACCACCTAGTGGTTCCAGCAGAGTGTTTCTTAACCTGTGTTCCACTATCAATCCTCTCAGGGGACTTTTTTTTTTTTTTTTTGGAGAGGTTTTTTCGCTACAGGGCATGTGCACTCGCCAGACAGAGAGAGACATAGAGACTGAAAGCAAGAAATCACCCCCCCCCCCGAGGGGATGGCCATGCCGCAATCCCTTCTCCTCCATTCTCCTCCCGGGATCTTGGGCACGCACGCACACGCGCCCGGTGTGAGTTCTAAGCCACCGGGTCCGGGACGCAAACCACGGTTGACTACGTGGGAGTCCAGCGACAAAGCCATTACGCTAACTGCTGGTTCCCTCTCAGGGGACATTTTAAATTTAACTTAAATTCTTCAAGGTGAGAGAAAGTAAACAGTAAAGAGTAGGGTTTTGTATAGGAGGGTTGCGCTTTGAAGGCTTAGTCAGCACAGGCTGCTATAATGGATTACCATAGACTGGTAACGCACACTAATTCCTCATAGTGATGGGGACTGGGAGGTTGACAGTCAAGGCGTCTGATCAGGGCCCACTTCCTGCTTTGCAGACAGCTGTAAGCTAGTTGTGTTCTCACCTGGCAGAGAGAAGAGAGACATCCATATCGCCTCCTCTTCTAATAGGTCATTAGCCCTGACACGAGGGACCCGCCCTTCTGACCCAGCCCTATCCCAATTATCCCCAAAGCCCCGCCTTCAAACGCCGTCACATTGGGAATTAGGACTGCAACATGGATCTGGGGGACACAAACATTCATTCCAGAAGGAGGACCACAAAACATTGTATGATCGAATAGTTTTTCCCCAGGAATGAACTTTCGCCCCTGAGTCTGCATGGCTTATCTCTAGTAATAAATGCTGATGAATGGCCGAGAACTACCGAGTGCACGCTCAGACATTGCCCTGTGGTGGTATTTGTCTCATTGGAAGGCCCTGCAGGGTTTCAAGCAGGCCTGGGAGTCATGTCACCGAGACGTGGAAACAACCTCCTTCTTACGAAACCCCATCGGTGCCATGTTAGTGGCCAGCATCCATGTACTTGGAATGCAATCAGATGTGTGCTTTTGGGAATACGCACTGGCCAAGCAGGGAGAAGAGGAATGAGAAGCAATGAGATTAAAGGAGGGAGGGCAGATAAAATGCTATTGTACTCATGGATAGAATAACAGTGACCTCCGGCCAGCTGGTGGCCCAGTGGTTAAGGTGAGTGGATCTTACATGGCTGACTGCATGGTTCAAATCATGGACCTAGTGACTTGAAAAACACTCCAGTTATGTGTGCATGTCCCAAATTCCACAGGACAGAGAAATAGAAAAGGGATTGCAGCGTGACCATGCCCTGGGGGAGAATGCTCTCTCTCTCTCTCGCTCGCTCTCTCTTTCTCTCTCCCACTCTCAAGCATATATGCTTTCTAGCAAATTTAATAAAGAACAAAAAAGAATGACTATGGTTTGATGGGCCAGCCCCATAGCCTGGTGGTTAAGGCAGCTGAAGCTCACAAGGCTAACTGGTTCAAGTCTTGGCTCCGACAGCTTGAGAAACACTCCAGGAGCGTGTGGTTGCTCCTAAATCCCACAGGATAGAGAAACGGAGGAGAAGAGGTTGTGGTGTGACCACACCCAGGCAGGGGTGGGGACTTTCTCTCTCCCGATCGCTCTCTGGCTAGCACATGTGCCCTTTGGCAATAAACGAAGAAAGAAAGAAATGACAGTGGTTTGGACCCAGCTACTGGCAGTGGGGTGAGAACAAAAAGATGTTGAGAATTACTTATAAAATAAAAACCTGAACTTGGTGCGTTTCTTGTAGAGAGTGGGGTGAAGAATGACCATGCAGATTTCTTTTTTTCTTTTATTGTGTATCAAAGTTCACTGTTTTACAACAAATACTTAAGTGTTGCTTAACTTAAATGTGTTAGGCGGTTTTCAATTATAAAGAGGCAAATGTACTATATTGATAATCATCTGTGAAAAATGCCTGTCAGTAATTTATTTTTTATTTTTAAGTTTTTTATTATTATATTTTTATATTACATTTAACCGCACGTACCTTTACGATGGGTAACATTACCATGCATGTCAGTCAAGACAAAGACATTACTATCCACATCATCATCAAATAGCTTTGTATTTTCTTCAGATGATTATTTTTTACATTTTTATTATTTTTTTAAACATTCAATCACTTTATATCATTTGGCTTCCAAAGAGAATTTAGCCAACATGAAATACTTCTCAGACCAGTCCAGTTGGGAATACTAAACACGTTATCATCAACAGGTAATAAATACCATCATTTCTGGCTGACACCTGGGAGCCCGCGGTGTCACCACTAAGTTGGGGTACCTGCTTTGCAGGGGTAGGGGCACTCCATGTGGCAGGAAGTTCAGTTTGAGCTCTTGAGGTTGAAGTGGCTTTGGGTTATTCAAGTGAAATATTTAGCTGGCTACTGGATACTCAGAGAAGTTCAAGAATGATATCGGGGCCGGAAGTAAGGGTTTGGGGACCGGCCATGGCTTGCTGAGCTCCAGATGCCGTGTGCTCAGTTACCTCTCAAGACAAGTGGCTCCAACGGCTGAGGTCCTCCCTGCGCACCTCGCTCTGTTAGGGAGGTGACACAAGGCACTAGCTAGGCCCCAGCCAGCAAATGACATGGCGCACGAGCCTAAAGACAAACCAAGGTATACAGGACACCACAAGATGGCCCCAAGAACTCCTCCCATCAACCAGTCAAGAGTAGCTTGCTTGGGAACCAGCAGTTGGCGTAATGGCTATGTTGCTGGACTCCCACGTAGTTGACCGCGGTTCACGTCCCGGACCCAGTGGCTTAAAACTCACGCCGGGCACGTGCGCGTGCGTGCCCAAGATCCCGAGAGGAGAAGGGAGGAGAAGGGATTGCGGCGTGACCATGCCCCCCCAGGGGGGGTGATTTCTCGCTTTCTGTCTCTGTGTCTCTCTGTCTGGTGAGCGCACGCGCCCTATAGTGAAAAACCTCCCCCCCCCCAAAAAAAAAGAGTGGCTTGCTTGCCCACCACCTTCCTCCAGGAAGGAGAAACATGGCTGCCGTTCTGAGCCCCTTTCTCAATCTCGGTTGTCTGAGGCATGAGGGGCCACCATGGTGTAGGACAGAGTAGGGCCCTGGACCCTGGTCTGTGTCCCCTTCAGGCTCGCGTTGCTCCAAATCCCTGCCATCCTTTTGGACATAGACTTGCACAGTCAAGAGCTCTAGCCTCAGGATGCCCCAATTTAGCCACCTCCCAGGGCTGTTGTAAACAACGACACAGCATGTGTGCGCCCTGAGCAGGTTCCAGGCACAGGCGAGGCCTCCAATGTGGTGACTGTTATTATTGACAACTCATAACATAGGGACACATTCTCCACGTATGAGTAATCGATGTGACACCCAGAGAGGCCAAAGTACTTGCAAGAAAGCAGAATTCAAACTCAGGTCCAACAGCCTGGCCCCTCTATTTCTTTCTGACGTCTCAGACTGCCTGACTTCTGACTCCTGTCCTCCACAGACCTGGGCTGAGCCCTGCACTAGATGCTCCAGGCTCTGGGCTCCCCTCCAGGATGGGAGGCCTGGCCCCTCGGTCCTCTGAGGAGTCCCTCCGGGAGTGGCAGGCTCCGGGCAGGCCCAGGCCAGGGCCCAGGCCGGGCTGCAGGAGGCTCCCAGGTGTTGGGGAAGGCGCTGCCTGGCGGTTCTCCAAGCACATTGAGAGCCAACCCCAGGGAAACCCCTATTCTGTCAGTGCCGGCCCGCCTGGGGCACAAGCATGGGAGACATTAAATATTAAACACGTCGGCTGCCTTCCAAGCTTGGTAATTAAAACTCTTATTTCATATTTTACACAGGATGGATGGGGAGGTCACAGGCTGCTCTGAGGCTCCACAGTTCCTTGCTCACAGTTGAAGTGACTGTTCCCAGCAAGCCGCCCCCCCCTCATTTGGGACCCCTGCCCTATTTACACAGCGGTCTCCTGGGACCGAAGGCAGGGCGCGGAGTCGGAAGTCTCCGGGGTATAAGGAGGTCTAAGGGCCCCCAACAGGGTCTCGGGCTTTATTTCTGCTTCTCTAAAATAGGTCCGTGTCCCCAGGAGGCCGCGGAGAGCTGCCCAGGGCCTCTCCACGCCTCGCTGCAAGGACAGCCTGGAAGCCAGGGTTGGCTCTGCAAACCCCCCAGGCTGCTCTGAGGCTCCACAGTTCCTTGCTCACAGTTGAAGTGACTGTTCCCAGCAAGCCGCCCCCCCCTCATTTGGGACCCCTGCCCTATTTACACAGCGGTCTCCTGGGACCGAAGGCAGGGCGCGGAGTCGGAAGTCTCCGGGGTATAAGGAGGTCTAAGGGCCCCCAACAGGGTCTCGGGCTTTATTTCTGCTTCTCTAAAATAGGTCCGTGTCCCCAGGAGGCCGCGGAGAGCTGCCCAGGGCCTCTCCACGCCTCGCTGCAAGGACAGCCTGGAAGCCAGGGTTGGCTCTGCAAACCCGGAGAGGGGAGGGGCGCCGAGGCGCGCGGAGGGCGGGGGCTTCCCTTAGCTTTCGGCGCCATCTGCTGCCCGTGCGCTAAACTGCAGCTTCCCTGAGGGTGGATGGAGACCCGGTTTTGTTCGGGGCAGGAAAAGAGAGAAGGGGCTCAAGGAAAATCAGATCTGGTGCTTCCAGAAACGTTTTAAACATACAATTTAGGTTTTCAGTTGGTTGCTTGGCTTTTCCCAGGGATCAAGGAAGAAATAGGACTCGGAGTCGGATCTCGGGCCCCACTCAGTGTGGTAACCCAATGTGCACGTCTGTCCGGGCAGCCAGTTGCTTGGGTGTGACTGACATGCATTATGTCGCTGCGGGGACTTTGAACCTGGTGCCGTGTCCATTTTACAGAAGAAAACACTCAGGCTGAGAGAGACGCCCGAGCTAGAGAACTTCCGGTTGTCAGGGAAGCTTGCCAGAAGAAGTGGCATCTACAGTGAGCTGGGAACGTGAACAGGAGCAGCTCAGGTGGGAGGGCAACTGGGAGGAGCCCTGGGGCAAAGGGGATAGCAGGCCAGAGGGCAGAGGCAGGAGGATGCCTGGCACCTTCAGGAGTCTAAGAGCGGGAAGAAATCCAGGATGGGGAAAGAAGAGCAGGGGACCCAAGACCAGGCTTCAGGAGAAGGCCCAGAGCTCCTGGGCTTGGATCTTCTGTCCCAGAGTGGCGGCGACACCGCTGACATGCGGTCTGGAGGAGCTGAGCAGGTCTGCGTGTTCAAATCCCCCAGCTACTACTGCACCGACTCTGCCCAGAAGAAAAGGGGCCAGCAGAGGTCCCTTCAGAAGAAAAGGAATAGGGTTTCTCTAAAATTCCAGTAAATTTCCCTTCATGTCTCATTGGTCTACCGTGGGCCTTGAGCTGTGGCTGGGGATGCATGGCTTTGGTGCTTGGAGCTGCTTACATGAACCGGTCACTGTAGCCAAGAAAAGATGACCTCCCTGCATGGGTTAGGCCAGATGTTCCACTTCGGCTGCTCATTAGAGACTGCAAAGTGGAGGCCCAGCCCAGGGCACGTGAAGCACCCACACATACACCATCCCCAGCAGAGTGTCAAACTGCAGACAAGGTTGACATTAAAACCAGTGGGCCTGGAGCACAGAGTGGTGTCAACCCTCCATGTCTATGCGACGCAGAGGGCTGGAAGGAGGGTGAAGGAGCCCACTCCCTCCAGCCCCTTCGGACTTGGATGTGAGTCAGCCATGAGCACCCAAGGGCAGATGTGGTGATGGGCAGGGGTTTCAGGACAGGGATGCTGACATCTCACGCCAAGAGCCGTTACCTGCCAATACTTTGCACCTTTTCCAAAGCCTATAACCTTACTTCATAATGGAATCAGTGCTTTTCTAAGCCTCCACCCACCTGCCATCACAGTGCAATTTTTCGGTCTGATTGCTGATAGAAGGAAATAATTTTGCACGAATGGCTGTTTGGGGATCAAGGCATGGCAAAGCCCTGAGCATTGAATTCACTGTGGCCTCATTAGTCTCAAAGCTGGTTGGTGATGTGCCTCCCCAAGGGGCAGACTGAGCTCGCACCCCGTGGTGACATCCTCCCACAGCCCTGGCATAGTTTCCACTGTGTCTGCATCGCTTCGCTATTGCTCCCTAATGAGCAGCCCAGAAATCCAGGCCTCAGCGCAGCAGTGGTTCACTGTGGCCCTCCCTTCTGCCGACCGGCTGGGGTGGCTGTCCGGTGTCGCAGCAGGGGTAGCTCTGCTCTGCACGCCTGTCATCCTTGGGCCAGCAAGCTGTGGTGCCTCCCACCCACGTGTCAGTGGCCAAGAGCCATCCGGGTGGGGAATGCCATCCCTTGTGGGAGAAGGACCTCGAAGTCTCATGGCAGAGGTGCAGGAGGGGGTGGCGAGGAGTAGGTTGAAAAAGCGCCGTTTGCTTATTCATAGTGACGGGCAGTCTCCAGAGATAAAACAGTGGACTCCTGAGTAGCCACCACCTCTCCCACACACATCCCCCACAGGAGAAGTTTTGGTCGCTGGGTCAGCTCCTGGCCACCTTTTCTTGTGGGGATTGGGGGAAGTGGTGACTCTTGCATAAAGAAGCCAGAAGGCCTGACCTGATCCACATAATAAAGACAGAAGGGGGAGGCTGGGGAGAGGAGCTGTCTGGGCAAGGAGAAGGAGCCCCGCCCTGGTCCCAGCAGCTCCCAAGCCCCATCCCAGTCCTCCCTAAGGCCTAGCCGAATTTCTGGCCTAGCTCCTTTCACAAGTCCTTTGAAGAGCTGAAGCTGGGAATGACAAGATTTGACCTCCATTTTTTGTTTTTGTTTGTTTGTTTGTTTTTTGTTTTTGGCCAGAGGGTACATACTCTTATCAGAGGGAGACAGAGACACAGAGAGAGGGAGAGGGGAAGGGAGAAAGCACCAAACACCCCCAGTGGGATATGGTCATGTCAGAATCCCTTCTCTTCCATTTCTCCATCCTATCAGGATCTGGGGCACACGCACACATACCCAGGGTGCATTTCAAGGCACCAGGGCTGGGATTCGAACCACTCAATTGGCCATGTGGGATCCAGCTGCCTTAACCATTGTGACACAGTCCAGACATATACTTTAAAAAACAACTCTGCCCAAGAGTAGCTGAGATCCAGAACAATCGGCGCAGGGTCAGGACTTACCTGTTACAAAGCTGCAGCGACAGACCATATGGTGTGGTTGCGAGGAGAGACATGAAGACCAGAGGCGCTGGAAGAGTCCAGAGACAGACCCTCACACACGGACACGGGATGTGTGACAGAGGTGGCTACAGACAGGTGGAAGAAGGAAAGGTCTTTGATAAGTAATTTTTAAACAACAGCGTATCTACAGGGAGCAAATGAGATGGACCTCTGCTTCCACCACATGCAACCGTGCAGACTGTGTGCGGGCCTCAGGAGGGCCTGAAGGCAGGAACAAGAAGCCATCCGGAACCACGGCGGCCCCTCCACCCCGAGCCCCTCTACTCCTCCTTTCTGGTATGTACAGAGTGTGTTTTAGGCACTGGGCACGGGCCGAGGGCTGTCCATGCATCCTCATTCTCCAGAGGCCAGTGTTGTTATTCCACTTTACAACGGAGGTAACCGAGGCTCAGAGATGAAGGCATTTGCTCAAGGAAATACAAATCACAGGAGAAAGGGGTGGATTTGAACTGAATAGGGCAGTTCCTCAGCCCGCCTTGTTACAGCATCCCTCACTGGAAACAAGGAAGAGTGTGGTGGCCTGTGGGGCCCGTGGCTGGGGAGGGGGAGGGTGTGGAGGCTGGAGAGTAAAGGGAGAGGGTCAGCAGTGTACTGGAGAGGTGGGCAGAGCCGGAGCAGAGGGCCCAGCATGCCAACCATGAAGCCCGCCCCTCCCTCTCCACGTAAGAGAGTGGGAAGGGTGGGGAAGCCCAAGGCCCCTGATCTCCCCTCAGGCTGGGGTTTCTCAGCAGCACCCTGGGCCAGTACTTCTGCATGAGGACTGCTTAGATGCAGGCTGCTCCCTTCCAGCCTTCACTCTTGTCTCTGAGGCCCAAGAAGTGGCCCAGTTATGTCACCTCTGCCCAGGTCATGTCAGAATCTGGCCTTGCCGGGTGCCATCAGGATGAAGTGGAGAACCAGGAAGTAGGCTAGCCATATCAGATAGAATGTTCTGGTGGCACAATGGCCAACACGCACTTGAATTGACTTTCTGATTCCCAACGTGGGAATTAGATATTTTAAATATTAAACATTAGAAATACCAGCAGGGCCTGGGAGGACCTGGAATTAGGAATTAAGAGATCCTGGCAAGTGAGAGGCCCTTCTTCACCTTTCTACATCTCTTTTGTTTTTCTTACCTGGAGGTCGCCCTCCCTGCTGTCCCTGCAGCCTCCCTGCCTTCCCGGTCATCTATGTGCTGATGAGTCCCCCGACTCAGTCCATCCCCGAACCAGAATCTTGTGCCCAGCTATCTTCTGGACATGGCCATTTGGATAAAATCACAGTGAGGCTCTTTTCACCCCACCAGCAATGCCAACTCAGCACGTCCCAACCTATATCCATGCCCTGCCCTGCACCTGGTCTTCCTGCCTCCAGTCAGGAGCACCGTCAGCCAGCCAGCCAACCCAGTCACCGATGCCAAAAACCTGAGAGTCACTCTGAATTCCTCCTGCTCCCACGTGTTCAACAGTCACCAGTCATATTCATTCTTTCTCTTCAACAGCCCGTTAATGTGCCTCTTTCTCTAAATCTTGCCACCACAAAAACATCTCTCACAGCTGCTGTAGCTTCCTTAGTCTCTTCTCCTTGTCTTAACACAAAGCAAATGCCACTCCTCTATTCAAAACCCTTCAGTTACTGGCTTAAGGATAAACATATGGTTGAATGGAATAGACTTAAAGCAATAAACCCATACATTCATGGTCAATTGATTGTCAACAATGTTGCCGAAATGATTCAGAGGGAGAAAGTTTAGTCTTTTCAACACATAGTACCAAGACAATTGAATATCCAGGTGCAAAAGAATGAAACTGGATCACATAACTCATACCGTATACAAAAACTAACTAAAGATTAATCAAAGGGTCAGCAGGTGACATGGTGGTTGAGGCACTAGACTTGCACATGCTGACCAAGTTCCACTCCCAGATCTGGAAGCTTGCTTTCTCACTTTCTCTCTCTCTCTCTTTCTCAATTTCTGTCTCTGTTTGGTGAGCACACCTGTTCTATAGCAAACTGAAAAATAAAATAATTCTTTAAAAATAAAGATAAAATTGGGACCAGCAGGTGGCATGGTGGTTGGAGCACAGGACACTTCCAAATGCCCGGTGTCTTGCTTTCTCACTCCCTCCCCCCACCACCACTGTATGTCTCTCTCTGATCAAATTGGAATCAATAAGGACCAGCAGTTAGCGTAATGCCTATGTCACTGGACTCCTATGTAGTCGACCACAGTTTGAGTCTCGGACCTAGTGGCTTAAACTCACGCCAGGCGCATGTGTGTGCGTGCCCAAAATCCCAAGAGGAGAATGGAGGAGAAGGGATTGCGGCGTGACCATTCCCCCTGGGGGGTGATTTCTTGCTTTCTGTTTTTCTTGTCCCTCTCTGTCTTCCTGGCAAGCACATGGGCCCTATAGCAGGAAAAAAAAAAAAGGAATGAGTGAATAAATTAAATTAAAATAATGTTTAAAAATAAAATTAATCTGGGAACCAGCAGTTAGCGTAATGGCTATGTCGCTGGACTCCCACGTAGTCGACTGCGGTTCGTGTCCCGGACCCGGTGGCTTAAAACTCACGCCGGGCGCGTGTGCGTGCGTGCCCAAGATCCCGAGAGGAGAATGGAGGAGAAGGGATTGCGGTGTGACCATTCCCCCTGGGGGGTGATTTCTTGCTTTCTGTCTCTATGTCTCTCTCTGTCTGTCTGGCGAGTGCACGCGCCCTACAGTGAAAATCTCTCAAAAAAAAATAAATAAATAAAATTAAATTAAATTAATCAAAGCTATAAACTTAAGAACTAAAACTATAAAACTCCTTGACGAAAATGTAAATATAAAACTTTATGACCTTTGATTAGGTGACAGTTTCTTAGGTATGGCACCAAAATAGAAGCAACCAAAAGAAAAATAAATAAATTGGACTTCATCAAAATTTTAAAATGTTGTGCTTCAAAGGCCATTTTCAAGAAAGTGAGAATAGGGGTCAGCAGGTAACGTGGAAGTTAAGCTGGACCCCTGGGACCACTAGGTGGCATGGTGGTGAAAGGTGCTGGACCCCCACGTGGCCGACCACAGTTCCAGCCCCGGACCTGACGCTGGCTTTCTCACCTTCCCTCTCTCTCCCCTCTCTGTTCCTCTCTGGTCAAATTTAAATAAATAAATAAAGTAAGTAAGTAAGTAAATTAGTTAAATGAAAAATAAGTCTTTAAAAAGAGAGAGATGGCTGGATCCCACATGGTGGACTCCATGGTTCAAGTCCTGGGGAGTCCTGGGGTGGTTTGGAAAAACACATTGGGCAAGTACGCATGCATCCCCCAAATCCTGAGAGAATGCAGGAGAAGGGACTGCAGTGTGGCTATCCCTCCAGGGGGTGACTTCTCACCTTTCTTCTCTCTCTCTCTCTTTGTCTCTGATGAGCGCGTACACCCGATAGCAAACAAAAAAGAATGAAAGTGAAAACATCTTCAAATTACATATATGAGACTAGTGTCCAAAATAGGTAAAGAATAATTACAAATTAACCAGAAAGAGGTAAATAAGCCCATTTTAAAATGGCCAGGTGATGTGAATACACATTGCTCCAAGAAGATATACGAATGTCCAATAAGCACATGAAAAGATGCTCAGCATCATTAGTTGCTAGGGAAATGCAAATCAAAATCACAATGAGTCCCTTTACATCCACTAGAACGGCTACAATGAAAAAGACAAAGTGTTGACAAAGAGGTAAAGAAATTAGATCCCTTATACATTGCTGGTGGGGATGTAAAATGATGCAACCAGTGTGAAAAAGAATTAGGCAATATCTCATGAGATATCCATGAGATTTGGAAATACGATGTTTACACAGAAAATGGTACGTGAATGTCCATAGTGGCATTGTTCATAATAACCAAAAGGTGGAAGCCACACAAATGTCCAGAATATTATTTAGCCATAAAAAGAAAGTACGGAGGCCAGCTGGTGGGGTGGTGGTTAAGGCAACTGGACCCACATAGCCGACCTTGCAGTTTAAGTCCTGGACCTGGCAGCCTGAGAAATGCATTGAGTCGTGTGTGTGTGTGCCCCAAATCCCTAAAGGAGGGAGAGATGGAGGAGAAGGGATTAGAGCATGACCATCCCCCGGGAGTACACTTTCTCACTTTTCCTCTCTCTCTCTGGCAAGTGCACATACCTTCTGGAAAAAAAAATTTTTAAAAAGGAAGCTCTGATACATGTGGCAACATGGATGAGCCTTAGAACATTATGCGAAGGGAAAGCTGCCAGCCACAAACGACCACATCCTGCATGATCCCATTCGCTGGAAATGTGAGTAAAAGGCGATCATGCAGACAGAAAGTAGGATAGTGGTTTCTGAGGGCATGGGCAAAGATTGCTAATGGTCAAAGGAGTTGTTTGGGTCATCAACTGTTAATTTCCTAATGGTTATATTCTGGTTGATGTTGATGGTGTGGAAACCCTCACGGAAAAATGCAATTCAAGGTGAGCTTTTCCAATCCTTTGGTTGTAAGAGGCAGGACTCAGTGTATTTTCCAAGTCCAGTGCCCTGGAAGGCCAGCAGTAAGCACATATGGTGCTGTTCCTTAATGTCTTTGAGTTCTTTGCCTTAACAAAGCTGCCGATGCTGTTTCTTCCTCCTTCTCCTCTCCTCTTCTTCTTCTCCTTCTCCTCCTTCTTTTTCCTCCTCCTCCTTCACCTTCTCCTTCTAGTTGCCAGAGAGATGGAGACAGAGAAAGAGTGAGAAGGAGAGAGAGAAAGAAACCATTCTTTCCCCAGTAGGGGAAATCAAACCAAGGTTGGCCATGTGGGATCCAGCTCCCTTTAACCACTAGGCTATGGGGCCAGACATATATTGGGTTGTCGTAAAAGTTGTGACACACTTTTTGCATAGAAAAATACGTCATGACTTTTCTAAGGACCCAATAATTAATTTTTCAAATGAAGGAAATATTAATCATTTTGCTTATCTCTCAAAGCCAGAGCAAGGGCAGAAGATGGTATCAAGGTAAAACCAGATGCTCTCAGAGGCTGAGCCACATGGGAAGGTTCCCAGCTCACAGCCAGGGACCTCTCTGAGTATATCAGGCACATAACCCAGGATCCAGGGTTGGCCAAGGCTGTGTGGCAACATGGATGAGCCTTAGAACATTATGCGAAGGGAAAGCTGCCAGCCACAAACGACCACATCCTGCATGATCCCATTCGCTGGAAATGTGAGTAAAAGGCGATCATGCAGACAGAAAGTAGGATAGTGGTTTCTGAGGGCATGGGCAAAGATTGCTAATGGTCAAAGGAGTTGTTTGGGTCATCAACTGTTAATTTCCTAATGGTTATATTCTGGTTGATGTTGATGGTGTGGAAACCCTCACGGAAAAATGCAATTCAAGGTGAGCTTTTCCAATCCTTTGGTTGTAAGAGGCAGGACTCAGTGTATTTTCCAAGTCCAGTGCCCTGGAAGGCCAGCAGTAAGCACATATGGTGCTGTTCCTTAATGTCTTTGAGTTCTTTGCCTTAACAAAGCTGCCGATGCTGTTTCTTCCTCCTTCTCCTCTCCTCTTCTTCTTCTCCTTCTCCTCCTTCTTTTTCCTCCTCCTCCTTCACCTTCTCCTTCTAGTTGCCAGAGAGATGGAGACAGAGAAAGAGTGAGAAGGAGAGAGAGAAAGAAACCATTCTTTCCCCAGTAGGGGAAATCAAACCAAGGTTGGCCATGTGGGATCCAGCTCCCTTTAACCACTAGGCTATGGGGCCAGACATATATTGGGTTGTCGTAAAAGTTGTGACACACTTTTTGCATAGAAAAATACGTCATGACTTTTCTAAGGACCCAATAATTAATTTTTCAAATGAAGGAAATATTAATCATTTTGCTTATCTCTCAAAGCCAGAGCAAGGGCAGAAGATGGTATCAAGGTAAAACCAGATGCTCTCAGAGGCTGAGCCACATGGGAAGGTTCCCAGCTCACAGCCAGGGACCTCTCTGAGTATATCAGGCACATAACCCAGGATCCAGGGTTGGCCAAGGCTGGGATGGATCTTGGCATCAAGATCCTGTCAGAAGTGCCTTGTCTCTGTTTCTTTTCCTCTCTCTATCTCTCTCACTCATAGAATAAAAAAAAAAATTTTTTTTTAAAGAAAGGAAAGCCAGGGCAAAAGGCATCTCCTCTGTAGAGAAGCAGTTTGGAGTGTTCCCCTTTTGAACAGGCAGAAGGCTGAGTAGTTCTACTCTGAAAAACACATCAGTTTAAAAGCATCAAGACAAATGTCCCGGCTGGTAAGAACATCTAAACTAGAGGGTACTGCATTAGCGTCCTGTTAGTTAAGGAATTATAGCTCTTAGGATACCAGCTCCTGCACAATAAAATGATTTTTAAAACATTTTAAAAACCCGATTAAAACATAATGCTCTGTTTAGTTACTGCCACAAAATGTTTCCTTTGCAAATTACAGCCTAGCGGATTTAATTTACTTTCTGCTGACACTCGCATTAGACGTGACAGACCAGGCAGGCTCAGCAGGGCTGCAGTCCCAGAGCAGACTGGTGGGGGCGTGAGAGTGTGGGCTCCCTGCCAAGCCTGGAGGAGGGGGCACAGCCTGGCCTCCCCAGCTCCTGTAGGGCTCTGAGGGTCTCATGAATGACCACTCAGTGGTCCTTACCACACGTTTTTCTTCCTCCTCTTCTTCCTCCTCCTCTTCTTCTTCTTTTAATGTTTGCCATAGGGTGTGTGCACTCCCCAGAGAGGAGAGAGACAGAGAGGGAAAGTGAGAAATCACCCCTCGTGGGGGAGCGGTGTATGGCCATGCTGCAATCCCTTCTCTTCCACTCTCCTCTCAGGATTTTGGACATGCACTCACACGCACCTTGCATGAGTTTCAAGCCACCAGGACTCAAACTGCATTGGCCATGTGGGAAATCCAGCTGCCTTAACCACCACGCCACCTGCTGGCCCCACCTGTCTTCTTATCAGGCCCTATTTGTCTTCTTACCAGGTAAATTTGGAGCTTGGCAGGACACTGCATGCCCACAGCAGAGAGGGGAAACTGGTGATGCAAGGAGTGAGTTCAGCCACCTGAGTCTTGACTTAGCTCTCATGATGGAGCCGATATTTAAAAATTAGGAGCCCTCACTTGAAAATCTGAATGTGTGCTACTCTTGAAAAATGGGACTAACTGGCAACTCTGGACTGCATTGCCTGGCAACAAAAGACTAGAGTTTGAGAAGACAGGTACCTTCCCGTCTGTCATAACCCCTGCCGTTCCCTGCTACCTCCTCGCATGCAGGTTTGAGGCTCACTCATATCCTGGGTGTTGGTGCACGTGGGTTGTTTTTCTTTCAGTAGAGAAACATTCTCTGGCTCCATGGGTACCATTCAGGCACAGATGGCACCCTGGAGAAGAATTTAGTAATAGGTTATTTACAGAGGGAAGGACAGCATTTACGAAGAGCCATGAGGACTGACTCAGTGCCCCGGGGTGGCAGGGGGTTACTAACAGAGCAGAGAAGCTATCACCCCAAGTCTGAAAGGATACAGTGAGGCCCCCTGGAGAGAGGAGGCTGCTGGGAGAACTGGGTCTAGGTCAAGGACTGAGTCCCTGACCCCTGCGTTGTTCAAGAGTCAACTGTTTTCATTATCATTCCATTATAAATATTTTTACATTTTTATTATGATTCCTCTTTTCTTCTCCTCCTTCTTGTCCTCTTTCTTCTCTTCTTCTCCTTCTCCTCCTCTTCTTCCTCCTCCTTCCCCTCCTCCTCCTTCTTTCCTTTTTTCTTGGTTTTCCAGGGAGAGGGAGTAGGGCCAGTGGGGCATGGTCACACCCCAATCCCTTCTCCTCCACTTCTCCATCCTGTCAAGATTTGCACACATGCACATACACTCAGTGTGCTTTGCCTTCTTTTTTCCTTTTTTTTTTTTTTTAAACTTTGCCAGAGGGTACATGTACTCACCAGAGAGAGAGAGAGGGAAAGTGAGAAATCACTCCCCAGGGAGAATGACCACACCCCACTCCCTTCTCCTCCATTCTCCTCTCAAGATTTTGGGCACGCACACATGCACACGCATGTATCCCGTGTGTTTTCCAAGTCACTGGGTCTGAGAAATGAACTGCAGGGAACCAGCAGTTAGCGTAATGGCTATGTCGCTGGACTCCCACGTAGTCGACTGTGGTTTGCGTCCCAGACCCGGTGGCTTAAAACTCATGCTGGGCACGTGTGCGTGCGTGCCCAAGATCCCGAGAGGAGAATGGAGAAGAAGGGATTGCGGCGTGACCATCCCCCCTGGGGGGTGATTTCTCGTTTTCTGTCTGTCTGTCTGGCGAGCGCATGCGCCCTATAGCGAAAACCTCTCCAAAAAAAAAAAAAAAAAAAGAAATGAACTGCACAGTTGGCCATATGGGGATGATCCACCACATTAACTACCATGACAGCCAGCTGGCTCTAGTGTGCTTTTTAAGCCATAGGACCAAGATTCAAACTGTGGGGTCAGTCATGTGGGATCCAGCTCCCTTAACTACCACACCTTGAGCTGATCCTTTGAGCTCTTTTTTTAACCTGTGTGTCTTTAAATGTCTAAAGATAGACAATATTTTGACTTACTTTTTTGTTATGAATTTCTAACTCAATTCCACTGAAGTTAAAGACAAGGTCTTCACGATTCCAATTCTTTGAAATTTGTTAAGGTTTGCTTTAAAGCCTATGCAGTCATTTTTCTTTTTCTTTTTCTTTTCTTTTCTTTTCTTTTTTTTTTTTTTTTAAGTTTTTGCCATTGGGTTCATGCGTTTACCAGAGAGAGGCAGATAAGGACAGTGCAAGAGAAAGTGAGAAATCACCTCCCCGGGGGGGATGACCATGCTGAAATCCCTTCTCCTCTTGGGACTTGGGGCATTCATGCAACACGTGCCTAGCATGATTTTAAGCCACTGGGTCCGGAACTCAAAGCATTGACCATGTGGGAGCCCAGCACCTTAACCACCAAGCCACCTGCTGGCCCCTAGTACACCATTTTTGTAAATGATCTGAACATGTCAGAAAACGATGTATTGTCTCCAATTCTCAGGCACAGAGTTCTATTATATGCCTGTCTTATTCCACTTGCAGCACTGAGATCCTAAGACCAGGGGATTTATAAACAGCATACATTTTCCTAACAGTTACAGAGACTGGAAAGGCCAATGTGGGGGCGTTAGCCGGCTCCGTGCCTGATGAGAACCGAGTCTGTTTCCCAGATGGTGCCTTAAATGCTGACCCGTCCAGAAGGAAGGCATGGCCTCACATGGCAGGAGGGATAGAAGGGACAAAAGGGCAAAAAGGGGCACACACTCCACAGCACTTCTAGAATGTCATTAATCCCATTCGCACAGATGGAGGCTCATGACCTAACCCTTTCCCCCACAGTGCCACCTTCTAATATCATCACTTGGAGTGGTTTGTTTGTTTGTTTGTTTTCCTATAGGGTGCATGCACTCGCCAGAAAGACAGAGAGATAGAAAGTGAGAAATCACCCCCCGGGTGATGGCCACACTGCAATCCCTTCTCCTCCATTCTCCTCTCGGATCTTGGGCACGCAAGAACATGCACCCAGCGTGAATTTAAGCCACCAGGTCCAGAACTCGAACTGTGGTCGACTACATGGGAGTCCAGCAACATAGCCATTACGCTAACTGCTGGTCCCTAATATCATCACTTGGTGGTTAGGTTTCAACATATGAATTTTGGAGAAATGCAAATCATAGAAACTAATGGTCCCACAGCCTCCACTCCCTGGCGAATTTGTCTATTTCTTCTTATGTTAATAGGCCTACCAATGTTTATCCTATACCATGGGTTGAAGCTATATTATTACATGGATATGATTTAGAATTATTATGGACTCCCAGTGAGCTGAACCTTTTCTCATTATAAAATCGTCTCTTCAAAAAAAAAAAAAGCCGACTCTTGGTATTAGTCATCTTTTGCTAAGCCAGGCTGCAGAAGCAGCATGGTAGTGTGAGTCACACACGCTCGTCGCAGTGGGAAGTGATGCATGTTTCATAGTGCATTAGTCAAAGGAAGCACCTGACCACACCTCCTGACACTCAGTGGCTTCCAACAGTAAGGGTTCCCTTCTCACTCACGGTAGAGTCCTCCGTGGGGCATTTGTGGCACTCCCTATTTTTCACTGTATGTTATCTTCATTCAAGGACCTAGGCAGATGAAATCATCAGTCCCACTGGGGACATGCTTTTCTTGTGACAGAGGAAAAGAACAATGCTTTTCAAAGCTCTGCCCAGGAGCGCCCACATGAGCTCCACTCCCATTTCATGACCAAGCCTGACATCTAGGGATCGGGAGTCAGGCTTCCCACAGGGAGGGCCAGTAAACGATTAAAAACAGTAACACAATCCACCACAATATTTCTAGCTACCTTTTCCCTTAGAGTCTTTTTTTTTTTTTTTAAGAGAAGAGTGCTTTTTTTTTCCTATAAGGTGCTTGTGCTTGCCAGAGAGACAGAGAGACAGAAAATGAGAAATCACCCCCTGGGAGGATGACCACACGCCAACCTCTTCTCCCTCTTTCTCCTCTTGTGATTTTGGACACACATATGTCCGGTGTGAATTTCAAGCCTCTGGGTCCAGGATTTGAACCGCAGTTGACTATGTGGGAGTCCAGCTATATAACCATTAGGCCATCTGTTGGTCCCTCCCTTATTGTCTATTAATTACCCAGCCTCAGCCAGCCCAATACCGTGGGCACTCATGTGTCTGGCATAGTCAGGGAAGTCTCCAGATGCAAACCTGGAACTTTCCCACATGGGCCAGTCTCACAGAGCACTGCATCACTACTGGGCCATCATCCGGCCTCTTCTGCCGTCATTGTGTTCCTTCTTTTCCTCCTTTCCTTCTTTTTTTAAAAATTTAGCAATTTAGGAGCCAGTAGGTGGCATGGTGGTTAAGGTGTTGGATTCCCACATGGCTGACTATGGTTTGAGTCCCAGGCCCTGCATCTTGAATATCACTCTGGGTATGTGTGTGTGCATGTTCAGAATCTTGATAGGAAAGTGGAAGAGGAAGGATTGCAGTGTGGCCATTCCCCTTAGGGGTGATTTCTCACTTTCCTTCTCTCCGTCTCTCTCTAGTGAACATATGTGCCATATGGCAAAAAAAAACAAAAACAAACCAAAAAAAAAAAGGAATTTTTCTTCTTCTAGTTAGCTTACAACTGTATTCCCCCACCCCCCACCCAGTGGTGATCTTTAAATTTTTAACACTAATAATTTATTAAAAGTAAAAAAAAAACATTATGAACAATGGAAGGATCTCAAATTTATTAAACTAATAACCCCTCCCTATGCAAGTTTCTTTGCTGTAAACCTTCGTGGCTCCTTCCCACTCTAACGCTGGACTTAGCCGTATCACTTGCTTTGGTCAATGGCATGTAAGAGAAGTCTTACAAATGTGCTGGTGCATTTCTGTTTGCATCCCTGCTATTGCTATGGAAACTTGCCTGGGCTACCAAACAGTGAGTGACACGTGGAGCAAAGTCAAGGCCATCCTAGATCACGTAAGCGACCCAGTCAAGTTCAGTCCTAACTCACTCCCAGCAGACTCTAGATATGTGGGCAATAATGTGGGCATATTCATTTGGAAATCTCATCAGTGAGAATTTTTTGAGACCTGTATTGACAGTTCTTTCAGAAAGCATTTGTGGGGGTTTTTTGTTTTGTTTTGTTTTTGTTTTTACTGAGTACCATAGGAATTATCTTCCTAAGCCTTTTTTAAACTGTTCATTTTATTAGCTTTTAGACCATGCAAACTGTATGGCCATGTGTGATGGTTGGGATTACAGTTTGTCCCCCAAAGTTTCATGTTTTAGAATTTGAGTGGTGATTAGATGTCCCCCAGAAATAATACATTGGATATGACCTATTCATATCCAATGAGCCTCGGGGACTGACTTATGATGGGGGTAAGGGGGATAGGGCCAGAAAGAGACAAAGCCACATATTCATAGGTCATACTCTGCTAAAAGTCTGCCTTCTGCCATTTTGTGATGCCTTTGGTCTTTCTAGCTACCATAATCGTGAGATATTAAGTCCTATTTCTTTATAGTTCACCAGCTTTCGGTATTTCTGCTAGCAATGCAAACATGGACTAAGAAATCATGTGATGGCAGGTTTTTCCTCCACCAAAAGCCAAGACAAAGAGAGTCCACTTTTATTATTGCCCACGTCTGCACAGCAAAAATCCTCCCCCCTCGTTTATCATTCTCATGTGAATATACTCTTTCTTGAATCCCAAATTTGTATTGCAATTGGGCCCTTATCCTACTTAGGCCTAGGTAAATGGCCCTTTGACAAGTTGGCAGCAGCATCAATGTTTACTTACCTCCAAAGATGACTTTCAAAATATTTGTCAGTATAGCACATGCACCAGTCAATCAGAACAGATTCAGACTGTCTGTGTATCACATCTGAACATCAGCTCTAATTTCCTAGGCTTGCGTTCCTACTTTCTTTCTACCCTGGATGATTTTCCTGATTTTCTTATATGCTTATCCGTGCATTTAAAAAGGGTGTTTGAAATATTTCTCCTAGCAATTTTGTTGCAGTATCATTTGGAGATATATAATCCACAATATTGCTGGAAATTAAGCAAGAAGTTTATTTGGCTTCTGCAATAAAACATCTAGAATAAAGAGTGCAAAAGCTGAGATGTTCATCTAATGTTATATGGGACTTAGGGTCTTTCAATCTTCTTGCTTTGTTACCTTTAGAATTTGTATGTCACTTCACAGGCATGTGGCGATGTTTGAACTTCTGAACTTCAGGTCTGCTTACAGCCAGGAAGAAAATAAAAATAGCAAAGCACTTAAGGAGTTACTCAACTAGAAATCCTAGTGGACTTTGTAAAAAATACTTTTCCAGAATTTCCAGTCAATAACTTCTAATTAGGGTACTTATTATTGGCAAGAAGTTGGTCACATGATCATTCCTGGCCCAATTACTAGCTAATGAGAATGAGAATACCGTGACTGGTCTGGGTCAATTATGAGTCATCCTTTCCAGCTGAAGGTTTCCAGGGAAGGTTTTACCTCCCTTGAGATGGAGAGATCTCTGCTACCTGAACAAGAGGTTGTTTGTTTGTTTTAAGGGACTGATAGAAAGAAGGGAGTTACTAGAATTCCCAATTTATGTGAATTCTTGGAGGCCTTGGATGTGGGTATGCCACAGTTGAGTTAAAAAGGGGGGTTGGAGCATAAAATCTTGAGCAGAATCTTTGACAAGTTGTTCTGCACCCACGCCAACTTCTGTGCTTCCGTATTTGTTTTCCTTGGTTTGGTTTCCCAGAATTTCTTCGCAGGATTCTCTGGAAATGTTCCAGCCACCACTCTACACACTGAAGTTCTAGAGCCCAAGATGGAAGACCAGCATAATAGAGCAGCTTGAGTTAAGACAGGCACAATGTCAAACAGGCATGTCATGCACCCCAAATTCAGAAGCCAATGTCACTCAATCCGTGTAGCTGCCTGGATTTCGGGTTGCTATGAAATAAGCTCTTCCACCGAGCGGAACTTTGGTCTCTCTACACGGGGCCAAAGGTAAGAGGCTTGAGTCCTACCTCTCTTCTACACTATCTGAAGGGTAGATGGAAGAGTAGAACAAAGGGTGGAAGAATCGGAGGAAGCACTCCTGTTCCACCATCTTTGGGGACCCGTGCCCAGTACGATCCTTCTCACTAAACATTTATCGGGCATCCAGACGGTACATTCCAAACACTGCGGTAGGAGCTGTGGAAGCAGAAATGGATTTTGACCTAATTTCTGCTAGGGAAGCTGAGATGGTTCAAGCTTTAAAAAGAGCTTGGAACCCAGGATCAGCTCCCCAACCTAAGTCAACGTACTACTTAATTACTTAAACTTGATTGACCCGCTCCAGAACGTACTGCGCAGGCGCCGGTCCCCTCCGCGCGCGCTCCCCACACCCGACCGCAAACTCGAGTTTCGCATGCGCACAACGCTTTCTCTCGCTGACGCACCCCCGGAAGCACTGGCAGTTTCGGGGGCGGGACCGGAAAGCGTTTCCGGGGGCGGGAGGCGCAGGCTGAGACTGTCGCGGCGGCGACGGCTCGGACAGGCCTGGTGCCGGCGGCGGAGAGGATCCCTCGGGCAGGGGATGTGAGCGCGGAGCTCCTGTCAGGTACGACTGGGCTGGGACAACGGGCGTCGAGGATGGGTGGGAGAAAAGCCAGGAGATGGGCGAAGGGCTTTCCTGCAGGCCCCGGAGCGCCCCGGAGCGCAGACCGCGACACGTAGGTCCCCGGGGCAGCCTCTCGCCCAAGGTCACCCCGCGGCAGGAGAGCTCGGCGGGCCAAAGCGCTTAGAGATCCAGTCCCGGTCCGTCCGTTGGCCCTTCGGGGCGCGGAGTCCCGGTCGGTCCGTTGGCCTTTCGGGGCGCGGGGTGGGCGCGGCTTGGCCTCGGGTACGACTTGCTCGCGCGCGAATCTGGCCGAGCCGTGCCGAGCCGGGACAAAAAGCTGCACCTGGACTTCGTTAGTCTGTTCCCCGCTGCGTTTCCCCTCCGTTTCTGACCGTCACCTGTTGTAACAAGTCCTTTTTGTCTCTTAACTCTGCCCCCGTCAGCTTGATACTTCTCTCGAGATCTCTGTGTACCTGGTCTCTGTACTTCTGTCTCCACTTTTCTACTGTGTCGCTTGACCCTGTCTCTGCCACTCAGTCCTTACTCCCATTCACCGCCTGCTAGTCTGACTTTTTGGTTCTCTCTGCCAATTTCGTGTCCGTCTCTCTTCTGTCTGTCTGTTCTAACTGGGCTTGTCTGGGTGGGGCGGAGCAGGCCTGTCCGGACCTCTGAGCCATGGAAGGTGACTCATGACCCTGTGAAGCTCCTTGCACTGGTGACACTCTGTGACTCGACCGCAGTCTGGCCTCAACTCCGACAGGTGTCGCCCAGCCTAAGTATCAGTGCAGCAGCGCTTGGCAGGCAGACTGGAGGCACATCTCTGGGCCAAGGCAGCTTGATAAGTCCTCCCCTTTTCTTACCTCTCACCTTTCATACCTGCACAGCTCCCCACCCTGTACACCGCCATGGTCTCTCAAACTCTTGAGTTACAGCTGTTTAGCTAGGCCTTGTCTCCAGGTGAAGAAGGGTCAGGCTGAGGTCTGCCCTTGAGTCTTGGAACTGTGGCAAGGATTTCTGGGAGAGCTGCGAACTTAGTTAAGAGATTGTGTTAGTTTGTTCAGTGCAATTTCCAGAAACCTATTAATTAGGGATTCATTCTTTGCTTTACACAAGTAACACTGGAGAAATGAGCTAGACCCAAAATGACAAATACTGCTTGAGACTACTTAAACAAAGTACTTAGACAAATTCATTGAGACAGAATAGAGTTTAATGGGCTGGGAGAAAGAGTTTCTGTTTAATGATTCAAAATTTTGGGACTTATGAAAAAGTTTTGGGCCAAGGCAGCTTGTGTTTATACAACATTGTGAATGTTAACGCCCTGGATTGTGCACTTAAAAGTTACAGTGGTAAATTTTATCAATATTTTACACAATACAAAAAAAAAAAAAGTACTCACTGGAGACTTGAAAGGAATAAGCTGTTCTAAAATATGATTTTTAAAAATGCACTCTGTGGCCGTTAGGAACATTTTGTTGAACTTACTGATACTGACTTTTTTCACTGCGGTGGCTACAGCGGAGGTCCTTAGAGTTTGGTCAGAAACTCCCAACACTTGTACTTGCTGAAGAGTCCCGCTTTCTTGTCTCTACCTCCCTTAGAATCCGTGCAGGAATTTGCTGTATAAATAGGAAATTTGAGGAATATTTTACTCTTCACTTGTAAGCTTGGGGAAAATAGCCCTTTTATAATGATAATGCAAAATTACATTATTTATGTTTTCTTATGGGGGTGCCTTTGTTTTTTCATGTTCTCACCTTTAAGGTAGTTTATTGAGGGTTTTACTTAGATGTTGTAGCTGAATTACCACACATTTTAATAAATCCTAGATATAGTGGATTGCTTTACGTATCACCAAGGAACGAAGACACTGCCAATTTAGCTGTGGCATAATGTTTCCTTACCATTTAGGCTTTTATTTTATTGAAAACACTTTTATATCTTAGACAGTTTTTATGATAGCTATACATATCCTAACACATAAAAAAGGGAAAAAATAAGTAAAAATAAATTGGTTAAAGTGTTTATTAAACTTAATATTCCAAGTCTTTTCTGAATACTTTTTTCAGTTCAGAGTCGTAACATGTGGTTTTCCCACGCAGTGTCATCTGTTGTGCCATCAAAAATATTGATGAAGCTTTTGGAGTGTTCTGTCATTGTCTCAGACAGTGACAACTATTAAAACTGCCACCTGGTGATCATGTCCTGATTTTGGACATTTTTAAATGTAAAAACATTTTAGAATCAATTGAATACGTTCCATATTGTTTTCTTTTTCACCTTATGATTGTAGTTAGAATAGAGACTTTTTTGTGTAACTCATCAGGAAGTTTTTTTCCTTTTTGTATGTTGTAATGTGTTACCGAACTCAAACCAGGTCCTCGCCTCTAGGTGCTACAAGCCAAAACCAAAGGCACAGGTGTGAAAGAAAGTGTAGCTTTCTTGTCATGTGCAAAGCAAGGAGAGTGGGCAACTCTTGCTGAAAAGGCCAAGTCTCCCCAGGAGGTTCCTTTACCCTGCCTGCATTTTTAAGGAGGTCCTAGGCGCATTATTAATTCAGTGATTGGTTGAATAGGGCATAAGTAGCTCGCAGCTTGATTGGCAAGGCCTTAGGTAATCAAATATCTATTGTGGGAGGGGCCAGTCCTCTGGTTTTGGCATCCTTCATCCTGGGGTCTGTGCTCAGGACCGCAGTTTCCATCCTACAGAACACCTTAACCTTCCGTTAAGTGGGAGTTTTAGAAATTTTATGGCCCTCATTTGTGCCCAGTGTTGCTTAATTAGCATAACCAAAGTCTGAAGTCTTACGTCTTGCTTGTGGGCCATTAAAATTTAGATTAACCTTGCTTTCCAAGCCCCTTAGACACTTTACTTTTAGTTCAACCCTTATTAATTTTTCAGTTTGGGGAATTTTCATTTTCCCTTAAGAGAAGGGGAAACTGAGAGTGTAGCCCCATTTTAGGGGATCCTTGCTCGATTTCAGTATGTAGTTTATAATTTTTATGAAATAAGTGCCATATTTGTCTTCTTTCTTGATTTGAAGTTTTTATCCAGAATTTATGCATATGACAGTGCAGTTAAAAACATTTCCTTGCCTTTATTGAAAAGTAATGGGAAGTGGGGAGTTAGTGCCTAAAACAACCCCTTCTCTTTCAAATCTCAAATAACTTATCCACAGTGGAATGTTTGCCTGGAAGTTTTAGTGAGACATGTAACAGTGGCCCAAAATGTAAGGGGGTCATCAGTCAAACTTCAAAATGTAAGTGGGTTCTTTTTATTTTAAACCTTAAAGTAGGGTATTTTTTGTTTGTTTTTTAGTTTGCTATAGGGACACGTACTCACCAGAGACAGAGAAAATAAGAAATCACCTCCTGGTTTTTGGCTTAAGTGTTCCAGTTAGGAAAAAAATGGATGCTGATTGGCTATGGTCAAGTGATCAAAAGCACTTTTCCAAAAGGTATTTGGATTCCACAGCTTTATATAGACATTGACTGTATTAGTTTCCTAGTTTTAAGGATTGTGGTCTAATAGTGAAAGATGTATTCTAATAGTGTAGGATTTTACACTAAAGGAAACTGGGCAAGAGGGCTGTAGGAACTCCCTACTGTCTTGGCATGTTTTCTGTAAATCTCAAATTACTACAAAATAAAAAGTTTACTTTAAAAAAATGCAAAGGCAGGGGCCAGTAGGTTGCATAGTGGGTTAGGGCACTGGATTCTCCATGGCTGACAAAAGTTCAAGTCCCAGACCTGGTGGTTTGAAAATCACACCGGGCAAGAGTGTGTGCTGGCAGGTGGCGGGATGGTTAAGGGTGCTGGACTCCCACATTGCTGACTGAAATTTGAGTCCTGGACCTGACAGCTTGCTTTCTCACTCCTTCCACCCCCTTTATTTATTTATAAATAGGAAAATACATTAAATTTACTAAATAAAGTTAAGTAATTATTTAAAAATAAATAAATAAATAAATGCAAAAGCAGAAGCCAAGAAGTTGCAGAATGAATATTAATACAACCAAAAATAGCAGCCCCCTTTTTTTTTTTGAATTACCAATGGCATACTGGCTCCCCAGAGAGAGAAAGAGGAAATATTTCCTCTCCTCCCAAGGCATGGTCATGCTGCAATTCTTCCTTCTTCCATTTTCCCATCTCATTGAGATTTTGGGCACCCACTCATGCTAGCACATAAGCTCAGGTGTCCAATGTATTTTTTTAAAAGAATTATTTATTATTTACTTCATTTATTTTAATTTGACCAGAGAGAGAAAGTGAGAAAGCAAGCCTCCAGGTCCTGGACTCAAACCATGGTCGGCCATGTAGGAGTGTCCAGCGCCTTGACCACCGTGCCACCTGCTGGTCCACATTTCTTTTTTCATTTATTTATTTTTACATTTTTCCACAAACATTAACTTTACATAGCAAAAAATTTTAGCTCATACTCCATAATTCTTGACAGTTTACAAACAACTTTCAAAATTTCAAAATACTGAATTTTAAAGATAATGTTCAAAATATGCCTTATAATTTTGTATAATTTTATAACTCTATAACAACAGAAGCAGTATGGTCCACATATTTTTAAGCTACCAAGGCCATAGTACAGGCTCCAGGGGAGGGATTCTAATCATGGTGGGCCAAGTAGGATCCAGCTCCCTTTGCGTAATGCTTAACCGCTGCACAATGGGGCTGACCCAAAATATGGGTCTTTATTGGTTTTCTTTCTGCTCCTCATTCTCTGTAGTGTTTATGAGCAAGACACGTGTACATAGTGAATGGCACCAACATTTCTTTTACATTTTCAATGTGATTTTTCCTTTCAGAAATCTGATTTAATTTGAAGAAAAACTAAGAAATGGGTTCCTCTTCCTCATTCATACTTCTTTTTGATGGCCTTGGGATAAGGAACTTTATCCCAGAAATGTGACTTTGTATTAGGTAAGCTAAGGCTTCCTAATTGTACAATTTTTTAAAAATAAATTTGTCAGGGGGACACAAACTTTCAGGAGAGAGACAAGGAGGGGAGCAGGAAATTGACCCCTAGGTCGTGCCGCAGTCCCGTCTCCATTCCCCCCCCCGTCAGTGTGTCGGGCACATGTATTTGGCACGTTTTCAAGCTGCTGTGTCTGGGACTCAAACTGGGCAGTTGGCCACATGGGATCCAGCCATCTTAACCACGACGCTACTGATTAGTCTTAAATATATGTTTTTTTAAAAAGTTCTACAGGGCGTTTGTGCCTGCTGGAGAGATTGGGGGCAGTGAGAATCACCCTCCAGTTCTCCTCTCAGGATTTTGAGCATGCACAGACGTGTACCCTGCATGATTTTCAAGAAGCAGATCCAGAACTCAAACCAAGAAGTCAGCCATGTGGGATCTAGCTGCTTTCACCATCAGGCCAACCTGCCAGCTCTGATTGTGCAATTTTTCAGAGTATATACTATTACATTTTGTCTTTCAGCAAGAATAGTAATGTAGGTTCTCAATTGCTCTGGACCAGAAGGTTCTTCTCTTCAGAAGATGAGCTATCGTACACTTATTTTCCTCCATCTTTTTTTTTTTTTTCCTAGAGGATGTGTGTGCTTGCCAGAGAGAGAGCACCTCCCAACTGGGCTTGGTCACGTCATAATCCTTTTCTCTCTTTTTCCATCCCATCAAGATTTAAGGCATCCTATATGTTCTTCAGGTTGCCAGGGCTGTTTTTATTTTTTATTTTTTGTTTTTTTGAGAGGTTTTTGCTATAGGGCACATGCCCTCACCAGAAAGGCAGAGAGAGAGAGAGCTAGAAAGCAAGAAATCACCTCCCAAGGCCATGCCGCAATTCCTTCTCCTCCATTCTCCTCTCGGGATCTTGGGCACGCACGCACACGCGCCCGGCGTGAGTTTAAGCCTCCGGGTTCAGGACTTGAACCATGGTTGGCTACATGGGAGTTCAGTGACATAGCCATTACTCTAACTGCTGGTGCCCCCTCAGGGCTGGTATTTGAGCCACTGTCAGCTGTGTGGGATCTGGCTTTCTATGTGTTAAAGTTAACCACCATGCCCTGGGGTTGGCCTGGTAGTGCACATTTTAAGGCCAATCATTGCCAGCCACACTTTGTATTGAAAGTGTGTTTCAGATCAGTTTTTCAGCTAAGTGATTGTTTTTTTTTCCTAAATAAGAAAAATATCAGATATGGAGCCAGCCCTGCAGTATAGCGGTTAAGGGAGCTAGAGCACACGTGGTTGACCGCGTGATTCAAAACCTAGATTCAGGAACTTGGAAAACACGCCAGGCAGGCATGCATGCCCCAAATCACAATAGGATGGAGGAGGGATTCGCCACATGGGGTGGTACTGTCTGTCTCTCGTTCTCTCTCTCTCTGCCTCTGTCTGGCAAGTGCATGTGTTCTATGGCAATTTTAAAAAGAAAAATAGTAGATCTGGGGTTGCACTTATATTCGGACCCTGACATGCCACTTCTGAGATGTGTAACTTTGGGCAGGTCTTTTAATCTGGGCTTCCGTTTACTCATCTTTAAAATGAATACGAAGATACAGGGGTGCTGCAAGACCCAAGTTTACGTAGTGTACTTTGTGGACTGTAAAGCATTTGACTAATGTAAAGAATTTTGGTAGGCACAGGGTGTTGGTATTTTTGTACATTTGTGCCAGACTTTAAATTTACTAAAGGCAGCATTTACTATGTTTAAATGTGCTTTATACAGTAAGCATGCAAATTACCATATGCTCTGATTAAGGAAGTCTCTGGAGGGCTTCAAGATAAGTAAGTAGTTGGTGGGTCCTTTCCTACTATATTGCTGTCATCTGTTTTTAAGATGTTAAGTATGTTTAAATCCACAGATCCTCACCTGATTAATAAATAGTGGCTATTGTTAAACTCAAGTTAGAAGGGATCTTGGAGGTCATCTGATTCAGTGAGTCTTTAATATGCTGCCCTTTATCTTCTGTTTAAAAACAACCAGAAAGGGGCCAGCAGATGGCTAATGGTTATGTAACTGAAGTCCTCCGTAGCTGATCGTGGTTCCTGTCCAGGCGTGGCAGTTTAAAACACACGCCAGGCACGTGTGCATGTGTGCCCAAGATCCCTAGAGGAGACTAGAGAAGGGATTGCGGCATGGCCAGCCCCTGGGTTGATTTCTTGCTTTCTGTCTCTCCCTCCCTCTCTGTCTCTCTGGTGAACACATGCGCTCTATAGCAAAAAAATAAAAAACCCAGAAAGTGTCCATGAAAGAAGAGGGAATGAGCTGAGTTGCTTCATTCATTTTTGAAGAATTGTTACTATTGGATTTTTGTTTTTAAAACTGTATTGAAGGTGACAAAATGAGAATGGTTAACACCCTGGAGTTTATGAATGCATTGTATATTACAGAGTATTTGGGTTACTTGTGAAATGGTCTTCACCTTTTCTTCCATACCCTATTCTGGAATTTCATTAAAATTGAATCATGTAAGATATGGTCTTGTCACATCCATCAGTACTTTATTCTTTTTTATTGCCAAATAATATTCCATTGTAGGAATAAAACACATTTTGTTTAGTCATCGGTTTGGGATATTTTGATTTTACAAATGCTGTTGCGAACATTTGTGTGCAAATTTTTGTGTTGACATGTTTTCATTTTTCTTGGTTGTATACCTAGAAGTAGAATTGCCGGGTCACATGGTAACTTTCACAGCAGGTGTACTGTTTTTCTTTTTTTTTTTGGAGAGGTTTTAGCTATAGGGCGCATGCGCTCGCCAGACAGAGACAGACAGAGAGACAGAAAGTGAGAAGTCAACCCCCAGGGGGGATGGACACACCACAATCCCTTCTCCTCCATTCTCCTCTCGGGATCTTGGGCACGCATGCACACCTGCCCGGCGTGAGTTTAAGCCACTGGGTCCGGGACTTGAACCACAGTCGACTACGTGGGAGTCCAGCGACATAGCCATCACACTAACTGCTGGTCCCAGCAGCTGTACTGTTTTTCCTTGCCGATGAGCAGTGCATAAAGGTTCTAATCCCTACATAGTCTCTCCATCATTTGCTGTCCTCTATCTTTCTCATAGCCTTCCTTGTGGGTAGTTTTGATTTGTGTTTGCACGTGATTTTGTGTGGTCTTCATGTGCTTTTTGGTTATTTGAAATGTCTTTAAATCCTTCATCCATTTTTCAGTTGGATTATTTTTATTTGCCCTTTTATAATCATCACAGTTTATGAGTTCTGAAAACAAGCCTCTCATTAGTTGCATTATCTGTAAATATTTTCTCCTATGAATTGTTTATTTCTTGATACCATTTTGCACTACTGCTTCTTCCTGTCTACCAGTTCTGTCTCATCAGTTCTGTCTGTTTTCCATGTACACTGTTGTCATTCTTTTCAAACCTAGACTACTTACTGATATCTCACAGTGGCTTCCGTTTCAGCTTTCTCCAGCTTTATTCAATCAGTAGATGTCAGTCGTGTCAATCATGTCTCACAACATGTCACTGAGAAGTTTTCAGTGCTGCCCTGGTTCCCATTTGCCCAAACTCGGCCTTGAAGCAGAGTAGTTCTATTTGTCTTTTATAGGTTTTTCTCTCACCACTCTGTCACTTGCAGAAGGAAGCACAGGTGGCAATCTGTGTGTCACCGAGGTTGATCTTGAGCGGAAGAGAGCCAAGAAAGATCTTGTAAAATGGTTTTCTGGTGGCAACTTTAGTCTAGAATTTTGCCCTTAGTGTGATGACCAGTAACTCAGTTTGTCCATTATCCCACAGTGTACTGAAACCTACAGGAGATTAAAACAAACTAGAATGCAGCATGATTTCTCATTTTTCTTTGGGTGTTAATAAATAAGATTGGCTTGTACTTTTTCCCTTGTCTGGTTTTGATAACAGGGTATTGTTAGCTAATTTTTCCTACCCTTATTTCCTTGCCCTCTGAACCTTTATATTATACTTTTTTGGGGTGGGGGGGGTTTGCTAGGGCACGTGCGCTTGCTGGAAAGACAGAGACCGAGAGACACAAAGCGAGAAATCACCCCCACCCCCAGGGGGATGGCTATGCTGCAATCCCTTCTCCATTCTCCTCTTGGGATCTTGGGCACGTATGCACATGCACCCAGCATGAGTTTAAGTCACTGGGTCTGGGACTCGAACTGCGGTTGACTACATGGGAGTCCAGCGCCATAGCCATTGTACCAACTGCTGGTTCCCCCACATTGTCCTCTAGGCACTAGGAAAGGAAGTATAGTATTTGTAAAATAACAGAGGTTGGTATATTTCTGTTAAATTAGCCTTATTTTTGACAGCCATCTATCTAAACCTCTAGATTATTCTCTTTGCCTACTTGATTTATTAAGGATTAAAAAATATTTATATAAATACAATTATGATAGTCGCTGTTGGTTTTTTTTTTTTTCTAACACCAACTACATTTGGCACACAAACTCACAAGGTTAAACCCTCATCGTGGTTTATAGAATTCATCAACAGTAAATTTTCATTCCATTTGACTCTTTTTACATATTTTCACTTTTGATGTTAGTATTAAGTTGCTTTACTTACCTTTATTTTCATGTTCCTATTCTTTTTATTTTTGACCAAGTTGGGAATAAATTCTCTCAACTTTTCTGCCTGAAAAAGTATATTATTTTTGCCTTTATAGAATTCTGGGACAACAGTTTTTGTCTTGGCACTTTGTAGATGTTGAGCTACTGTCCCAGCTTGCGTTGCCTCTGACAAGGAGTCTGCAGTCTGTCATCTTTGGTCCTCTGTGCAAGGGATCTTTTCTCTCTCACTGCTTTAATATTTTCTCTTTATCACTTTTTTTTAAAGACTGAGTCTTACTGTGTCTCTCTGTCCCTACCTCAGCCTCCCGGAATCACTGGGATTACTGGCACCTGCCCCTGTGCTGGGCCTTTAGGTTCTATCAGGAGTCTTGTCTAGGCCTGATGTGTGATCCCACCCAGCGTGTGGCGCAGTCTCAGTGTTGCTCTGGGCCTGTCTTTGGTTTTAGGTGATTTGATTGTGATGTGCCTTGCTGTTGTTTTCTTCATGTTTCTTGTGCTTAGGGGTCTATGAGTTTGCAGTTTTTTATCACATTTGAAAAGACTTGGGCTATTATTCATTTAATTTTCTGCCCGTCCATTCCAATTATTTGTGTGGAATTTATCTCACATTTGTCCCACAGCTCACTATTCTGTTCCCCTTTTCCCCCCATCTGTTTCATTTTGAGTAGTTTCTAAGTTTAATTACATTTGTAAAAATTTCCCATAGAGTATGTGTACCTTGGCAGGGGAAACACACACACACACACACACAAACACACAAGGAATGATCACATCACGATCCCTTCTCCGTTTCTCCCCCTTTTTGCGAATTGGGGCACATGTATGTGTGTGACTGGTGTGTTTTTCTAGCTGCTGGGTCTGGGTCTCAAACCTCATGGTCAGTCATGTGGGCTCCAGCTCACTTAGCCACCAGGCCACAGATGGGCCCAGCTTCTGTGACTATTTTGATGTTTAGTAACCTCTTCTGCAGCTTTAATTCTGGTTTTAATCTCATCTAGGTTTTGTTTGTTTTTTTTAACCTCTAGATGTTTGATTTGGTTGTCTCTTTCAATTCCCTGTGTCTCCTTGTTAAGTTTCTTTCTTTCATGAAAGAGAAAGAGAGAGAAGCATCCTTAGCATGGCTTCACGCTGTGCTCTCCCCCTCCCGCAGCCTTCCCGGTCATCCAGGACCCTGTGAGCCAGGTCCTCTGTGTGGATCAGCATCACCTGAGCAGGGTGTTCCCGTTGTGTCACTGAGCCTGCCCTCTTTTTCTTAAAATAGCTTCCCTGTCTCTACCTAGCACGCTTAATCTTCCCTCTGCTTTCTTGAGCCCATAGAGGACTTGTGGAATTGTCTGCTAATTATATACATCTCTGTCATTTCTGGGTCTGTTTTTATTGATTGATTGCCCCCTCCCCTCACCACTTCATGCATATTTTCCTGCTGTTTTGTATACCTGGTGATCAGACGCCAAGCACAAACTTTTTTTTTTTTTTTGTTAATTGCCAGAGGTCATATGCCCTACCAGAGACAGAGAGGAAGCTTTCAAGGGGCATGATCTCACCACACTGCTGCTTCCTATATTCCACCCTCCCATCAGGATTTTGCACACCCATACGTACATGCCTAGCGTGATTACCAAGCCTTTGGGACTGAATTCAAAGTGCTATCAGTCATGTAGGGTCCACCTTAATAAGCACTGCCTCAAATTTGGGTGCTGGATAGTTTATGTTCTCAGCATTCATTGTGGAACACAGTTAAGTTGGAGACAACTTGATTTTTTTTTTTAAAGATTCATTTTTTTTAGTTTTTGCCATAGGGCACATGTGCTCCCTAGAGAGAGACAGT
>NW_006159896.1:2833885-2847368 GCF_000334495.1 Tupaia belangeri chinensis | reverse complement strand
GACAGTGAGAGGGAAAGAGAAATCACCCCTTAGGGGGTAAGACTACACCTCAATCCCTTCTCCTCTATTCTCCTGGGAATTTGGGCACATGTGCATGTTTTTTTTGTTTGTTTTTGTTGTTGTTGTTTAATTTAGCTATGTATTTATTGTGATATCTGGCTTATAATCATTGTACATTTTATGCCCTGCATGAATTTTAAGCTGCCAGGTATGAGACTTGAACTGCGGCTGGCCACGTGAGAGTCCCATACTTTAAACGCCTTGCCCCCTGCTAGCCCTAGTTTGATCGTTTTAAGGCTTATTTTTAAGCTTTGTCCAGAATTACTTTGACCTCCTATTGAGGCAGGGCTCTTCTGAATACTCATGTCCAAGCTTTCCACTCAGGTTTTCTTCAGTTAGATGTTTTGATTATCTCACCCCCTCCATTTGTCTGGTTCTTCCAGTGCATAACACAGATTAGTTGAAGTGTCCCTATTTTCTGCTCTCCTGCTCTACTGTCTTTTCTCTCACTGTGGTAATATTTTATCCTTTTCTTGCATTCTAGTAGCAGTTCCGCCCAAAGTGCCTTCCAGGTTTGTTTGTTTGTTTGTTTGTTTATTTATTTATTTATTTGCTATAGGGCGCGTGCGCTCGCCAGACAGACAGACAGAGAGAGACATAGAGACAGAAAGCGAGAAATCACCCCCCAGGGGGGATGGTCACGCCACAATCCCCTCTCCATTCTCCTCTCAGGATCTTGAGCACGCACGCACATGCGCCCAGCGTGAGTTTTAAGCCACCGGGTCCAGGACGCGAACCGCAGTTGACTACGTGGGAGTCCAGCGACATAGCCATTATGCTAACTGCTGGTTCCCCCAGATATTTTATTTCTTTTTCTACAGTGATCATTCTGCTTCTGTTGCCTGTGTAAAATTTTGCTGTATATTAATTTTTTATACTATATGTTAAATTTAGTCCACTTTTTAAGATATCATTCTATTTTGTCTTATTTTTCATTCATAGAGATTGTGTTTTCATGAAGTTTGTAGAACACAACAGTTTAAAAATGCTGTCAAGGTGGGGCCAGGAGTTGGCATAGTGATTAAGGTGCTTCATCCTACATAGCCATCTCCATGGTTGAAGTCCCCAACCCTGCAGCTTGAAAAACACACAGGGCATGTGTATGTGCATGCCCAAAATTCCAAGAGGAACATGGAGGAAAAAGATTGTGGCATGGTTAGCCTCTTTCGGGGAGAGGAGGAGGATTTCTCATTTTCCCTTTCTCTCTGTTTCTGTCTCTCTGGCAGTTACATGTTCCCTATAGCATAACTTTTTTTTTAAATAAATAGATTTCTAGGTTGACAGGCAGGTGGCATGGAAGTTAAGGCACTGGATCCCACATGGCTGACTGAGCAGTTCAAGTCTGGGACCCAGCGTCTTGAAAATCAATGTTGGGCACGTGTGCATGCATGCTTTAAATCTTTTTTTAATTTTTTTTTTGGAGAGGTTTTTGCTATAGGGTGTGTTTACTCGCCAGAAAGTCAGAGAGACAGAAAGCAAGAAGTCACCCCCCAGGGGGGAATGACCATGCCGCAATCCCTTCTCTTCCTTTCTCCTCTTGGAATCTTGGGCATGCATGCACACACACCCAGCGTGAATTTAAGCCACTGGGTCTGGGACTCAAACCGTGGTTGACTACATGGGAGTACAGCAACATAGCCATTACGCTAACTGCTGGTCCCGCATGTTCCAAATCTTGAAGAGACTGGAGGAGAAGGGATTATGGTATGGCCATCTCCCTCCCACATCCCCAAGGGTGATTTCTCACTTTCTCTCTCTTTCTGTCTTTCTCTGACAAGTACACATGACCTAGAGAAAACACAAAAATTGCTTTCTAAGGACACCTGGTGTGTGGTGATTAAATTGTCAGGATCCCACATGGCCAACTGCTGTGCTCAAGTCCCAGATCCTCTGGCTTGAAAAAATTGCCGGGTGCATGCTTGTATGCCCCAGATCCTGGGTGGAGAATGGAGGAGAAGGAATTGAGGCAGGGCCATCCTCCATGGGGTGAGCGGGGGTGCTTTCTCACTTTCTCTATCCAGTGAGAATATATGCCATTTACCAAATTAAAAAAAAAAAAAAAGCTTTCTAAAATGTTCTATTTGTCCCTTTCCATTTTTTACCTTGATATTGTAGAATCTTGTCATAGACTTTATACTTGTTTTATTGTTTCTTAAATCTTTTTCTTTCCTTAAATTTATATTTTCCATGAGCAAAAGAGACAGAGACAGCACCCCCCAGTCAAATCTGATGGGGTGACCCACTCCCTTCTCAGGATCTTGGGCATGCCTGTGCCCAGCATACTCGGGGTCTCCACATGTGATCCAGGAGTCTGAGCATTAGAGAGTGCTTCCTGGAGTCACATTTTCCCACTCTGCCACCATCCAGATGCTTGTTAATTCTTGAGAGGGAAATGTTTGTTCAGGGCTGAAAGTTTACCTTCTGTAGGCAATTGTTTTGAGTCCCTAGCCGTAACCTGAATGTTAATTAGAATCAACTCTAAGTTCTTAAGCTGGATGTAGGGCCGAACCATATTGACACCAGGAGTTAGCATGAGTGGAAAGGCTGGGGCTGGCAAGTAGGCCTTAGGCTCTGTGAGGAGAGCTTGAGAGCTGTGTGCTTTGTTTCCTTAGATTGTGGTACGGAGAGCCTCTGTCATCTCGGTCTCAGCAGGCAGATGATGATGGCTGTGCCTTTCATACTGAGTTTTCTTTTGTTTTTCCTGTGGGGACAGTGTACTACTACCTTTGGTACTCAGGTTTGCACCTCCTATTGTTGCCAGTCTGCTGGATCTTTCTGTCCCACAGTCAACCCCTGGCTTTTAGCTCTGGGCCCTCCAAATGAAGGGCCATTCCTGATCCTCTGTCAGATTGCCTGCCATGGGAAGCGAAGTCGCAGTGGCAGTGTCTCCCTTCAGTCTGGCCACATCTGTCCACTGTTTCTTTAATTTATTAAAGTTTCTGGCATGCAAATAACACCGTTCCTTAGGTTCCAGGACTGGGACCAGTTCAGGATATGGAAAATGGAAAGAATTATTTGCCTGTTTTCAACTTTACTTCTTACCTAGGTGACACTAAAATTTGTAGTAGTAAGACATGTAGGTGTATACCAGGTCCTCCCCTCTGAATTCCTCTTAGGTTTGTCATTCTCATGTGTTGCATTTATTGGGCTTTGCTTTGAATAACAGCGTTGTATGTATGTTTTTCATCTCCTTTACCAGGTTATATTTTCTAGGAACAGTGACATTCCTAATTTTTTTCAAAGATTCCACAGTACCTTGTATATTGTGATTTTGGGGGGTTTTAGTGAGTTAATTACGTCTATGGACGTCTGCTAAACAATTGAAACAGCAGTTATACTCGTTTTTTTGGGGGGGGGGTTGGCTAAAGGGGCACTTTTTTTGGGGGGGTTCGCTATAGGGTGCATGCACTCGCCAGACAGACAGAGAGAGACATAGAGACAGAAAGCAAGAAATCACCCCCCAGGGGAGATGGTCACGCCGCAATCCCTTCTCCTCCATTCTCCTCTTGGGATCTTGGGCACGCACGCACACACGCCCAGCGTGAGTTCTAAGCCACCGGGTCCGGGACGCAAACTGCGGTCGACTACGTGGGAATCCAGCGACATAGCCATTACGCTAACTGCTGGTTCCCAACAGCAGTTATACTCTTAATATAGGTCACAACTGCCTGTGAGTTTGTAAATGTTGCTTTATACTAGGAAAACCTTAGGAAAGGTTTAGGCTTTGCATGTGATTAAGGTCAAGAAATGTGGAGAAATGCCACATTTAGCTAAAATTAAGGGAGAGGTCCTATACTTTCTAAATTGGAAGGACCAATACCACCTTGACATGATTAAAAATAAAGATACATGACAAGTTTTATCCAGTCCTTTTTTTTCAGTGTGGTAAAATATATATAGAATTTGCCATTTGAATTATTTTTCAAGTGTACAATTCAGTGACATTAATTACACTCAGCATTGCACAACCAACATTATTACCTATTTCCAATTTTTTAATCACCTCAAACAAGAACTCTAGCCCTTAAGCATTAAGTTCCCATCTCTCCCTTTTCTGAGCCCCTCATAATGTCTAATCTTCCTTTGTGTCTGACTTAGTTCAGTTAGCACAATGTTGGCAGTGTTTATCCTTACTGTAGTATGTCTCAGAATTTCATTCCTTTTTATGGTGGAATAATTTTTCATCATATGGATATATCACATTTTACTTATACATTCATATGTTGGTGAACACCTGGATGGTTTCACCCAGGCTATTTAGTGAATAAATATTAGGTCATGGGGGAAGTCATGATGCATGTTATATGTTTTTCTATGTGAAGATGTGTCATGACTTTGACCCAGTAATACTTCTATGAACGTTTGTATCCAAGTGTCTGTTTTAGACCCTACTGTTTGGGCTTCATACCTAGGAGTTGAATTGTGGGGTGAGGTGGTAATTCTGTGTTTAACTTTTTGAGAAACTGCCAAATTGTTTTCCAAAGCTATACTATCTTACATTCTTATCAGCCCTGTATGGACAGTCTAGTTTCTCCATATCCTCCTTAAGACTTTTTATTTTCCATTTGTTTGGTTTTGCTTCTTATTATAACCATGCTAGTAGGTATGAAGTAGTATCTCATTGTGGTTTCAAAGTACATCTCCCTGATGGCTAATGATGTTGAGCATCTTTTTATATGTTTACTGGCCATTTATAAATCATCTTTAGAGAAATGTCTATTCATGTCCTTGGACCATTTGTTAAGTGGATCTTGGACATGCACATACACGTGCCCGGCGTGAGTTTAAGCCACCGGGTCCAGAGCTCAAACCGCAGTTGACTGACTATATGGGAGTCTAGCGACATAGCCATTACACCAGAATTAAAATGGATCAAAGACCTAAATGTAAGAACCAAAATACAAAACTCATGGGAGAAAAACAGAAGGGCATATCAATATGAGCTTAGCTTTGGCAACCATTTTTTTTTTTTTTTTTTTTAAAAAAAGAAAAGAAAGAAAAATAAGGGACCAGGAGTTGGTGTAATGGCTATGTCGCTAGACTCCCATGTAGTCAACTGCGGTTTGAGCTCTGGACCCGGTGGCTTAAACTCACGCCGGGCACATGTATGTGCATGCCCAAGATCCCGACATAGCCATTACACCAACTCCTGGTCCCTTATTTTTCTTTCTTTTCTCCTCTTTGATCCATTTTAATTTTTTACATGGTATAAGGTAAGGCTTTGGTGTCATTCTTGTGCATGTGAATGTCCAGCACTGTTTATTCAAAACGCTGTTCTTTCCAAACTGAATGTCCTTAGCACACTTACTTGAACACAGTGGCCATAGATGTGAGGGTTTATTTCTGGGCTCTCAGTTCTAGTCCATTAGTCTGTAAGTCTGTCATTGATGGCCAGTAGTACAGTTTAGGTTCCTGTAGATGTGGTAAGTATTGAAATTAGAAATGTGTCTTCCAGCTTTATTCCTTTTCAAGATTGTTTTGGCTACTTTTGGACCCCTTGAAATTCCAGGTGATTTTAGGGTAGGTGGTTTTTTCCACTTCTATTAAAAAAAATGCCACCATGTTTTTAATAGGGCTTGCATTGAACCTGTATATTTATTACTTTTGGTAGTATTGTTAACAGTATTAAGTCTTCCAGACCATGAACACAGGATGTCTTTCCATTTATTTGTATCATCTTTAATTTATTTCAGCAGGTTTTTTTGTAGTTTTTCAGTGTATAAGTCTTTCACCTTTTTGATTAATTTCTAAGTATTTTATTCTTTGCTGTTATTGTTGTTTTCCATGTGCATACATATGCACTGCATACATGTGCTCATAGTGTTTTAGACAGGGTCTCGCTATGTCATGGTCCTCCCGCGTGGTAGTTAGGACTACAGGTGCGTACCACTGCACCTGGCTTTTTAGGTGGACTGGGAACTGAACCAGACTTGCCCTGTGGCCTCAGCCTACCAAACTACATTGTCTAGCCTGTGCTATTATGCTGGGCCTACTTGATTCTTTTTGATATAGTAATAAATGGAACTTTTTTCCTTTTGTATTGTTTATTATTGGTATATAGAAACCCCTTAAGTGTTTTCTATATATTGATATATGATCAGGTGAACTATATTTTACTTCCTCCTTTCTAATTTGATGTCTTGCTTTATTTCTTGCTTAATTGCTCTGACTGGAACTTCCAATACTATATTGACTAGAAGTAGCAAAAGCATGTGTCTTATGTTTTTATTGATCTTAGAGAAAGCTTTCACTCTTTCACTATTGACTGTGATGTTATCTGTGAGTTTTTATGATGTTGAGGTGGTTTCCTTTTAGCTCCTTGAGAGTTTTTTAAATCATGAAAAAGTGTTAATTTTTTTTTTTTTTGGAGAGGTTTTTGCTATAGGGCGCGTGCGCTCACCAGACAGACAGAGACAGAGAGACAGAAAGTGAGAAATCACCCCCCAGGGGGGATGACAACGCTGCAATCCCTTCTCTATTCTCCTCTCAGGATCTTGGGGCACGCACGCACATGCGCCCAGTATGAGTTTAAGCCACCAGGTCCGGGACTTGGACTGCGATCAACGACGTGGGAGTCCAGTGACATAGCCATTACGCTAACTGCTGGTCCCAAAAAGTATTAAATTTTGTCAAATGCTTTTTCCACATGAATTGAGATGATCTGTGGGCCTTTCCCCCCTTGTCAATGTAGTGTGCTGCATTGATTGATTTCAACCACCCTTGTCTTCCAAGAATAAATCCCACATGGTCATAGCATGTAATTCTTTTAATATGCTGCTAAATTTGGTTTGGTAGGATTTTGTTGATAAATTGCACCAATGTTCATAAAGATATTGGTCTATAGTTTTCTTGTAGGGTTTTTAATCTCCCTTTAATATCCGGGCACTGTTGACCTTGTTGTATGGGGAAGTGTTCCTTTCTAAAAAGTTCAGTTTTTCGGGGGGAAAGCTTGAAAAGGATTGGTGTCAGTTCTTTAAATTTTGGTAGAATTCACCTGTGAAGCCATCATGTTTAGGGTTTTTCCTTGTCAGGTTTTTAGTTATTTGGTTCAATCTCCTTATTAGTTCTAGATCTGTTCAAATTTTCTATTTCTTCTTAGAATCAATTTTGGTCAGAATTTGTTTATTTCATAGAGGTGATCCACTTTGTTGGCCACCATTGTTCGTAGTATTACTGCTTGTGGTTTGGTGTGCTTCTTGGAGATAATAGATGCCTTTTTTTTTTTTTAATTTTGAATTTTTTGACCATAATTTTTTCAGATATTCTTTCTCAGCCCCCGTTCCTATATTTCTTTGTGAATTCCCTTGATGTGTATGTCTGGTGATATTTCATAGGTACCTCAAATTGCATTAGATTTTAATCTTTCTTTGTGAATTCCCTTGATGTGTATGTCTGATGATATTTCATAGGTACCTCAAATTGCATTCGATTTTATTCTACTCCTAAGACTACATAATTTAAATTTCCTTGTCTTTAATGGATTTTTTTTCCCCTTTTGCGTGCTCAAATATGCTGTACTTTAGCATGTATTAATTTGTTAGGGTGGCCATAACAAAATAGCACAGACCGGGTGGCTTAAACAGTGAGCAGTTTTGTCTTACACTTGCGGTAACTAGCAGCCCAAGATCAGGTTGTTAGTGTGTTTGGTTTCTTCTGTAACCTCACTCCTTGGCTTGCAGATTGTCTCCTTGTTGGGCCCTCACAGTCTCATGAGCATGTCTCTTTATGTGTCCAGTTGTGTTTTTTTCTTCCTTATTTTTTGTCAGAGGGCATGTGCACTTGCCAGAGCAAGAACGAACCCTTCTACTCCCTTAGGGCATGATTATGTTGTAGTCCCTTTTCCTTCATCTCTTTCTCTCCTTTTGGGTTTTGGACACACAGACAGACACACAGCAGACATATTTTTCAAGCCTCTGGGTCCAGGACTTGAACCATACAGTCTGGCTGCCTCAACCACCAGGCATTGGCTGGCCTGTGTCTTCAAATTTTATCTTGCAAGGATACCAGTCGTACTGTATCTGAGCCTACCAAAGTGGCCTCATTTTAACTTAATCATTCCTTTAAAGGTCAATTTTCCAAAGACAGTCAAACTCTGAGGTACTGGGCATTAAGGGCTTCTACATATGAGTTGGAAAGAGTACATTTAACCCATACCATAGCTGTTGTGCTTTTTAGCCCCAGAATTTCTAGTTGGTTTCTTTTTTATAACTTCTGTGTCTTCATTGATATTGTTCTCCTGGCTTCCTTTAGTTCTTTAAAAAAAAAAAAATTTTGGGAACCAGCAGTTAGCGTAATGGCTATGTCGCTGGACTCCCACGTAGTCGTGACCATCCCCCCTGGGGGGTGATTTCTCGCTTTCTGTCTCTATGTCTCTCTCTGTCTGTCTGGCGAGCGCACGCGCCCTATAGCGAAAATCTCTCAAAAAAAAAATTTTTTTTTACCATTATTTATTTATCTATTTATTTGTTGTGATTTTTAGACTGCAAGGTCCAGGACTTGAACTATGAATGATCAGCCATATGGAAGTCCAGCGCCTCAACCACCATGCCATCTGCAGGTTCTTTTAGTTCTTTAGTTCTTTTTCTTTTCTTTTTTTTTTTTTAAGAGGTTTTTGCTATAGGGCGCATGTGCTCACCAGAAAGACAGAGAGACAGAAAGCAAGAAAGCGCCCCCCCCAGGGGGATGGCTATGCTGCAATCCCTTCTCCTCCATTCTCCTCTCGAGATCTTGGGCACACACGCACACGCACCCGGCGTGAATTTAAGCCACCAGGTCCCGGACTTGAACCGCGGTCGACTACGTGGGAGTCCAGCAACATAGCCATTACACTAACTGCTGGTCCCTAGTTCTTTATCCTTAGTTTTCTTTAGTTCTCTGGGCACATTTAGGGCAGTTGATTTAACATCCATGACTAGTAATTCCAGTATCTGAGTCTCCTTAGGACAGTTTAATCTTTTCCCTGTGAAAGTGTCCTACTTTCCTTTTTCTCTGTATGTTGAGTTTGTAATTGTCCATATAGTGACTCCCAAGCTACTTTTGCAAAGGCTGTGCACACCCTGTGTAAAGTCACCGAAGTTTCTCATACACAGTCAAGAGATTTTCTCAAATGCCTGCATTTAGGAGTATTTGTGTTTATACTATAGGATTTCAAAAAATTTATGGAAATTAGAATTTTTTAAAAGAATGTATTTAATTTTATTTATTATTATTCTTTTTAAAATTGTACCAGAGAGGGGGGAAAGTGAGAAAGCAAGCTGCCAGGTCTGGGACTCAAACCACGGTCAGCCATGTGGGAGTCCAGCACCCAACCATCATGCCACCTGCCAGCTCAGAAATTAGATTTGAAATATGAGTTAATTTTGGTGCCAAAGAATTTTGAAATTCATGCATAGGTTTTTCATGAAATGTATTTCCTGTGAACTTTTTGAAGTCCCTCTATGTGTCTTCATAAATCTTAAGATAGATGCCACAGAGAAGACAAAGCCGTGCGGGTGCCCCAGACTAGCCAAAATGCACAACCCCGCATTTTCAGATATTAAGACCTCACTGTCCACCCTAGTACCAGCCAGCTGGGATGGGGCTGCAGGGCTTAGGAATGGGGGTTGTGCGTGCCGCTGTCCTCTGAGGTTCAGCAAGCACTCTCCATCAAGCACTCTCAGTTGCTGCGACTGTATGATCAGCTCCTGTGGTTCTGAAATGATGATTTTGATCATTTTCCCAGCTTCCTGGTTGTGGGTGGAGCCACAACCCCCTAGAGCTTTCTAAGCCACTATTTTTCCATAACCTTATTAATGACATTAACTTTTGTAGCATTGTTTTCTTTCTTGTTTATTTGCTAGATTTGGTGCATGTACTCACCAAAGAAAGAGAAACTCTTTAATGGGCTGTAGTAATGCCACAATCCCCCCTCCTCCATTTTTCCATCCCATTAAGATTTTGGCCACACATGCCCAGTGTGTGTTTCAAGCTGCTGGAACTTAGATTTGAACTGCAGTTAGCCATGTGGGATCCAGCTCCCTGTGCATAGGACTTAACCCCTGCACCACAGAGCCAGCTCTATAACACTATTTTAAATGTCTTACTTTCAGTCATGTGGAATTCCACTTCAGATACTTGAACTTCTATTTAATAAGTAGTGTTAGAAAATGGGCTAATTATTTTTACAGAGAAAAGAGCTGGATCCCAACCTTATTCCTATGCAAAAATAAGTAAATTAATATGTTAAAGGTTTAATTTTTTTAATGTCATAAAAAATTAAGTAAGTCTTATTTATTTTTATTTTAAATAATAATTTTGAGGGTCAGCCCATGACCTGGCAGTTGTGGCAGCTAGATTCCACATGGCTGACCATATGCTTTGAGCTCCAGGCCTGGGGGGCTTGAAAAATATTCTGGGTGTATGTACATGTCCAAAATCCTGAAAATAGGGAGAAATGGAAGAAAAGGGATTGTAGCATGACCGTGCTGTGCTCCATAGGGGGTGCTTTCTTTTCTTTTCTCTCTTCCCCTTTGCCCCTCTGTTTCTCTCTGGCAAGCACAAATGTCTTTTGGCAAATTAAAAAATAGTTTTGGAGTTGGGAATGCCCTTCTAGTTCTGACCATTAAAAAAAAAAAAGCCCTGTAACCATAAAGGCAAAAAACGGTTATTTTACATGAAAGTCGATTGTGGCAAAAAAAATTCTATAAAGTCAGTTAACTGAAAAGTTGCAATATAGGAGAGTGTTAATTTCCTGAATTTACAACCCCCCCCCAAAAAAAGTACAAATCAGTAAGATTTTTTTTAAGGATTATTTTATTTAACTTTATTTATTTATTTATTTTAATTTGACCAGAGAGGGATGAGGGGCGGTGAGAAAGCAAGCCGTCAGGTCCGGGACTTGAACCACAGTCGACCATCTGGGAGTACAGCTCCCCTAATCACTATGCCACCTGCTGGCCCCAGTAAGATTTATTTGAACAAAGGATATGTACAACTGATAATTTATAGAAAAAGGTACAAATAACCAGTAAACATTAGTACAGACTATCTCTCTTATTCATGTTTAAGGGAATGCAGATCAAAACAACAGTAAATAATTATTAATTTAGGAGATTTCCAGACTTTTTTTTCTTGTTCAATAGTATTCAGTCTTGATAAGGCTGTGGGCTGTAAGTGCTGTTACTTACTCTTGGTGAGGGTGTAATTTGGTATACGCTTTTTGGAAAACAGTTTGGTAATATATTGGGTTGTCAGAAAAGTCATGACGTATTTTTTGTTTTTCTATGCAAAAATGCATCATGACTTTTCTGACTACCCGATGCATTAGAATATCAAATATATATATGGCCCTTTGACCCAGCAATTCCACTGGTAGAATTTATCTGTAGGTTGTTCCAAAGCTATATGCCAAGATAGTTAAACACAGATATTTACCATACATTGCTTATAATTTCAAAAACCCAGACAAGTGAAATTCTGTAAGAAGAGAACTGTTAAAATTATGATATATCCAGGACCAGCGATTGGTGTAATGTCTATGTCACTGGACTCCCATGTAGTCGACCACAGTTTGAGTCCCTCCTGGACCCGGTGGCTTAAACTCACACCGGGAACGTGTGCATGCGTGCCCAAGATCCTGAGAGAAGAATGGAGGAGAAGGGATTGCAGTGTGGCCATCCCCCTGGGGGGGGGGGGTGATTTCTCAATTTCTATCTCTCTCTGTCTTTCTGGTGAGTGCACGTGCCCTATAGCAAAAACCTCTCTCCTCCCAAAAAATTATGGTATATCCATATAACTGTAAGCTCTGTGGCCATTAAGCAGAATAAGTTAACTTTTTTGTGTTAATGCAGGAAGGTCTCCAAGATAAATTGAATGACATCAGTACAGAATAAAATGTAGGTAATGTACCCATCTTAAAGGATATTCTGAATATATGATATGTTCTGATATATGCACAGCGAAGTTCTAGAAGCATACAGAATAGTTCAGTAATGGTGACTTCCTTTGAGGGAGATTTAAAATAGAAATAAATTACAGGGTTTTTTTTTAACACTTTTCTGTCTTTTTTTTTTTTTTTTTAACATGTCCATGTATTGTCTCCCTTTTCCCTTTCAAATAGCTAAAACCAAAATTCTACAGAGGTGAGATTTAGCAGAGAATCTATTCACTGAGATGTAATTCTCAGAATTTACATACTTCAGACCAGCAGGGGGCGGAATTAAGGCATTGGACTCCCACACGGCTGACCGTGGTTCGAGTCCCAGACCTGGTAGCTTGCTTTCTGACTTTCCTTCTCTCTCTGTCTCTTTCTGGTCAACTTCAATAAAATAGAATAATGACAATGAATAAAATTAAATAATTATTTTTAAAAAAGAATTTGTATACCTCTAGTCTCTACATTTATATAGTTAACTATTCCTTTTGAAATTGCTGATACCTAAATAGTTTACTTTATAGTCTGTTTTAAATTTTTGTGAAATGTTTTAACATGTATAAAAACACAGATTAATACTTTGTTGTTATAAAAACAGTGTCTTTTAAAAGTATTAATGATTAATCTAGCAATTTGGCATCTTCTTAGAGTTGGCAGAGTGATCACGGGATAGGAAAAATAGCATAGGCTTGAAGTCATACAGACCTGAGTTTGCATCTCAACTTAGTAAAACGCTTTTTTAAAAATTACAGTATACTTTATTTTAAAATTTTGCTATAAGGCGTGTGCTCTCTCCAGAGAGAGCAAGAAAGCACCTTCCAGGGGAATTGGCTACACTGCAACCCCTTCTCTTCCATTTCTCTTCTCTGAATTTTGGGTAAGCACGCATATGTGCCTGGCACGTTTTTCAAGCTGCCAGTCTGGGACATGCTTGTTCAGCCAGGTGGGATCCATTCTCCTTAAGTACCATGCCACTGACGGGTTCAGTAAAAGCTAGCCTTTAACCTTGGGAGAAATGACTTAAAATAGCTGATTATAAGAATATCAAGCCCTGCATTTGCAGAGTAATTATAAAGATTAAGTGAAAAAAAAGTATACATCTCCAGCATATAGTAATACTTCAGAGGCATTTGTTTCTTCTCTTGTCATCTCTATTTGCATATATTTTTCCTTCTTCCTTCATGACTTCCCGTGTTCATTTAGACTGTCTGGTTCACTTAGCTCATCTTGAGTCCTATGTCAGGAATTTTCTCTAATGTTTGCTTACCTACAAAATGTATTTACAGTGGGAACCAGCAGTTAGCGTAATGGCTATGTCGCTGGACTCCCACGTAGTCGACCGCGGTTCGTGTCCCGGACCCGGTGGCTTAAAACTCACGCCGGACGCGTGTGCGTGCGTGCCCAAGATCCCGAGAGGAGAATGGAGGAGAAGGGATTGCGGCGTGACCATCCCCCCTTGGGGGTGATTTCTCGCTTTCTGTCTCTATGTCTCTCTCTGTCTGTCTGGCGAGC
>NW_006159896.1:2829281-2833839 GCF_000334495.1 Tupaia belangeri chinensis | reverse complement strand
AAAACTCACGCCGGGCGTGTGTGCGTGCGTGCCCAAGATCCCGAGAGGAGAATGGAGGAGAAGGGATTGCGGCGTGACCATCCCCTCTGGGGGGTGATTTCTCGCTTTCTGTCTCTTTGTCTCTCTCTCTCGGTCTGGGGACGGCCCGCGCCCTACAGTGAAAATCTCTCCCCAAAAAAAAAAAAAAGGAAAAAAAATGTATTTACAGTAACACAGGTACTCCTTGCTGTACCCCCTTATTTTCTGAATCCATCCATTACAGGAACAGTATTTACTATCCTTTTTAGTCTATACCTCTTTTTTCTTTTATTGTTAATGGAGTGCTCATGCGTGTGCATAAACAAAGAGGTGGGGTGAAAGAAAAGAGACTCAGTGGGGACATGTCACACAGCAGTCCCCCTTCCCCAGCCCTCCACCTTGTCAGGATTTTAGGCATGTGTACACCTCACATTGTCAGGCTAGCCTGGGATCCAAACCTGTGATCCAGCCATGTAGCACTGCATGTACACTTCCAGCACTACAGTTCAGTTTGCTACTAGGTACACCACTAGTCTGGGCCTGGTCTGTACTTGTGATCCCTCGCCCTGAGTTTGCATCTTGCTTCTTATCATTAGAAGCTCCTAAAGGGATGAAATTCTGACAGAGCTAGAGAAACCCACATTGTTTAGTATCTCAGTGAATACCCCATACCCCATCTTTGCTGTAAGACCAAAGACACAATTGTCCTGGACCATCCCTCCGGCTCCTTGCTCCTCACTCCCTCACTAGACTCTAGCCTAGTCATCGCTCCCTGCCCCACGCCCAGAAGTTTTGCTATAGGGCACTTGCACTGGCCAGAGAGACAGAAAGTAAGAAGTCATCCCCCAGGGGGATGGCCACACCACAATCCCTTCTCCTCCATTTTCCTCTCGGGATCTTGGGCACGTACGCACATGCGCCTGGCCTGAGTTTAAGCCACCAGGTATGGGACTCGAACGAAATTCTGACAGAGCTAGAGAAACCCACATTGTTTAGTATCTCAGTGAATACCCCATACCCCATCTTTGCTGTAAGACCAAAGACACAATTGTCCTGGACCATCCCTCCGGCTCCTTGCTCCTCACTCCCTCACTAGACTCTAGCCTAGTCATCGCTCCCTGCCCCACGCCCAGAAGTTTTGCTATAGGGCACTTGCACTGGCCAGAGAGACAGAAAGTAAGAAGTCATCCCCCAGGGGGATGGCCACACCACAATCCCTTCTCCTCCATTTTCCTCTCGGGATCTTGGGCACGTACGCACATGCGCCTGGCCTGAGTTTAAGCCACCAGGTATGGGACTCGAACCATGGTTGACTACATGGGAGTCCAACAACAGTCATTATGCCAACTGCTGGTCCCTAGTCATCGCTTTTTGATTCCTTGCAGTTGCTGCATTCATTCCTGCCTCGGGTCCTTTGCATATGCTTTTTTCTTTTTCCTACAATCCTGTTCTCATTTCTTCCCCACAACTTGACAAATGTGAGTTAAACCTGAGGTATCAAGTTTGTTCTGACTAGACATATTTACTTGTTTTTGCTTACGGGATTTATATAGCTTACAGATCTAATCACTGTAGATTTATTCTCACAGACACAGGCAAAAATCATGAGTGTTGGGGTGGTTCTTGCTTCTGGCACATGCACACTTGCAAGCTCGCTCTGGGGCATATTCGACTCCTCTCCAGGCAGGGTGACTGTAGAGAACTCTGGAACTCCACCTTAGCTTTTCTAGTGGTGGAAAAGGGGATAGAGTGAGTTTCTTTGTTGGGCTGGAATTAGTACTAATTTTTCTTTCTCTTGTAGCACTGAAGAAGATTTGTGATGAAATGGAGCCTGGAACAAACTCTTTTCGAGTAGAATTTCCTGATTTTTCCAGCACTATTCTGCAGAAACTGAACCAGCAACGCCAGCAAGGTCAATTATGTGACGTCTCCATTGTTGTCCAAGGCCACATTTTCCGGGCACACAAAGCTGTTCTTGCTGCCAGTTCACCCTACTTTTGTGACCAGGTTCTCCTGAAAAACAGCAGGAGAATTGTTTTACCTGATGTGATGAACCCGAGAGTGTTTGAGAACATTCTCTTATCCAGTTACACAGGACGTCTCGTAATGCCTGCTCCAGAAATAGTCAGTTATTTAACAGCAGCAAGCTTCCTCCAGATGTGGCATGTGGTAGACAAATGCACTGAGGTTTTAGAAGGAAACCCTACAGTCCTTTGTCAGAAGCTAAATCATGGCAGTGACCACCAGTCTCCCAGCAGCAGTAGTTACAACGGCCTGGTGGAGAGCTTTGAGCTGGGCTCTGGGGGCCATACTGATTTCCCCAAAACCCAAGAACTGAGGGATGGCGAGAACGAAGAGGAGAGCACCAAAGACGAGCTGTCGTCTCAGCTCACCGAACATGAATACCTGCCCAGCAACTCATCCACAGAGCATGACCGACTGAGCACCGAAATGACCAGCCAGGATGGGGAGGAGGGGGCCAGCGACAGTGCTGAGTTCCACTACACGCGGCCCATGTACAGCAAGCCCAGCATCATGGCTCACAAACGCTGGATTCACGTGAAGCCTGAGCGCTTGGACCAGGCCTGCGAGGGCATGGACGTGCATGCAGCCTACGACGAGCACCAGGTCACTGAGTCCATCAATACCATGCAGACAGAGCATACTGTCCAGCCCTCAGGAGTGGAGGAGGACTTCCACATTGGGGAGAAGAAAGTGGAAGCGGAGTTTGACGAACAAGCCGATGAAAGCAATTATGATGAGCAGGTGGATTTCTATGGCTCTTCCATGGAAGAGTTTTCTGGAGAGAGGTCTGATGGAAATCTAATTGGGCACAGACAGGAGGCTGCCCTCACAGCAGGCTACAGTGAAAATATTGAAATGGTAACAGGGATTAAAGAAGAAGCTTCCCACTTAGGATTCTCAGCCACCGACAAGTTATATCCTTGTCAGTGTGGGAAGAGTTTCACTCACAAGAGTCAGAGAGATCGACACATGAGCATGCACCTCGGTCTGCGGCCTTATGGCTGTGGTGTCTGTGGTAAGAAATTCAAAATGAAGCACCATCTTGTGGGCCACATGAAAATTCACACAGGCATAAAGCCGTATGAGTGTAATATCTGTGCAAAGAGATTTATGTGGAGGGACAGTTTCCACAGGCATGTGACTTCTTGTACCAAGTCCTACGAAGCTGCAAAGGCTGAGCAGAATACAACTGAGGCTAACTAAAAATAGGATCTGGTCCTTGAGTGGCATGCACTAAAATAAACTATGGTAATTAATGCAAATCTGGGCACAGATGATGCGTGCTACTTGCTATTATGAGAGAAGCTTAAAAAAAAAAGAAGAAAGATATTTCTGAAAGACCAGCTCTAAGTAGGCCAATTAAAAAAATCTAATTCCTCAAATTTGTATGTTCCAGTTCTGGCCTGGAATGGGTAATGGGGGTAAGTCAGCCCACCACCCAGCTGGCGTGGTAAACCTTCAGAGGTGACCGAGACAGGTGAACGTGGTAATAGAGACACCTGCACTTGGAGCTGGACTCCAGCCCACCAGTTCCACTTCAGGTGGCAGCAGTTTCTGACCACTCATTACAAGGTCATGTTGAAATTTTACTTTGTTCTTACTATAGATACTTAGGTAATGTGGCTTTGTTTGGGTAGCTGCTTCACTGACTAAAATGCTACTTACATGAAAGCTACAAATGTGATTCCTGGGATGAGAAATTGGTTAACAGAGCTCTCTTCTGGTTTCATTCTTTCTAAAATGTTTTTGAACTATGGAGATACTAAGGAGTGACATTCTGAGTATGAAACAAATAACTTATGGTACAAGCTTTGATTTCTTTAAGATGCCACTGTTACAATGTGTTTCAGACTCTTGATAAGGCACAGTTTCGTATTTGAGTACTAACTGTTGAGTTTGAGCAGTTGTTTCTAATTGTAATTCTCTAGGATGTCAGAGATAGGTATTTCTAATTGGCTTGCTGTCTCAAATCCTCTTTAGTTGTAGTATCCATGCCGTGGTATCTGCTCTGTGGCTCAGAGAGCCTATGACTCGGAACAGGAGCCACTGGCTGCTCCAGCCGGTGCTCTTAGTTAGGGTGCTTTCCATAGAGGGCAGTCAGTGAGTGGCCAGGGTCAACAGGAAAGAGCCAGGAGGCATGACTGAGAGTTTCGAGGAGACTTGAGAAGTTAAGAGGGTGCTATGTGACATTCCACCTGTCAGAGTGAGTTGCAGAGTGGAGAAGCAGAAATTCATGAGTGGCAGGTTATACTTGAGGAGGAAACAAAAACTGCCGAAGAGAAGAGTCTTGAAGATACACTGGTGGGGGGATTTGAGCTGGTGGAGGGGCATACTGAGCTAATATGCCAGTTATTTATGAGTGTCAAAATGTGTTTTTAATAGGGGAAAGGAGAAGTACTAATTTTAGCAAACTCATCTACAGATTCATGCTTCCAAATTATCGATAAAGCTGCATAAATTTACAAGCCCACATAGCTATACCTACCAAAAAACAGAAAAAGCAGCTATTCTGAGA
>NW_006159896.1:2808834-2829246 GCF_000334495.1 Tupaia belangeri chinensis | reverse complement strand
AGGATGTTTTAGGCTAAGAAGAAAACCTATCAAAGCTCTGAAGCTGCATTGGTATACCTGAGGTGGTTACGGGACAGGACAGGGTGCTGCTGTTGTCATCTTTTCCATAAACTTCCTGCTGTTACTTCTAAGTAGAAACTTCTTTTTCTTAAAATAAAAATAATTTTTCTTGGATATGGGGTGAAATTTATTTTGAAAGTTTAGCCTTGCTCAGATGTGGTAGACATTGCTGGCAATGGCCTCTGATGCTCCAGCTCCTAACTCCAAGGTGTTTAGGTGTTGAACATTGTGTGGAACGGGGGGAAGATACTTACAGTTATCTCTTTTATTCAAGATTACAAAACAGGGATCTGTTCATTAACACTGTATCATTCTCGATATATAAATAGCACTTTGTATTTAAAACTTTATTATAAATATATATATATATATATTGTTTTTTTAACCTAGAAACTAGATATTACCTCTCAGTTGTTTGCCACATCAATGCCATCTCCGCTTAGTGTGAAAGTCACCAGTTAGCAGCCCTTTCTCTGTCCCTGCCAGGAAGTGCGTGGAGGTGACTGACTGTACAGTCAGGCACAGTTGCTCCTCTTCTCCTGTTGGAGGCCAGTGAGTTTTAGGTGTGATCGTAGCCATTGTGTGAGAGGAGATCGTTTCTATTACTCCTGATGTTAGTGGTTAAGGCAGCAAGGCCATTTGGTTCTGCCAAAGCAGATCATGGTTTTAGCAGAGTGTTCTCTGCCTGTTTGGAAAGTGTGGTTTGCTGTTTCCCACTAAAGATTACATTCAGCTGAGCACTGGGACATTTGGGGAGAAGAGTCTGAAAGGTAAGATAAAAACACTGGGGAAATCTGGTCCTTGAGTTGGACTGCAAACGATACAGCACCCTTTCCGTGAGACTGGAAAGAGCTTTGCTAGGCCTAGATTGGTGGCCAGCCTTCAAGTGACGGCTTTGGGAGAGTCAGCTGTGCTGGGACTTATTTAATGCTTGGTGAAGAGAGGAGTGTCATTTATTCAGATCCTTACTGTACACCAGCTACTGCATGTTGGAGTGAAGGGGACTCCTTATAGCTGCTGGGGGTTTGGGTGAAGTCGGAGTTGCTCATTGGGTCAGCCAGACCTGATGAGGTGGTTGGATGTCTGAAATGCTGGCCATGTTCAGAGAAGCAGTAGGCAGGGATTGCCTTAGTTTAGATTTTAAAAGTGAATTTTCCTAACTCTGCTTTTTTAGGATTAGGAGACCATATTGCATTACTCCCTGTCCCTCCTCCACCCCGGGTTGGAGTGATAGTCTCTCCCTTTAGCCTCAATATAGCTTTAGAAAATCTTTATCCTTTCAAATGAGTTTGGATAGTTGTGGGCAACATTTTCCAAACAGTCTTTCAGGGATCGTTTCAGTGGCCGACAACCAAGGTATCTGTCCTCTACTTTGAGTCTTAACTGTGGTTTTTCTCCAATCCCAGTGGGAAAGGGCTTTAAGGTACCACCAGTGGTATTTAATATTTGTACTTATACCATGCCTTTAATCTTAGATGTACATGCTACAGTAATCCACTGGTCAGATAGGTATTAGACCTAGATAAGGAAGGACTGCCGTAACTTTTTCTCAAGTGTTAATTCTGATTTCTAAGATCTCACCTTCCTTCAGTCACTTTTGGCCACCACTTTAAAAGTGTCCAGAAGGGTCCCCTCCATTCTGGTGGATGTTTGCTGAACTAAACTGATGCTAGGCTGGCCTCTTGCTGTCTGGGGAAGCTACTTGGCCTCAGCGGCTCCTTCTTAGGGAGCCTGCACACCCAGAGCTGCTGCAGGAGGGAGGTTGGGCCCAGCAGAAGCCACAGAGCTGCACACACTCCCTGGGGAAGGAGGGGATGTGCTGCAGCCTGGGGGTGGGGGTGGGGGGATGGGAGTTCTCATGCAAACCAAGTGTTTGCCTTCGAAAGGTCTCTGACAATTTAGAAATGCTGGAAACCAAGCAACATAATACCCTAATCCCTGTCTGTGCCACTGATTCTATGATTTAGGTTGCTTTTAAGGGTGACTAACTTTGTTCAGTGAAACCAGGGTTTATTGGTTGGTGTTTTTTTTTTTCTTTTCTTTTCCTGATATTTAAAGGTACAATTTCTTATTTCAAATTTCTACTGATAGTACCCCAAGGGAAGATGCTGGAACACATTTTGCAAATGTGACTTTTTTTTTAAATTTTGCTTGAAGCCTGTGTCATGTCAGTTGCTGCTGCCTTCTTTCCTTTTATGAGGTTCCCAATGTTTCTTCCAGAAAATGACTTTATTTATGCAAGTCAGGTGACTCTTAGGCCACAAAACCATTTGATGATAAACAGATTATCATTAGGTGCATATCTTATTGATATTTTGTGAAATGTTATGCCTGTGTTGCAAAAGTTGAATAGTTTTGTCTATATATTGCTGTCTTCAGTGTACAGCATGGTTTTACTTATTGAATGTTATTGTTACTATTTCTTCTTATAGAAGAGACCATGCCCTTTTGTATGACATGTTTTAATAAATGTTATCTGTCAACTTTGTAAAAGGTTTCTTTTTCACTCTGAATAGGTGACCACAAGTCTTTTCATGATTCCGCTACCTGAGAATACAGTTTACACTGTGGCCTTCTGAAACATACATGCCAAGAAATCTGTTCGCAGTGAGGGACTGTGCCGGTCATTTAGGGATGGATGTCTGCAGGGTGTCTTCTGTGGGCTCCCCAAGGTCCCCTGCTCACCTTACATTTCTCTCCAGAAGATGGTCCTCTGGGACCTGTCCTGCCTTCCAGTCAGGATCCACCGGGCCCTCTGGGAGGAGTTTGGCAGATGAGAGAGAAGTCAGAGAAGCCACTCCCCTCTCCCTCCTGCCAGGAGTGCGAGGGCAGTGGCTGGGCTTCTCTGCCAGGGGCCAACGCTCTTGGCAGACCACTTCTGGGGTTTGGTAACCACACCCCCTTGTCCCTGCAAGCCAAGGGTTGGTCCTGACTCCTGCTTTTCACTGTCCTCATTGGAGGCCTTTACCCCAGCCTACCTTTTGTAAATAGTCCCTTTATGAAACAACTCAGTCATCTCTTCTGAGTGCCATCTGTTTCCTGTTGAGACTTTGGCTGACATCTCGGTGTCCTGATTCCACAAACGAGCCAGCTGTGGCCCAGAGGGCAGGTGTGTTACCGAAGGTCATCCAGTAACAGTGGAGCTTGGTTCGGATGCTGGGGCGTGGAGGTCACCTGCGGTGGTGGGTTTTTCCACTGCTCGAGGCTTCATGCTCTCTAGCTGGGTCTTCGCTTCAGCTCACATTGCTCCCCTCACACCCCAAAACCCAACCCCCAAGAAGTAGCAACAGTTCAAGCTCTGAGGGCCCCGCGTATTTCCTAACAGCAGCTCATTACCAGAGACACTGCTTGTTTTAGACCAAACTTAACCACCTTCCCACACAAACCTTCTGTCTCCACTGTTTGTTGTGAGGTTCCCCCTCCCCGGTGGTGCTTTTGAAGCCAACTGTGAATCTCTGCAGCTAGCTTAGCTGTTCCCATTGGGGAAGAGGTTGCCCAGGAAAATCGCATCTAGCCATTATTTGAGGCAGGGTCTAACCCATCCAAGGACAAATATCTCAGGACCTGCAACATGGAGACCATTCTGTCCTCCACGTTCGCCCCTCTGCGGACCTGGCCAAGGCCTGGTGAGCAGCAGTGCAGCCGTGCCCACCTTGAAGCAGGCCCCTCCAGCACACATTTCCCCAGGGCGAGGAGGGTGGGGACAGTGCTAAGGTGCCCTGCAGAGAAGAGAGAAAGTGACTCCTTTGAATTTGGGAACTGAGGGGGTGGGATGTGAGTGCTGTTACCCATCTGGAGCATGTGACACCTGTGTGTCTTATTTAGCTTCCTCGCAGTTCCCCACCGCAGTTCCCCACCCGCTTCTCCCACCAAGCCACTGAAGCATTCCCTGAGGCAGTCCCTATTCCTGGGCATCTTGGAGGGTGTTCTAGAATTTGCGGGGAGTCAATGGAGCAGTTAGCAGGTCAGCAACTGGAAATGAGGTAAGCTTCAACATGTTGGCAAAGTCAATTATTCTTGGGCGAATTAGATTTTTTTTCTCTGTAGATGAGTAAAAGATTAGGACTTTGCCCTTCCTGGCTCTTAATGTTCTTTTTAAGACAGTGCTTAGAAATATTTAAAGTCCGTCAAAGAAAGATGGACACAAGCAATACTTTGTTCCTTGAGGAACCTGAGAGGGGGAGGAGGTGGGGAGCAAAGTCTTCATGATCTTTTTCGGAACTGGTTTGATTAGTTCAGTTGATGCAAATTGGTTTGAATCGATACCAGACAGTTTGATTTCTAAATCTTGGACCACTTTTTATAGCTTTCAAACAGATAAGCTAGTTAAGCCTCCAAGTAGCTTGATGCAGTTTCAGGAGAGTCACTGTCATCATGTGAAGTAATACGTGGGCTCTATAGAAACAATCCATAACCAGCATTGTAGGTAAATACGTGTTATAAAGAGTAGTGGCTTCTTATGTTAGCCTCTAGTGATTATATGAGTTTTGTTTTTTCTTCCTTATGTTCTGAAATAACTCAACAGTAAAGCCATTAAGTGTATTTATAACTTAATAAGACCACTTTCTCCCGAGGGTATACTGGCCTGCCTCATATAACAGCTAACCTGTATTAGTGGAAGCTGAAGGCTGCCTCTAGAACTGGCCCTGTCTTGATAATTTAGGGTCAGCAATGCCATGATTAAAATGTCCTGTGTTAGGGTTCTCTGAAAAGATCCCCAACTGCACACACTCCGCTTGTGAAGGATGGATGCCAAATCTGTAAACGTTGCTAGAATTCCTGGAGGAGATCTGGTTAACTAGAAATCATAGGCTTTAAATGAGAGCAAAGTGACCTGGAGCCAAACTAGAAAGGATTAATTTTAACTTCATTTTTATAGTGTCATAATGTGTTAAAATATCTTTTGTCTGTTTACAATATGAAGAATACAAAAGAATGCTTCCTGGGCGGAATCTCTCTTAGCTGCAGTTCCATGTACTTACCGAGCTCTGAACACCCATGAAACACCACCCCTACTTGAACAGGTGTGAGAAGAATTGGGATTACGCACAAGGGCTCTCAGGGAAAGTCCACTGTGTGCTTAACATGTTGAGTACTTTAGAAAAACCCTCTCATCCCTTCTTTGTGGCCAGCGGGGATGGCTGTGTGAGGGTGAGACTTGCACATTTGGCCCTCTGCAAAACATGGAGCACAGCCTCTGACACAGTATAGACCTAGACTGAATTACCTCTGGTGCCCGTGGGTGGTTTGTGACTCATTGAGTCCCCTACTCATTCTTCTGTCTGAGGAGAAACACTAAGAGACTGAGTTCCCAGCCCGACACCTGCAGCCTCTAACCCTACTTGATCTCCTTGGGTCCAGAAAATAGAGAAATTAACCCCAGCAGTACAGTGTTAATGATTTTCAAATGGGTAGGCTAGTCCCATTAAGGGCTACTCTTAAGATGTGGACAGGGAACTGGCGCACACAACAGGACCCCACCCCAGCACCCACAGTCCAGAGCAGCTTTACTGCACACGGCCCAATGACCAGAGCTGCTGATGTTTCCCTGGTGCTAAGGATGACAGCACTGTTCTAGAAGGACTTTTTTTTTTCTATTTTAATTTTTAAAATTCATACATTCAATCGCTATCATTTGGCTTGCAAAGAGAATTTACCCAAAATGTAATACACCTCAGACCAGTCCAGTGAAGAATACACATTATCATCAATAGGTAATAAGCCATTACTGCCCCTAGAAGCACTTTTCATGGAGGCAGTCTTCACCATCACGCCCTGCAGTCCCTTTCTAGTAGGAGGTCACTGGCTTTGCAGAGATGGTAAGAAGCTTGCTTGCAATGGCAGAGCTTGATTCAGACCCAGACAACGTCCAGAGTAAACCTGCTGGTACCCTGGGTGTTAGAATATAAATAATCAGAGAGGGGTTACAAAGGCCAAGGGCTTATCTGGGCTCTGACCACTGCCCTGGTGGTTATCACCAAGAGAATCTGCTTATCTCTGAGTTAGTGGATGCAAGCAGGCCCACCCTGTTTCCACCAGCCCCAGGCAGGGCCACTCCCTCGCCACAGCCTCCACTCCACACACAGTCTGCCCTCCCCTCAGCTGCTCCAGGGTCACTGCTGCCTTCCAAGCAGATCCAATTCTGTCAGCTCCACCTGAAAAGACCTCAACTCCTTAGGGAGGGCCCTTTGAGATCAGCCATCAAACAATTCATGGGCTCTACCTTCGGACGTGGCTGTCCTCCTTTGGCTTTTGGTCCTTGCGTGGGCAGTTTTCCTGTCTTGAATACTCATCCTTCTCTTTTCCTTTCTAACCTTTGTCCTACTGGAAAGCTCCTTCCTATTATTCCAGTCTTTGCAAAAGGAATTTCTGTGACACTTCCCCAGCACCCCTGAAGATTATTCACAGCATTCTTAGTGATCTCATTTCACTTTGAACTTATCTCTGCTGTAGCTGATCATTGTATTAGAATTATATACATACTGTGCATTCCTCACTACCTGTCGCCCCTACGCATGCCCTCTGCTAGAGAGCAAACTCCTCAGAAACAGGAGCCTTGTCTTTATTGTCACTGACTGGCCAGTGCAGCCACAGTACTGACCTGTCAATATAGACTGAATTTTAAAATTAAAAAATAAAAATGCAGATATACTGTTGAGTATCCACACGTTAAAGTCATGAACTTTTTTTTTCTTATTGCCAGAGGGTGCATCACTAGCCAGAGAAAGTCTCCCACCTCCAATGGAGAATGGTCATGCCATGATCTTTCCTCTAGTTTTCCATCTCATCAAGATTTGGGGCATGCATGTACATACTCATGCACCCAGTGTGTTTTTTTAAAGCCTCCAAGGCTGGGACTCAAACCACAGTTTGCAGTGTGGGATCCAGCTCCCAATGCACAAGGCTTAACCACTGTGCTAGGGGACAGCCCAGCCATGAACTTTTTGACTCTAAGATCTTTCTTAGGAAGTAGGGGCACCCAACAATCTGATCAAGTGCCCTCTTCCGACTGAGTGTGACCAGAGTATTGCCAAAATTGCCTGTTAGCTCAGAATTCTGAGATACGTAGGAGTTCATTTTTCTAACCCAAATGAAATGTTATATCCCAGCAGGTACTTAATTATAATACCAGTTTATTTAAGTAAAGGCAGACAGAAGAGGGCAATGCATCTATCCAAAAAGAATTTCTGGTAGAGAAAAGTAGTGTGTGTCAAGGAGAAAAACAAGAGTTGACAACTTGCTTTGGAAGTAGAGCACACTGAATTGCCACGCTCCTTATTAAGTATGGAAAGTGACTAATTTTGTTGTTAATTTCTGCTTGGATGCTTATTCTAGAAGGGCATATTTTCAGTGAGATTTTGGCACAGTCTAAAGCAGATGGTTACATGTTATTTGGTGCTTCATCTAATACTAAAATTTGTGGCAATTGATTAAAGACCAAAAATTGCTTTTGGACAACTTTCAAATTGTGATTGTGCCAGTCCAAGTGCCAACCTTAAGTTAAGTAACAGTGGAACAGTGCAGTTGGGGAACACTGGCCTAGGCTATTCGGGGGACTGTATGTGATAAAATCTGGGTTTCATGGGAATTGACTGTGAAGGAAGCCTGGCATGAGTCTTCTCTGGCCACCTGAAATTAGAAAGGGCAGCAGTGGCCAGCCAGGTGGCATGGTGGTGAAGGTGGCAGGATCTCACATGGCCAACTGCGTGGTTCAAATCCTGGACCTAACAGCTCCACAAAAAACCACCAGCCATGTGTGTATGCATACCCAAAATCTCAAGGAGAAAGGAAGAGAAGGAATTGTGGCGTGGTCATCCCCTGGGGGGGGAAATTTCTCACTTTCCATCTCTCTGTCTCTCTCTCTGGTTAGCACATGCACCCTATAACAAAACTTAAAAAAAAAAAAAAAAAAAAAAAAACCAGGCAAGGGCAGCAGCGATGCCTGCTCACAAGGAGCTCAGCTGAGAAGGTGTTCGGCAGCTCTGCTGGAAGCAGTTTCAGAACCATTTTAGGACAATCGTTTCCAACATTTTCAAGTATAAGGATCAATTGGGATATTTTAAAAAAGTGCAGGGCCTGCCCCCTACCACATAACAGTTGGCCAAGAAAAAATTCCAAATCACAAAACACTTATTCATATTCAGTAAAGCTTAAATGCATTTATATATATTCATCGAAAAGTATATTACTGGCAAGTTTTAGCACAAACAAGGGAGACCTCGGAAATAGCTTTTTACCCTTCCAGGGTTACTTTCTTGGTTCAGTTATTCACTTCTTTATTTACCAAATGGTTATTGGCCATCAGCCTTGACTGGGCTGAGCTGGGCCTGCCGAAGGCGACTCTCTGCCTTCAGGGCTGTGAAAATCATTCCTGTAGACAAAGATCTGGGCCCTTTGCTGTCTGTGCCACATAATCAGCTAAACATTATGGATCCAGACCTGTAAATAAGACCTGATCATCAGGACCAGCAGTTGGCGTAATGGCTATGTCACTGGACTCCCATGTAGTCGACCACGGTTTGAGTCCCGGACCCAGCAGTTTAAACTCACGCGGGCACATATGCGTGTGTGTCTAAGATCCCAAGAGGAGAATGGAGGAGAAAGGATTGTGGTGTGGCCATCCCCCCTGGGGGGTGATTTTTCGCTTTCTGTCTCTCTGTCTCTGTCTTTCTGGCAAGCACATGCACCCTATACAAAAACCTCTCAAAACAAACAAACAAAAAAAAGATTTAATCGTCCACGTCAAGAGAACAATTCTCAAAGCGAACTGTGGATGATAACCAGGACCTCTTAGCTGTGGACATGGTCAAAGCCACTGAGCTCCATCGAACTGTAGGACAAGACTCAAGTTCCAGCCGTTTTCCTTATCATGCTACCCTCAGTCTCCTGCTCTTCTAGGTTTTCCATTAACTCATTGCTCCCCATCGGCTGACGATGAGTAAGTGAAACTTCCTCATCAAAGATTCCTATTTCTGCCTCCCAGGATTTTCCCATTCCCCTTTTTGAGCAGAACCCTTTTCTCAGATTTCATTCTCCAGGGTTCAGCACATTGAACTCACAAGGACAAGACGCAATGAATTTAAGTTACATAGTAAATTTAAGCTCTGTGGCAAATCAACCGGTACTCAAAGTGCACACTCTCGTAGGCAGGGTTGTGCTTTCAAACACATGTAGGAGCCCAGTACTCTGTTCTAAGCACTGGTGATATAGCAGGAAACAAAATGGTTTTGGGGGACCAGCAGTTAGCATAACGGCTATGTCGCTGGACTCCCATGTAGTTGACTGTGGTTCGAGCCCCAGGCCCGGTTGCTTAAATTCACGCTGGGTGTGTAGGCGTGCGTGCCCAAGATCCCGAGAGGAGAATGGAGGAGGAGGGATTGTGGCATGGCCATCCCCCCGGGGGATGATTTCTCGCTTTCGAGCACACATGGCTTATAACAAAAAAAAAAAAAAAAAAAAAAAAACCCTTTACAAAATGGATTTTTTAAAATTCCGGCCCAGTCATGGTGGCACAAACAGGTAGCCACAGCTACACAATGGCTGGGCCAGGTGGCTGAGGCCATAGGGGAGGTTTCTGGCCCAACCTATGTGGGCTGGGCATGGTGGCTCATGCATGTGGCATGAGTGAGCTGGGAAGCTGGGCAGGAGGATATGAGACCTTATCAAAAGTACGTGATCGGGGGAACCAGCAGTTAGCGTAATGGCTATGTCGCTGGACTCCCACGTAGTCGACCGCGGTTCGTGTCCTGGACCCGGTGACTTAAAACTCACGCCGGGCGCGTGTGCGTGCGTGCCCAAGATCCCGAGAGGAGAGTGTAGGAGAAGGGATTGTGGCGTGACCATCCCCCCGGGGGGGTGATTTCTCGCTTTCTGTCTCTATGTCTCTCTCTGTCTGTCTGGCGAGCGCACGCGCCCTATAGCAAAAATCTCTCCAAAAAAAAAAGATTCTAAAAAAAAAAAATGTACCTGATAGGCCGGGTGGTGGTGTGTGAATCCCGAATGGACCACTCTGGTTCTAGTCCCGACCCAGCGACTTAAGAAACACACTGGGTACATGTGCATGTGTGCCAAAAATCCTGAAAGGAAGGAGAAATGGACGAGAAAGGGTAGCAGCCCGACCATCCCCCATGGGGGTGATTTCTCACTTTATCTCTCTCTCCCTCGTGAGCTCATGACATCTCTGCAAAATGTATTTAAAAAAAAAACCTCTAGAGACAGATACTGGTACCTCCAGCACTCAGGAGCAGCACCCGGGCTCGTGCAGGAACAGAATGACCTGAAGCATAAGTGGGGTGTTGGTGTCTGACCTGTAGTACCTTGGGTTGGAGTGAAGAGGCCATCTCTCCCAGGGGGAGAGGGAGAAGGTGTGAAGAAAAGCGTGGAAGTGAGGAAGCGTGAAGGTAGCTGTGGAAATACAGTGGGAAAGGTAGGGTGGGGGGACTTGTTACCATGGTAGCATTTGCTTACACCAGGCCCCGTGCTACACTGGTTACCTGGAGTGTCATTAGCTCTTTACTGCAACCCAGCTTTAAAGGCAAAGGGAAACCGAGGCTCAGCGAGCTTGAGTAGATGACAGCTAGAATTCTAAATGAGGTGATCTGACTGGTGCTCAAACTCATGCTAATTACACTGCAGTCGTGAAGGGATGAAAACCCCGGGTTCGGGAGTGTGGGTTTGATTTTTGTGGGTGATGATCAGAGCTGTCAGGAATTAAACCCAATGATATGATCTAGGATGCGGTGTTGGTGCTGCGTTCCCTGCGTGGGCTGAGTGACTAATATCAGGCTTCCCGATGTGGTCTCCTGGGTGTGGGACAGGTGTCAAGGGAGGAGCCACCAGGACCCCAGGCAGGTTAAGTTCAAGGACAGCGATTGAATGGGTCAAGCATGACTCCTATAGCCTAATGGGGAGGGAAGACACTGTCATTTTATAATTATTTATCTTAAGTTTGTTATTTTAATTTGCTATAGAACACATGAACTCACCAGAGAGAGAAAGAGAAAGAGTGAGAAAGCAAGCTGCCAGGTCTGGGACTTGAACTGTAGTTGGTTATGTGGGAGTCCAGTGCCTTAACCACCACGCCACCTGCTGGCCCCAGGCACTGTTGCTAACCCAGGTAGCACTGTCTGAGAACAAGAATTGCCAGCCAAACTCCAATTAGCAAGTCCGTTAATACCATTCAAAAATTGCTTCACCATAGTTCTCAGGATAAGCAGCACTCACCCCCTTCTGTCCATGAGGGTTACAGGGGGAAGGGTGGTGCCATCAGCCCTGCCCCCCTCCATTCACCCTAGCTCCTCAGACTTGGAAGGTGACTGTCACTGCCGTCCGTCCTCATCATCTCACCTGGGTTATTGCGCCAGCCTGCTCTCCGCCCTCCTTCATCCTACGCTCCTGCCTGCCTTGTTCCCGCATGTCACCAGCTGCTCAGAAACCTTCATGGAGTCCCCCAGTTCCTACCAAAGCAATCCCAAGCTCTTAGGCTGTAGGCTCCGACTTCCTTTCTGGTTCGTCTTCTCCCCTATTTGCCCACCCTGCGTACTTCACTCTCCAGCCATGAGCATAGCAATGCCTCGCTCCCGCAGAGGATGCCTGCTTTGTCCTCTCCTCCCAGAATCCTTCCAGTTAGTCGAGGCCATTTGTAACGCCACCTCTTCTACACGCTTGCTCTCTTCCTCCCAGACCAGCACCCTCTCCCTCCTTAGGACCCTGGAAGACCTGGGTGTGGCGCTCATGCGGGCGTGGCCTGTGTGCACATTTCTCACCCTGTGAGGGCCAGAGGGTGTAAAGACCTGCATATTTCTGTGTTGCTCATAGGCTCACAGCATAGGGCCTGGCACCCCACCAAGTGTGTGGTGCAGTTGAAGTCAGCACTCTGCCATGGTCCTGAGGGGTCCTGAGGCAGGCTCGGTTTTGGGTTCCTCACTAGCACTTGAGAACCTGAGGGGGCCGAACTACTGATTTAAAGAGACATCATACTCTTCTAACGAGAGCTAAAATGTACGGAACACAAACGTTACTAGATGTGTTTCATTTTGTCAATTCAGTTAGCCAGCAGATATAGATTTTTCATATCCAGCTACTTGTAATCCAGAGCTGCTTCAGAAATTACTGGATAGTGAAGGCTGACTGTCACAGTCAAGTTTCCCCTCTCGGGGCCTGGAATGTGCTGACCTCTTGAGAAGTCACAGAGAACTCTAGGCAGGAGCAGCCAGCTGAGCCGGCATGCAGGACCTGGATCAGGAGCGAGCACTGGTTGCAAACCAGAGCAGTCTGACCGGGTGCAGTCACCCCAGCACCCCACAGTCTGCGTCTGCACCTCCTGGCCCTTCCTCCCTCTCTGCAAACAGGCCCGTGGTAATGCAGGGTGCGCCTTCTTTTTGAACTCGGAGAAATGACTAGTGTGGCTGGATTTAAAAACAGCCTCTTCCTTGTTCTTTGACTAATCTTATCAGAGTCACAAACTACTCCTTTCAGAAATCGAGACCCCAAAGAACTCCTTTCTGTCTTGGGCAGGATGAAAGTCGACTTGTTATTCTACAGAGTGCCCGGGAGGCAGCTTGTCCTGTGATCAGAGGGGCACTGGGGGAATTCTGCGGGGTCTGTGGGTGGGAGTCCCTCCCCAAGCATGAGCCTTGTCTGCTCCAGGCTAAATGGTTACATATTCTTAAGATGTTCTCGACAGCAGCGGCACTTTCTAGCTGCTAATGGCCCCTGGCCTCCATCAGAGGTAATGATACAGAACTTGTACAGGCAGCGAACCACAGAGACCCCGGGTGAGAGTTCCACCCCTAGCTCACTAGGATAGAGAAGTTTTCTCCTGGTGGAGTTCAGTGGCCCCTGTGGTCACAAGAGCCCTGGGCTGGACACACCATTCTTTTCATTGCTCTGTGAGTTAGTGTAAACTGGAAGAAATTTGCACAATAGCCTGCATTATCATTGTGCGATTCAGTCCTGGACCTCAGGATTTCCTGCTGGCCACGTGCAGGTTTTTTTTTGTAACGGAAGTATGACCAAGCATAAAAGAGCACAAATCATTTCATGAATTTACACAAAAATGAAATTCATACTATGTCACCAGTATCCAGATCAAGAAGCAAAAAGTTCAAAATTCCCCTCATTCCGGGGCCAGTGGGAGGCGTGGTGGTTGAGACACTGAACTCCCACATGTCCAATCGCGGTTCAAGTCCTGGGCCCAGTAGCTTGCTTTCTCACCCTCCCTCCTCTCTCTCAAGTCAAATAGAATAATAGTAAATTACATTTAAAAAATTCCCTTCATTTCTCTTTCCAAGGGCAACCTATCCTGATTGGTGGGGAGCATTATAGATTATTTTGAACTCTGTGTAAGTGGGACCATATAGCAAATACTCTTGCATTTGACTGACTCAGTGTTGTTCCTGAGTTTTATCCATGTGTATCTGAATGTAATTCCTCATGCCTTTTTTTTCTTAAAGTTTTTTGCTATAGGATACATGTACTTGCCAGAGAGAGAGAAAGTGAGAAACCATCCCCCAGGGGGGATGGCCATGCTGCAATCTCATCTCCTCCATTCTCCTCTTGGGATCTTGGGCGCACACGCACACATACCCTGCATGATTTTTTTAAGAGGTTTTTGTCTTAGGGCATGTGTGCTTGCCAGAGAGGGAGAGAGACAGAGATAGTGATAGGGAAACTGAGAAATCACTCCCTGGGGGGGATGACCACGCTATAATCCATTCTCCTCCTGGGATCTTGGGCACACACTCACACGTGCCTGACATGAGTTTCAAGCCACCAGGTTCAGGACTTCAACTGTGGTTGGCCACATGGGAGTCCACTGACCTAACTACTTTGCCATCTGCTGGCCCCACCTTGCATGATTTTCAAGCCATGGATCTGGGGTTTGAACCATGAAGTCAACCATGTGGGATCCAGCTACCCTAACCTCAGGCCACCTGCTGCCCCTCCCCCACACTTTTTAAATTCATTTGTTCTTTAAATGTGCTGGTCCCCAAAAGTATAGCTCAGGCTTCACTAGAGTGTCACACTCTGCCATGACATGGTCTTACATAATCTTCATCCTTCTGAAAGCAGCATTCCCATCTATAGGAATGTGGTACAAGCAAGTACCGGTGGGTATTTGGAGAAGTTCATGGGCAAAACAACATGGCTTGAACTTTATTGAGCAAAGAAAGGGCCAGGCTTACACTTTTGCCTCCAATTCTTCTGAGTTTCTGTGTCTCCTGACACTGAGGGCTAAGGCCAGTCTATCTTTGGAGTGTGCGTTTGAATTCAGGAAGGTCTTTCTGCCAAGGAACTTCAACTGCTAGAGGGATCTGGAGGCTGAAATGTCAAGACATGCTCCACACAGTTCTGTTGTTTTGCTATAGGGTGTTTGTGCTCATTGGAGAGAGAGAAAGAGAGAGAGAAGGAAAGTGAGAAATCACCCTCCAGGGGGTATAGCAATGCTACAATGGCTTCTCCAGTCTCCTCTCAAGATTTTGGGCATGCATGCACATGTGCTTGGCATGTTTTTCAAGCCACTGGGTCTGGGACACATAGTTAGCCATGTGGAATCTGGCTGCTGTAATCTCCACACCAACTGCTAGTCCAACACTCCACATTTTTTGCTAAGGTCTTTGCCATAGGGCATGTGTGCTCATCAGAGAGACAGAGATAGAGGAGGGGAAGTGAAGAAACTGTCCCCCAGGGGAGATGGCCACACTACAATCTCCTCTTCTCCATTTTCTTCTTGGGATTTTGGGCACACATGAACACATGCCTAGTGTGTTCCTCAAGCCACTGGGTCCAGGACTTGAATCATGGTCGGCCACATGGAATCCAGCGTCCTAACCACTATGCCACATGCTGGCCCTCCACACATTTTATTGAAAGGAATGGCTGTCCCACCGGTGGGCTTTTGGGACAGATTTTTGGTTCAAGATTGTTGTTGGAGGAAAGGTTGCGACTGGTGGCCATGGACTCTCCCACTGGTCAGTTACACACAGCTCGGCCTCCTGGAGCTTTGCTCTTGACCCTCCCTCAGGAGTGGACTCCACCTTCAGTTCTGTGGCAGGCCAGGCGAGGACAAGCAGCAGTTCTAAGGCTGTTGGAGTGAGGCCCGAGGAGGGCTGGCGTGGTAGGGAATGCCACCCACTCAGGGGGCTCTGTGAATCTATTCCCCAGGTCTGAGCCCTCTCACCCCACCAGGAGCCCCCTTTATGCCCTGCCTCCGGTCCTGTTGTGAAACATTCATTGAACGCTTGCCTTGTGCTGGGCCTGGCGCTGGGCATGAGGAACCACAGTGAAAACAGGACAGCGCCTGCACCCAAGTCACAGGAAGGCCCTGACAACAGGAAATGCTGGCGACATCTAAGAACTATGAGAGAGCAAGACAAGGTCCCTGTTGTTGAGCTGCTTCTGCCTGGCAGACGGGTCAGCAGCGGTCTAGAGGCTCTGCGTGATGGGTTCCAGGTAGTGTAGACATGAGAGAGAGGCACAGCAGGTGCCTCCTAGCAAGCCCCAGTGCGGGTGTAAGAGCTCGTTTCCAGGCGCTTGGTAAAGCTCTGTACAGTCACGGTCTCGTTGTACTGTTCCCGATGACCCTTTGGGATCGGGACAATTATCTCCATTTTACGGATGAGGAAACAGAGGTTCAGAGAAGTAAAACACAAGTTAAACCACAGTTGAGAAAAGTTAAACATGTTAGCTTCGGTCAGTGAGATTGGCCATGGAAATCTGTTTTACCGCTAGACCAGAAGTTGGGCTGCCTCTAACAAGACTTCAGGCCTGAAAGTTCTGCCAGAGAGAATGGGTACAGGCTACACACAAGTTTTCTGGGAGTTTATTCTCGAAGAGGAAAAAATGGTGTCTTACAAACCAAGACACTAGAAATGAAAGAGCCAAGGTTCCCCAGTCTTCTTGAATCTTGAATGACAGGGAAGGCCTGCTCCCCTTTGAACAGAGACTGCTCTTCAGGCTATGAGGTGGGAGGGGGAGAGGGGGAGAGCCGAACAGAAGCGTTTGCTTATTCAGTGGCCAGAGGCAAAGATTCCATGCAGCTAAACTCCATGATGAAAGGGGAGCAGAGAATGACAGCGTGTCAGGGGTGGGTAGGGTGGGGAGGCCCGGAGGAGGGCAGAGGGAGACGCAGTCAGGGCATGCCTCCACTTTGTGCTGTCCCCTGTCTTGCTGCCATCTGCTGAGTCCCTCGTGTGCCAGCAGCTCCTATCAATTCACCCACTAAATGCAAGGTACTTTATTATTTCATGGAATTCTCTCAACAACCTTTGGAGCAGGCACTGTTACCACGCCCACTTTACAGATGAGCAAACGGAGGTTCCGAGAGTCTGATGAATGTGCCCAGGGTCTAACGGTTTCTAGCACGTGTTCCCATCGCAGAAATGCAGTGAAGGAAGTCAGGTGCCCCGGAATGGTGGAAACACTTATTGGAAACAAAGCAAAGGCAGGTAGCCAGGGCTCAGGCAAACCAGCTCGAGGGCAGCAGGGAGGAGGATTGTCAGAAGGTGGGAGCCCCTGCTCATCGGCCTCTCCGAGCACCTCATGTCTGACATAGCAGGGCAAGGCCAGAAGTGAGGATCCGAACTCGCATTAAAACACCACCACTGATGGCGTGCTTTATTCTCTCCTCTCCCTTTCCTTGTGCATTAGTTCCACAGCCCTGCTCACTGTCTCACAGATGATGTATTTAGTAGTTCGTGCCTCTCTCTACCCCACGAGAGCTTATGAGCTTAAGAGCACCGACTTTTTTTCCCTATCCACATCTATATCTGCAGCACCTAGAGCAATGTCTGGCGCTTAGTAAGCCTTCAATAAATGTTTGTTGATTGAATATATCTGCAGTAGTAGTTTTCACAGTGGGGTCTCCCGAGCACTGCGTGCCTCTACCACCCAGTAGATTCTGCGTGCAGCAATGGTGACCTCACCTCTCCTGTTGGGGCTCCCTCAGTTACCATTTCTGCAGCCTGAACAAGCATGGTGAGGATGTGTGGGTACTCTAGGAGGCAGGATCAAGATCAGATACTGAGCACTTCTGTCCACACTCGAAAAAACAAAAGGTGTGGTGCAGCAAGCAGAGGGTACATTGTCAAGGTTATAGCTCACTACAGTTGATTTTTAAAATAAGCAATGATGGGGTCCAGCAGATGGTGTAATGGTTACGTCACTGGACTCCCATGTCGTCGACTAGTTCGAGTTCTGGACACAGCAGCCTAAAACTCATGCTGGGCGCATGTGTGTGTGTGTGCCCAAAATCCCGAGAGGAGAATGGAGGAGAAGGGACTGTGGTGTGGCCATCCCCTCCCCCCCAGGGGGTGATTTCTTGCTCTCTGTGACTGTCTCTCTCTTTCTGGTGAGCACACGCGCCCTATAACAAAAATCTCTCTTAAAAAAAAAAAAGCAATAATGGACCACCTTCTTGGCAATGCCTGGGCAAACCCCATACCCTCTGGGGACTTGATTCCCAAGGGCTCCCTCTATTCTGATTCTGTTGGAAAGAAGAATAAAGGACTAGCAGAAGAAAGGAAGAGAGACAGAGACCCCATTCTCTAGATCCTCATTTTTGAAATCTTTAGTGAGGCCTTCAAGCAATCAGATGCCATTACTTTTCTTTTTAACTCCATGATGAAAGGGGAGCAGAGAATGACAGCGTGTCAGGGGTGGGTAGGGTGGGGAGGCCCGGAGGAGGGCAGAGGGAGACGCAGTCAGGGCATGCCTCCACTTTGTGCTGTCCCCTGTCTTGCTGCCATCTGCTGAGTCCCTCGTGTGCCAGCATCTCCTATCAATTCACCCACTAAATGCAAGGTACTTTATTATTTCATGGAATTCTCTCAACAACCTTTGGAGCAGGCACTGTTACCACGCCCACTTTACAGATGAGCAAACGGAGGTTCCGAGAGTCTGATGAATGTGCCCAGGGTCTAACGGTTTCTAGCACGTGTTCCCATCGCAGAAATGCAGTGAAGGAAGTCAGGTGCCCCGGAATGGTGGAAACACTTATTGGAAACAAAGCAAAGGCAGGTAGCCAGGGCTCAGGCAAACCAGCTCGAGGGCAGCAGGGAGGAGGATTGTCAGAAGGTGGGAGCCCCTGCTCATCGGCCTCTCCGAGCACCTCATGTCTGACATAGCAGGGCAAGGCCAGAAGTGAGGATCCGAACTCGCATTAAAACACCACCACTGATGGCGTGCTTTATTCTCTCCTCTCCCTTTCCTTGTGCATTAGTTCCACAGCCCTGCTCACTGTCTCACAGATGATGTATTTAGTAGTTCGTGCCTCTCTCTACCCCACGAGAGCTTATGAGCTTAAGAGCACCGACTTTTTTTCCCTATCCACATCTATATCTGCAGCACCTAGAGCAATGTCTGACGCTTAGTAAGCCTTCAATAAATGTTTGTTGATTGAATATATCTGCAGTAGTAGTTTTCACAGTGGGGTCTCCCGAGCACTGCGTGCCTCTACCACCCAGTAGATTCTGCGTGCAGCAATGGTGACCTCACCTCTCCTGTTGGGGCTCCCTCAGTTACCATTTCTGCAGCCTGAACAAGCATGGTGAGGATGTGTGGGTACTCTAGGAGGCAGGATCAAGATCAGATACTGAGCACTTCTGTCCACACTCGAAAAAACAAAAGGTGTGGTGCAGCAAGCAGAGGGTACATTGTCAAGGTTATAGCTCACTACAGTTGATTTTTAAAATAAGCAATGATGGGGTCCAGCAGATGGTGTAATGGTTACGTCACTGGACTCCCATGTCGTCGACTGTGGTTCGAGTTCTGGACACAGCAGCCTAAAACTCATGCTGGGCGCATGTGTGTGTGTGTGCCCAAAATCCCGAGAGGAGAATGGAGGAGAAGGGACTGTGGTGTGGCCATCCCCTCCCCCCCAGGGGGTGATTTCTTGCTCTCTGTGACTGTCTCTCTCTTTCTGGTGAGCACACGCGCCCTATAACAAAAATCTCTCTTAAAAAAAAAAAAGCAATAATGGACCACCTTCTTGGCAATGCCTGGGCAAACCCCATACCCTCTGGGGACTTGATTCCCAAGGGCTCCCTCTATTCTGATTCTGTTGGAAAGAAGAATAAAGGACTAGCAGAAGAAAGGAAGAGAGACAGAGACCCCATTCTCTAGATCCTCATTTTTGAAATCTTTAGTGAGGCCTTCAAGCAATCAGATGCCATTACTTTTCTTTTTAAACAGCTCTCAACTCTGAAGAAAGCACTGATGTCAGGTCTAGGGTCAACGGAACTATTTGCTCTAGGGAAATTTACTTAGGGGAAAAAGGTTCCATCTTCCCAGGTATCTTTTTTAAAAGGCCTTGGTCTTCAAAGTCATCCTGCAAAGCCCTCTAACTTCTGAGCAAAGGCAAGTAATGCTTTGGTCTAATGTGTGATGAACAGGATGCTGGCTTCACATGAAACACACATGGTGGTGTGAATGCTCTTCCTGCACGCTTCGCTCACTTCACTGAAATCCAGGGTGTGCCCAGCGGGTTTATAACACTTAGAGCACAAAGTCACTTCTTTTAAACCAGGTCAGATCCTCACAGATGTCTTCACATGTCTGACTGCCTGTAGGAAAATGCAATGTGAGTTATAACTGTCCACTTTAACACACACCTTTCATGAATGCCATTGCTTCGGAGTTATACTCTGCATTTAATGACTGTGTTTGGGGCAAAAAACACCACAGATTAAATATACACATTGATTATAACGTGTCTTCTGATTCTAGGAATGTTCACATGGGAATAAGAATGCATGTTTTACAGAAGTCTTCAAAAAGTTCATGGAGAATGTGCATTATGAAAAACTGTGCATAGATTTTAAGTGTTTGGGGTTTTTGCACCAAAATAAACTTGCACTTTGGTTCCACTTTTCCCCTCATATTAAAAGAAGAAATTCCTTTGGGGGTGATTTTTCTCTGTCTCTCTGTCTCTCTCTCAGTCTCATTGGCAAGCACATGCGCCCTATAGCAAAAACCTCTCACAAAAAAGAAGAAATTATTTGGGACCATCAGATGGCATAATGGTTACATCACTGGATTCCCACATAGTTGACTGTGGTTCAAGTCCTGGACCCAGTGGCTTCCAACTCATGCTGGGGGGCATGTGTGTGTGCCCAAAATTCCAAGAGGAGAATAGAGGAAAAGGGATTGTGGCATGGCCATCCTTCCTGACGGGGTGATTTCTTGCTTTCTGTCTCTTTGGCGAGTGCACGTGCCCTATGGCAAAAAATCTCTCTCTAAAAAAAAGAAGAAATTGTGGGAACCAGCAGTTAGCATAATGGCTATGTTGCTGGACTCCCACGTAGTCGCCCGCGGTTCACGTCCCGGACCCGGTGGCTTAAAAATCCACCCCGG
>NW_006159896.1:2804230-2808791 GCF_000334495.1 Tupaia belangeri chinensis | reverse complement strand
GTGACCATCCCCTCTGGGGGGTGATTTCTCGCTTTCTGTCTCTATGTCTCTGTCTGTCTGGCGAGGGCACGCACCCTATAGCGAAAAACCTCTCCAAAAAAAAAAAGAAGAAGAAATTGTTACATGATGGGCACATGTGTATGCATGCCCAAAATCTAGGGAGGAGATGGAGAAGGGATTGTGGCATCGCTATCCTCCCTGAGACATGATTCCTCTCTCTCTCTGTCTCTATCTTTCTCTCTGTCTCTTTTTCTCTCTTCCCCCACTCCACCCAGTGAGTGCATGCACCTTCTAGCAAAAAAAAAAAGAAAGAAAGAAAAGGAATTGCCTGATTAGAGTCCCTGGAGGATCCACTGACTTGCAAAACATGCCTGGCATGTGTATGTGTGTAAATGCACAAAATCCTGAGAAGAAAAGATTGTGGTGTGACCATTCCCCATAGGGTGCTTTCTCATTTTCCCTATCTCTCTCTCTGGTGAGCATATATGCCCGATAGCAAAAAAATATTTTTTAAATAGAAGATAGTTCATGACATTAGTCCCCACGTTCAGATGAGTAAGAAAAAGTAAAATAAATCCACCGATTCACCAAAACATCCTAAAGATTCCTCTTTCCTCTTAACTGGTACATACATTGTCTACAACAGTATGTGTGAGTGTGGGTCTCAAAGTTTGCAATTTGTGGGTCTGATGGAAATTGGGAGAAATATACATGGATCCAAAAAGCGAGTCCCGTGTGGATTTCTGTAACTGCCCCTAGAGTGAAGCCACCGTTTCTTAACCAGGTAGGGGTGTCCTCTGCAGGAACTGGGTTGGAGAGCCCAAGCAGATATCTTGAAAACCTTCTTTTACTAATGAGGATTCCCTACAAATGTGGAAGGCATCTCTCTTTCCTCTCCTCCATTATCCTAGTGGATCAAGGATAGCTGGCAGATAGGAGCTGATCAGCCCCGAGAGACCATTTGCTCAGTTGGGGAGACGCAGTCTTAAAATGTGATGCAGGTAAGAGGGGAAGAGAGGTGGGAGTTTCAGCTCTCCAGTCACTCATTGCTTCATTCAGCAAATAATTAGGGCCACCTATTTAGTAACAGGTTCTCTGCAGGCACAGACAAGAGAGGTCAATAAAACAGTCTCTGCCGCTAAGGAACACAGAAGAAGGACAGGCAGCTTCTTCTTACCTATTAATTCAGCAACTATTATATTTATTAAATACCAAGCACTGGAGAAACATCAGGAAAGAAGTCAGACAAGTTCTAATCAGGGAGATTATAGGCTGCTGGTGGTGGGGAGACACAGACATTAAACAGATCATTGTACAGGGAATTAATGAATAACCATTGAGATTACTACAGGGAGAAGCAGAGAGTGCCAGGTGAGTTGGTGACAAGGGAAAGTGTCAGGCAAACCAGGAAGGAAAATAAAGGGGAGAAGGGCTCTGGAACCAGCACCTGGTCTGGGGGATATCAGCAGGGCTGAGGTGAGGCCCACCTGGAAGCAGGACAGGTGAGACCGGAGAGGAGAGCATCCCATCACTCCAGGACGTGAGAAATGACTGTGGAAATGGGTGGAGCTCTTGATGCCACCCTTTCCTTTTCTGGCTGATCAAGAATATTGATCGAATGTGCCGTGCTGGAGCGTTTCGTTATGGTCTTGTGTCTGCTGAGGCAGGTACACAGATGGGGTGACGCGCCAGATCAGAGCATAGAGCTCTCGTTAGCTGGGCAGGGACTCGGACCCCAGTCTACTTCACTGCCAGTCACGGTTCTCTCTGCCGCCAGCCTTCGCTGTGGGGAGGGAGGCTGCGAGTTGCACTCCTTTGCTAAATGACCACTGAACAAATGAAGAAGGGAGGCTCTGAGGGATCAAACAGGCAGAGGATGCCAGAGGGGTCTCCCAGGAAGAGGCTCCCTTAGCTCTGGAGAGGCAGCCAGGTGGAAGGACGCTGCCCAATGGGACTTCTAGAGGTCAGTGGAGATTGGGGGACTGTTTGGAGAGACAGGCTCCCCCTGCTGGCCCAGTGCAACTCAGGCAGTGAGGCCAGCCAAGGGGCCACAGCAGGTGTCCTGGTGAGGGGGAGCAAGAGAGAAGAAACCTCAAATAAGTCATCTAAGTTTTTAAGGGCGACTCATGAGTTATCCATGTCCTGTAAAGACTCCAACAGGTGCCAACACAGTAGGTTTTGCCAAACTGTGGTCGTTGCCAGGCAGGCTGGAGCCAAATAGCGCAGCCTGACTTCTGGCAGAAAGGGTCTCCTGGTGGGAGCCAGAGAGGGAGCCCAGATCAGATAATCTAGCTCTCTTGGTTCTCCAAGAGCTCTGGAACCTGGAGTAAACGAGAAGGGGATATTCAGGCCACAGCAGTCCAAGGAAGGGGAGAAGGGATAAAAGGGGAAGGGAGTGAACTTTTACAGCAGACTCCGAAGTGTCAAGTACTCTCACGCAACACGGTTACCACGTACCTGGCGAGGAGGGAGAGAATGCAGAACAGGTAGTGGTGTGCGCCGACGTCACGGTCACAAACGCCGCTCCCCATTACGGCCCACTGCTCGGTGACTGGGCATTGAAGGGTAACCCTAGACTTTGGTGGACTATCAATGTGAGGATTTCATAAACACTGCTGAGAAAACTGGACAACTGGGGTGGCCCGAGACGAGATCTGAACATCACCCCCTAGAGTCTTCTTGATTTCAAATGGGCTAGAAGACCAAAACATTTAAAACTGCCCCCCAAAGACTGGGAAAACAAACATGTATGCACCCGAATTGTGGAGAAGAGACCATTTCTAACTAAAATGAGTAAAGACTATGATGATCAAGCAAACAGCAACAACAGCAAAGGACTGGAAAATACTTAACTGCTGAGCCTAGTGACCCAAGTAGGTGGGAGAATAAATATTCAAATCTATGAAGGAACTATCCAGCCTCCAGTGGGCAGATGGCCAATAGCTTTAAGATAATCGGCCACAAGGTCAACTAGTAGGACTGTTTTAGTCTTGATAGTCCTTAATGATCAGTAAGTACTGTATCACACCCAAGACCCCCGACTCAAATTTAGGGAAAAACAGTTATAAAACGATGAGGCCCAAGGCTGGTCTTGAAGGAAGCAGGGAGTCACTCACTGCTGTCAATCAGCCTGTGGCCTGAGACCCTGCATCCTGTGCCCTGGATCCACTGACCGCACTCCTGGGGACAGAGCTCGAGGAAATAGCTCAAGAGGAATACCAATTACGATAGTCCGTCCCTTGACCTCCCCACCCCACCCCACCTCATCTTGCAGTTACAGGCTGGTTACCTAAAATCTTGTTCTGTTGCCGTAAGAACTCACAGTTCTGTGTCTGGAGTTACAGACAAGGGAGCTCATCCCAAGTCTGCCATTTACTAGCTGTCTGACTTTGGATAAATCGCTTAATCTTTCTGAGCCTCCGTTCCCAGCTGGATAAAATGGGAGTAACAGCAGGCCAGCAGGTGGTATAGTGGTTAAGGTGCTGGACTCCCACGTGTCCACTGCAGTTCCAGGCCTGGGCCTGGCAGCTTGAAACTCAGCTGGGAACATGTGCGTGCATGCCCAAAATCTCCAAAGGAGAATGGAGAAGGGACTGTAGCTGAGCCATCCCCCAGAGGGTGGTTTCTCACTTTCTATCTCCCTGCCTCTGTCTCTCCGGGTGTCTCCCTGTCTGTCTTTCCTGGAAGCACATAGCAAAAAATCTCTCTCTCAAAAAAAAAAAAAAAAAAGGGAGTTACAGATCACCACCACCTCCTGGGGCTGTGTATTCAAGGAGGTCATGTCTGTGACGTGTCTACACAGTGCTTGCAGAGTATCTGACAAAAGGCTGCTGTTATTATTGGGAGATGACCACTGGACGGATCCTGGAGGGTTCCTGCTTGCAAAGGATGAGGTAGCATCAGGACACCTGACCCGTCTATCTTGAAGAGGAGCTGGTATCCTTGACTGCTATTTTATTTTTATTACAAAGTCAGAAAAGGGAAGTGAACTTCTGCCACCACTACTGAGGAGTTCGCTAAAATGCAAGGGGAAGCTCTTCAAAGGGTGTGAAATTCCTCTGAAGCTGCAGCTGAGAGGAAAACTGGCTGGGGCCTCGCTCATCCCAGGTTGCCACGACTAGGGTGTCTCCAAGGGTCTGGAAATGTACTTTTCCTGCTGCGTGGCTGGGCCTTTATAACCCTGAGCTGGGGATTTTTATTTTTACCTCGGTTTTGAGGGAGAGAAAACCTATCCAACTCACAGGTTAAGAGGCCGGTGTGGCCGGTCCCTCCCGGGGCCACTGCGCCCTGCTGCCTGCCGCTGCCCGCTAGGGGGCTCGGGTGAGGGCAGCAGGCGCCCGAAGGGTTGCGGCTGTGAGGGTCTGGGGAGGGGAGGGGAGGGGAGGGCCGGGATGGAGGTGGGCGCAGGCTCCCGGTGCTGGTGCTGGCCGGCCGGGGTCCTGGGCTCCCATCGCTCGGCTCCGGAGCCCCCGGGGACGCGCCCCGCTGCGGAGCCCTTCTCCGCCCAGCAGGGGGCGCCGAGGAGCTGGCGGGCGGGAGGCCGCGGGCGCAGAGGCGCCGG
>NW_006159896.1:2787976-2802916 GCF_000334495.1 Tupaia belangeri chinensis | reverse complement strand
GCCGGGGGTGCAGCCTGGGGGGGGCCGGCGGGGCAGCCGCTGCCGCACACCACCGCTTTTCTGCAGGTAAACAGGCAGCTGTGGTGCGCGACGTGTCCACGGTCACCGGCGTTCAGTCGGTCCTGCCATTACCGAGGGCTGGGCTGGGGCTGCTCTGGGGGTGTAACAGTGCCTTTCTAGGCCAGGCGGCTGTTGAGGGTGGCACTAGTCTTGGAGTCTCTGTCTTGAGGCTTTCAGCAAGCTTCTTCCACCCTGGGGCTCGGTTTCCACATGTTCCTGAGGGTTTACTCTCTACAAGACCCTTCTATCTCTACCATCCTGTGTCCGTCTGAGATTGGAAGGACTGACGCTGGTTCAAGATACTGGGCAGTGTCACTGAGGCTTTTTGCAAATGTGGACTTTTTAGCCACTTAATGCACTTTGTTTCTTTCAGACAGGCTCTAAAATGATTCCAAGAAGCATTTTCCAAACCTCACTTTAATTGTCATTCATCCCTTGCTTTTGAGGTTAATCACATTCTGCTGAGTTTTTGCATGCACAATTTTTTGTTTATATTTGCCCCATTTTCTCTTTGTTCCCTAGTCCAGGCCCCTCTTTGCTTCACATCTGGATTATTGCAACAGCTTCCTAGCTGGTCTCTGACTCCAGAGGTTTCCCCCTCCCCCATCCTTCCTTTATGTTAACGCCAAACTTACTATAGGAAGTCAAAAAATAGTTGAGCGCTTGCTTATTAAATGTCAGGATGCTGTTCCATGCACTAGGGGAAAGTAAAGAAGGCACGCTTGTGGTCTCCGAGGAGCTTTACACTGGTGACAAGACGTTGCCCGTGGAAAGGTGATTTCGATGAGCCGAGGCGTATGCGGTAGAATTAAGAAGACGGAGAGGTGGAGGTCACTTTAGGCCGAGCGGCCATGGAGGGCTTAGTGTGGGGCAGGATTTCATCTGGGTGTTAAAGGATGAGCAGGATTCAGATAGGAGAAAAGGAGTCAGGCCCAGTGACTGTGAAGCCAGTGAGTAGACGAGTCTCTTGGCAGAGAAGGGCTGCTATAGGAGGAGAGGAGGAGGAGGAAGGATTGACTGGGACTGGTTCCTGAAGAACTTGAACACTAGGCCAAAGTTGAAACTGCTCTAAGGCTTTGGTGAGTGGCAGAAGACAAGGGGTAGGTAGTTCCCTGGCTGAATAGGAAGGCAGAGCCCGGAGGCCAGCTCAGCTCTGGGGCCATGGTGGCTGAGTGCTGTCCTCTCTGTGCCACATTGTGTCCAGAGCTGCCTTTTCTTTTTAAATTTGTTAGGGAATGTGTGCACTTGGTGGGAAGAGACAGAGACGGACAGTGGAAAAGCACTCCCCTCGGGAGATGGTTCTGCTTAAACCCCTTTCCCGTTTCTCCCTCCTTTGGAATTTGGGTACACAGGGACACATTCCTGGTGTGTTTCTCCAGTTGCTGGGTCCTGCTGGGACTCGAACGGGGACTCAATGCTGGGTCCTGCTGGGTCCAGGGACTCGGGGACTCGAACCGCACAATCAACCAAGTAGGATCCAGCCACCCTAACCACCATGCCACTGACTGGCCCACCCACCCTGTCTTTGTCAAGGCTGTCCTTGATTGGACCCCACCCCACCACCCCACCTAGCTGAACCCTATCCCCAAGGTCTGCCTCCTGCACAAGTGAGTTTATTACTGCCCCTTGGGCTTTGCCCCTGTTCCCCCTTCTGAAACACTGGCCTCCTTTTTCTTCTCTGTGCAAATTCTCCGTTTCACTTCCTTCAAGCTGAAGATAGACTTCCTCTGGAGAGTAGTCCCTGGCTGCCCTACCCCCAAGCCTTTGTGACACTCGATTCAGCCCTTGTCCCTTGTCCCAGCCTGAGTGGGAGTGTTTGTAAGGGTTTATGAGTTGATGCTTCTCTCCTCTCTGAGCCCTTATGGTATCTCAACTGGAGCTGGACTTTTATAAGTTACTCAGAGACTTCCTGATTTTTTTGTTGGTAGACATTTTTTTTTAATTTTGTAATTTGACCCCCCTTTTTTTTTTTAAAGGAGAAGCTGCTCTTATCAGCTTTCTCTGTCATGTATAACTGATATCTAATGCTGCCCTTCACCGTGAATGTTTTCAGCTTTCATTCTGAGGGTGTAGGAAACATAGAGTGAATTTTTGCTACATTAAAATATCACTCCTGAGGCAGCTGGATCCCACATTTGCTGACTGCACACGGTTAGTGTCCCGGACCCAGCGTCTTGGGGAATATGCAGGGTATGTGTGTGTATACACCCGACGAGGCAAATGCAGGAGAAGGGATGGCATTGTGGGGAATGCTCTGTGCATGTTCGCTCTCTCTCCCCTTTCTTTCTCTCTCCAGTGAGCGTACTTACCCTATAGTAAGATTTTTAAAAAGTTTACTCTGATCATAGAGAAAGAAAAAAGGAGTAATTCTTCAGCTGGAAAACATCAGCTTTGGAATCAGACAGACCTGGATTTGAATCCCGACGAGACTAGTTACTAGCTATGTGAGTTTGAGCAATTTATCTGATGTCTCTGAGCCTGTTTTCTTTTCTCTCTTTTTAAAATATTTGCCAGGGGAGCAACAGGTGGCATGATGGCTAAGGTGCTGAATTCCACATGGTCGACTCCCTGGTTCAGGTCCTGAACCTGGGAGCCTGAAAAACATGCTGGGTTCATGTATGTGTGTGCCCAAAATCCCAAGAGGAGAATGGAGGAAAAGGGATTGTAACATGGCCATCCCTCTTGGGGGGTGGATGGTGGTGGTTCTTATTTCCCTCCCCGTCCAGTGAGTGTATAACCTAATGGCAAAAACAAACAAACAAACAAAAATTAAACAAAAAACAACAAAATTTTTGCCAGAGAGCTCATGCACTTTACAGAGAAAGAGAGAAAGTAAGAAAGGACCCTCCCACACCAGCAGGTGGCATGGTGATTAAGGTGCTGGACTCCCACATGGTTGACCATGGTACTAGTCCTGTACCCAGCAACTTGAAACTCATATTGGGTGTGTGTACGTGTGTGGCCAAAATCCTGAGAGGAGAATGGAAGAGAAGGGATTGTGGCATGGCCACCCCCCCCACCCTCCAGGATGATTTCTCACTTTTTGTCTCGCTGTCTTTCTGGCTAGCATGTGCCCTATAGCAAAAATCTCCCCAAAAAAGATAAGACCCCCGCCCCCGCCCCCCCCCACACACACACCATAGGAGCTGGTCACACCATAATCCTTTTCCATTTCTCTTTCCTTTTGGGATTTTGGGCATGCATGCACACACCTGGTGTGTTTTTCCTGCTACCGGGTCTAGGATTTGAACCATACGCTTGCTTGGCCATGTGAGATCCAGCCATGTTAACTGCCAAGCCCCTCTCTGGCCTCTGTTGTCTTACTTGTAGTGTGGGAGATAATAAAACCCATGTATTTCATAGGATTGCTATGAATTTTAAAATAAAAAAATTAAGGAGGTAGCAAAATTTGCAGCACTTTGAAACTATTTAATTCATTTTCATGATGATTATTATTACAGGTATAAATTTATCAAGGTGGAGAAATGATAGGCTGCTGCGTAGTGTGTATCCCTGGTTGTGGATATCTGCATGTCTCTAGCCCACTTTTGCCTTTCAGTTGAAGTACTAGTTGAAACATCAGTCTTGGGAGCCAGCAGGTGGCAGAGTGGTTATGACACTGGACTCCCATGTGACCTACTGTGGTTTGAATCTCAGACCTGGTGGCTAGAAAATCACATGTGTGTGCACCCATAATCCGGAGAGGAGAATGGAGAAGGGATAGTGGCATGGACATACCCCCTGGGGAGTGATATCTCACTTTTTCTCTGTCTCTCTGGCCAAGCACAGGCATTATAGCAAAAATCTCTCTCTCAAAAAAAAAAAAAAAAAGTCATTCTCACGAATCTAGAATGCCATTAGGTCTTACTCTCCTAAATTTTCATGTTACTTTAATTTAAATTCTACTTAATGGTTTTCCGACTTCATAATCATGTCCACTTAATGTTTTGTAGCTGACAAACTGTTCAGTTTAGCTTAGTAAAGGTCATCAAATGAATGCATTTAAATTCCTAATGGTTATATTCTGGTTGATGTCGATGGCGTGGAAACCCTCACGGAAGAAAGCAATTCAAGGTGAGCTTTTCTAATTCTTCTGTTGTAAGAGACAGGACTTAGTGTATTTTCCAGGTCCAGTGCCTCTGGAAGGCCAGCAGTTAGCAGATAAGGTACTACTCATTAATGCCTTTATTTTGAGTTCTTTGCCTTAAGAAAGCTTTTTTTTTTTTTTTTTTTTTTAAGTTGTAGAGAGAGACACCTGCATTAGGGTGTGGTCATGCAATTCCTTTTCCTCCACTTTCCCATCCTATCCTGTCAGGATTTCGGGTACCCATGTCAGTGTGTGTGCATACGTGGTTTTGTTTTGTTTTGTTTTGTTTTGTTTTGGAGAGGCTTTTGTTACAGGGCACGTGCGCACACCTGAAAGACAGACAGAAACAGAGAGACAGAAAGACAGAAAGTGAGAAATCACCCCCCAGAGGGGATGACCACGCCACCATCCCTTCTCCTCCATTCTCCTCTTGGGATCTTGGGCACGCACACACGCACATGCGCCCGGCGTGAGTTTAAGCCACTGGGTCCGGGACTCGAACTGTGGTTGACTATACGGGAGTCCAGTGACATAGCCATTACACTAACTGCTGGTCCCTGTCTGCATATGTTTTTCAAGCCACTAGGAACAGGGACTCAAACCACCATCAGCCACTTAGATCCAGCTCTCTTAACCACTAGACTACCAGCTTAGCCCAAAAGCTTATTCTTTTCCTCTGAAACAAATCCTTCCTGTCCATGATTAGACTTTGAAGCAGCTTTTTGTCTGTTTCAATGACAAAAGTAAAAAGAGTGGACATTTTGCAAGAAATGGCTGTAAACCATTTAAAGTAGGACACAATGTGATCCCCTAATTATCACTGTGTTGCACCCAGTCTGACTTAAATTCTTGTAGTCAAACATCTGTAAAGGATAATTCTCTTTCCACTCCAAGTTGGTTAGTAAGAATCTAGCGCCAGTAAAAACCCCTATCTTACCAGTATGCCCAGATTAAAATCTTACTCATAAAGAAGAGGAAGGTTCTGATGCTGGAGGCTCACAAATCTGTATTCAAATCCTGACTCAGTCATGAGCTGAGTGTCCTTGGGCATGTTTCTTGGTCTTTCTGGTTGGCATCCTCTTCTGTAGAATGGGGTAATTGTACTGTCTTATCTCACGGTGTTGTGAAGATTCAGTAAGTAGCCGAGGCGCTTACCTGGCATGCTGTACACAGTAGAAGCTCAGTAACTATTCATCTTTACTGTTACTAGCTAAGTTAAAGAGGTCATTCCCTTCTTGCTTGGGAAGCTCAGAGCTTCTGATGTTTTATGTTGACTAAAACAGAAAATGCATCCTCTCGGAATTGGTGTATCTGAGCAGACCTGGAGAATGTTAACGCCTCGGTAGGAAATGTAACAGTTTGGATAAAAATGTTCTTTCAGGCTCACATGAATTAATGCAGTAAGAACTCTAAACTTGTTTTCTTTTAAATTAGGATGAGTGCTTCATGAATATCCATCACAGAATGCCATTTTATTTATTTTTTCTTACAGTGGGTTTCAGTAGCACCAGAATGCTTTGTGCAGCCCTGGCGTTATTCAACTGCTGCTTTCTAAAGGATGAGATGGAACTCATGACAGCTCGATTTTAGTTCTGATCTAGGCCCAGGCAGAAATACCTAGGAAAGTTATTTTTATGTAATCATTGCTGTTACCATGCCTTTCGTTTCCAGTGCTTCAATCTGTGGTCTTTTTAATGACTTTTTGTATGAGAGTGAAAATTAGGGATCTTCAGATCTGCAGTGCCTGGTCGAGAACGCCTAGTCTGAGCTGTCTCAGGCCTCAGGCCATGACTGCGGCCAGCAGGTGCTAGTCTGGGTTTGGAGTCACGAGCATCTTGCTTGAGAATGATGGGTCCGCCTGGTGCTCTCAGCAGCTTCCACGTTTGTAACCTGACTTTCTTTTCCTGGAAGTGTAACTAGCTGACTTTAAAGGAAGTGTAGCGTCTCGTGCAGCAAACTAAGCATTTATAGGTTAGATGGGAAAAGCCACCTCGCTGCAGAGACTCTTCCATGTTGGCTCCATAACAGAGCACGTCGAGAGCTGAGGGCGTGGCCTTGGAGAGCTCTGTGCAGCCCACACTGCAGGGCTCAGCCCAGGTTCCCTGTCCTCAGCTGGCCGGCAGGAGTGCGCAGCGGAGCAGCTTGGGAGGTCACAAGATGAGCACAACTCTTGCTGCTTAGTTTTTACACTTTCGTCTGGTCCTCATTCTGGGCTTTACCAGGGCTTAACCCGAGGATGTTGTCAAGGGGATTTCAAGGCTCATAGAGGCATTTGACCCAGGTGATTTTTTTTTTAATTATTTTTAATTTTTAAGGGTTTTGCCACAGGGTGTGTGCACTTGCAGGAGAGAGACAGAGAAGCAGTGTGAGGAAAAGTAAGAAATCACCCCCTGGAGAGGATGGCCACGCCATAATCCCTTCTTCTCCATTCTCCTCCTGGGATTCTGCATGCATGCACACACGCCAGTTCCTGGACTGCAACTGCATGTGGCCGTGTGGGAGTCCCCGGCTTGAACCACTCCACCACTTGCTGGCCCCCACATTTCACAGCCCCTTCTCCTCACAGGCTCTCTTCACATGGGTCTGCAATGGGAGATGGTGGCACTAGTATAGGTTCTGGCTTTCGTTGTTCCACTTCCTCCCAGCTCAGCAGAGTGTAGGCTGTAGAATTTAATTGAAGATACTATGGAAGGGAGTGATGTTTGAGGAGCAAGCAGGGTGGCTGTTAGCTCTGGCTAGATACTGTGTCGTGGTACCTCTTTTATAGGAGCAGAGGCCTTTTCCATTGTCAGCTCTCTCTCCTGTGTTCTCTCCCTAAGTACCTTGTCCTCCCACAGCCATCCCCAGCACAGTTTTGGTCACGCCTGAGTAAGTACCTCTCACGTTTCTCTCTAGCACCAGCCCGTGTTTCCCCTGGTGCAGTGGGCAGCCCACGCTCGCCTGGCTCTGGCGGAGCTCACTAGCATCCCAGGGTGGGTATCACCCCTTGGTCTCTGAGTCCTGCTGATTTCTTCTTTGGACTCACATCCACATTGGCTGCTGCCAGAATTCAGTGTGAGTTCTCTAGTATCCCAAGTGTTCCAGGCCCCCCACTTGCTGACCGTGGCACTCCTCTGTCCACACCCCTCCTCGTGCTGGGCCTGGCCACTCCTGGACTGCTCACTGTGTCGGACACTGCATGCTTCCACGCTTTCACTCTGCCTGCTCCCGGTCCCTTCTGTCTAGAGCGTGCGTTTCCTTCCATTTGAAATGCAAGGTCTGGTTCAGAAATGTCTTCTACCATGACTTTTCTTTTTTTCTTTTTTTTCCCCTTAAGTCAGGGAGAGAGCAAGCATGCTAGGCTTTCACCACATCACTGTTTTTCGTGCTGCAGCATCACAGTTAGTCAGAACCACAGGTGTGCAGCACTGACCCTGGTTGTTTAGGTTGGGCCAGGAACCAAATCCAGGCCCCCGTGCAGCCCCCGGCACTGTGCGATGGCACCTTCCCACTTGTGCTACTGTTGCTGGGCTGTTTTTGTTCTATTTTGATTTTCTAAAAATATTTTTTGTCAAAAATAATCACTCTCTTCATTACTCTTCATAGTTTCTGCTTCTGTAATTGTCCACTTGATATAGTAATTATACAATTGCAGCCCATCTTTCTCCTCTACACTCTTTGGTTTATAAAGTTGTTTATTTTTAAGTAAGAACCTACATGTCTAAAAAAAAAACACTTCAAGTGAGAAGAATACAGCTGTGTGATAAAAGATGAAATTAGTCTATATCCCTTCCTTTTCCCCAGTTTTTAGTCTTTCTTCCCCCAGATGACCATTAATAGTATTGCATCGTTTCTTCCAGAATAGACACAGCAGCATGTAGTCACCTGTGTAGAACAATGTACATGTAGGGGATCACATGTTCGCATTGTTTTACATCTTGTTGTTTTTGTCTAGATCTTAGAGCCCTTTTCATTTCAAAGCATACAAATCTATCCTTTTAATGGCTGCATAGTATCTCATTTTTGGTTGACTGGTTTGTTTTCAAACCAGTCACCTTTTGGGATATTTCTTTTTTTACACTTTCGTGAGTACTGTGTATTCATAGACTTAGATTCCTAGCAGTTACTTGTCGACAAAAAGGTAGATAAATTTTACATCTTGATAAATATTGTCAAATTATCTCTCAGGGTTACTCTTACCACACCTTTAAAATGTGTGCAATGGGATCAGCCTAGAGCATAGTGGTTAAGGCAGCTGGATCCCAAGCTGGGCACATGTGCTTGCGTGGCCAAAATCCCGAGGAGAATGGAGGAGAAGGGATCATCGTGTGGCTATTCCCTCTGGGGAGTGCTTTCTCTCTCTCTTTCTCTGTCTTCAGCAAGTGCATGTGCCTACAGCAAATTAAAAAAAAAAAAGTGTATAAATCTGATGGATTATAAGTAATATCCCTATGTTTTTCTTTTTATGATTCAAACATCTGTAATCATAAGTAAAATTAAACTTTTTTCTCTTTTTTCATCTTTTCTTTCTTTTTAAAATTTCTAGAAGTCACACACTTTTGGGAGAAACATACCTCACCTCTCACTCCCAGTGGCCTATGGTCATTGTAATCCCTTCTCCATTTCTTTATCCCTTTGGGATTTGGGCCACACGCGCGCGCACACACACACACACACACACACACACACACACACTTGTGTCCAGTGTGTTACTCAAGTCTTGAGGCTGGGATTTGAACCGTGGTCACCCATGTAGGATACAGCTCCTTTAACCATAGGCTGTGAGGCTGGTGCTTTTTTTCCAGATATGTGTCCTTCGTCCATTTTTCCCTGTTTTTTTTTTTTTTAAGAATTATTCTATTTATGTTGTTTATTTATTTATTTATTTTAGTTTGACCAGAGAAGGGACAGTGAGAGAGAGGGAAAGCGAGAAAGCAAGCTGCCAGGTCCAGTACTCGAACCGTGGTCAACCATGTGATAATCTAGTGGCCTTAACCACCACGCCACCTGCTGGCCCCACTCCCTCAGGATTTTTTGCATCAGCTCAATTTGATTTATGAATTAAGCAATCTGGAAATTCAGCAAATATGCATGTACTTTTCCTTAACATGCCATTTATCTTTGGAATTTGGGGAGAGGGGTATTTTTCGTCATGCACTTTTTTTCCCCCTCCTTTATGGTAGGGAGAAGGAAGAGGAAAAGGACAGAGGTAGTATTTTTGACAAGGCCTTCCTGTGTCAAACCTCCTGCCCAGCGTCCCAGTTAGCTAGGATCACAGGCGTGCACAGCTACACCTAGCAGGTTCAGGCCTGGGGACCAGACCCAGGCCTCTCCTGCAGCTTCCAGCCTGCCATGCAGTAGCACAGCCTGTGTGTCACCGCAGCTGGGCCTGTCAGACACTTTAATGTTGCCTTTGCCGCTTCTGGAATTTACGTCATGCTTGAAAAGGACTGTATGTCAATATAAACAAAGTTACTCGTGTTTTCTTTTAGGTATTTTTTGGTGATTATCACATCTTTTAAAAATGCTAACATAAAGAATATAGTGACATTAAATGAAGATAATAGGACCCTCCATACATTCTGCTTTATTAGAAATAGGTAAATATGCAACAGTTTTGAGACCCAGGGAGCTACGTTTTCCAGTGGTCAGACATGTTGTTTTCTGTCACCTGCTGTGTCACCATGTGTGACGACAGTCATTTCTTTTTGTCTCTTTTGCTCAACTCAGTGGGAGGAGCAGGGTGAAAAGAAATGCAGGAGCCCAGGAACTGGTGGGTATGAGAGTATGGTCAGCTGGCATCCCTGTCTTTGCAGAATGGCTTTTTTGTTTTAAAACTCCTTTAGAAAGTATGTTTTATTCTCAGGGAGCTTTGGAACCTGGGTCAGGGATGTCATTGCCTTGTGTGGTGCATTCCTGGCCAGCATCTCATATGGATGTGTGCTGCGGGGCTACTTCTTGTGCTTTCTTTCTTTCTTTCTTTTTTTTTTTAGTAATTTTTTGGCCATAGGTCACATGCTCTCCTATAGAGGGTCAGAAAGAGAGAGAGAGAAAATGATAAATTCCCCCTGGGCGGGGGGGATGGCCACACCTCAGTCCCATCCCCGTTCTCCTCTCGGGAGTTTGGGCATGCACACATGTGCCTGGTGTGTTTTTCAAGCTGCTGGCTTCCGGACTGCACTACAACTGTGCAGTTGGCCATGTAGGCATCCAGCACCTTAACCTCTAGGCCATGGCCCTGTTCTGTACTTTCTTGAGTGAGCTTTTCCAGACGTGTCCAACAGCCACACTTCCTAAGCCTGTTGTCCTGTGGTCTCGCAGACCCCATTTTCTCAGATCACATATGCTTGCTTGTTTCTAGAGCCCTCACCTTCACTTTTGACTTCTGGTCTGTGGGAGGACTGTGGCAGGCCAGCTGGTCTGGTCATTGCCATGCCAGTGCCACCTCCCTGTGGCTTGTTTCCACAGTGCATCACGGTGGAAGTGACCTCCCTCCTCTGGTGTCCATCTTCTGATGCTGCTTGCGCTCCGCTGGAGCGCTCAGTCCGGCTGCGCCTCCTGGTCCTCCTCCACCCCGTTTGGGCAGCCCCCCGCTGTGTGCTCTTGCTTTCTGTGTTCCAGAGTCTCTGTGCTCTTGAAGTCCTCTTGACCTTGGGCGGAGCCCTGTGACTTCTTGACACCATCTGCTCTCCTGACTTTCACCTTAACACACCAAAAGGACTAGTTACTTGGGCCCTGACCTGTGGTTTCTGATGAACTGAGACTTAAGCAGAAATGCAGCTGTTTATTTGCAGCAGGGAGGACAAGCCAGGGGAAGGGGCTCTGAGCGTATTCACAGAGCTGTGAGTACAGAAGGCGTGACGGGCTTCAGCCAGAAGTTTCCCCTGGGACTTCTCTTGCTCAGCCCTGTTGGTGATTTGATCTAGAAAGAGGGGATTTTGATCTAGGAGGAGGGTGATGCAGTAAGTTCCTAGAGCTGAAATTGCTCAGTCAGAGGGGGTGGCACATCTGTAACTTTGATGGGTATTAATAAAGTGCCCTCCTCTGCCCCGCTTTTCCATCCTGGGAATCAGTCAAGGGTGTTTGTCACCTACCCCCTCCCTGTCCCTGGCCACCTCCCTAGGGAGGAATGTAACCAGGGCAAGCTTGCTTGTCCTCCGCCTTTTCTCAGCTCCTACTCTCCCTCTACTGACCCTGCTCTTCTTCCTGCATAAGGGATGATGTATTAGGGGTTCTGGATGGGCAGGCTTTAGTCCTGGGAAGGGCAGCCCCGTGGAGCCTTGGTTTCCCCATCTCTAGAATGGGGATAGTACCTGCCCTGTGGGATGACACAAGAGAATTCAGTGCAGCGATGGGTAGTAAGGCTTCAGGACACGTTGCCAGCGAGTATCCAGCATGCGGTAAATGGTTACTGAAGGCAATTATGGTAGAGGGACTTTCCCACGAAAAGGGAAAGCAAAGGGGTGGGTGAAGGTGAAGGTGTCGTCATCCCTTTGACAGTTGCTGAGCCTGGGGTGGGACTGGTGGACACATGGAAGTAGAAGATGTCAGAACTGCTCCCATCAGAGATGGTCCCTTGTAGAGGCCACCCTTGAGACCAAGGGCGGCCTTAGCCAGAGGCTGTATGTTAGGGCAAAGCTGCTACCACAGGGTCAGTCATACTCTTTCGTTGTAAAAAAGTAAGAATTCTGAAGTAAGAAATTGAGGGCTAGCTCTTGGCCCAGTGGTTAAGGTAACCAGATCCCATATGGCCAACTATGGTTAGTTAGAATCCTAGCCCTGGAGGCCTGAAAAACAGCTGAGCGCATGTGTCTATGTGCATAAAATCCCGACAGGGAAGAGGAGGGATTGTGTCATGACCATGCCCCATTGGATGGTGCTTCCTCGTCCTCCCTTCTTCCTCTCGGTATGTCTCTGGCAAGTGCACACAATCTTCGGCAATTAAAAAAAAAAGAAAGAAAGAATGAAAGAAATGGATTAAGTATTGTTAAAATAAACATTACTGGTCCTGAAAAAAATATTCAGCTTGTATGTGCTTGTTTTGAAAATTAAAATATAGTATGACCAGCAGGTGGCATAATGGTTACATCGCTGGACTCCCATGTAGTCAATTGTGGTTTGAGTCCCTGACCTGGTGACTTAAACCTCACACTGGGCACATGTGCGCCCAAAATCCTGAGAGGAGAATGGAGGAGAAGGGATTGTAGTGTGGCCATCCCCCCTGGGGTTGATTTCTTGCTTTTTGTAAAAATCTCTCAAAAATTTTTAAAAAATATATCAATGTAAGTGTCTGGTTTGAGCATGGTTTTTACCTAATATGATGTGACAGAAAGACTGATTAATCTGCCGAGTTATAATAAAGAATACTGATTCTGATGTTTTTAGTGAGTGGAATAATCAAATTCATTATTGTTTTCTGAAACAGCTGCAAACTTGATGTAAATGAAAAACTAATGTGAATTACTACGCTACCACCAAAAATGAATTCTATTTTCATATCTCTCTGAGTTGGGAGGAATCTGCATTAAGCTTATATCAAACAGTAAGACTGGGGTTCTTACTCATCTTTGAATTCTCTTTGGTTTTGTGAATGTGGGAGATTGGTATTGAATGCATATTTCCTGTAAATGAAGGAAAAATCATTTAAATCCCCATTCAGTAGACCATTTCGTGATTGCAATGAAATCTAATACTTACAGCACATACAACAGAAGCCTAATTTCCTTAATTTGCAAAGAGCTCTGACAATTCAATAAAAAAGGCAAATATGGGCAAGGGATATGAATAGGCAGTTCAAAGATAGACTCAGACAAATTGCCATTAGCTTGAGGAAAAATATCAACCTCATTTACAAATCACTTCAAAATAGTAAGGCACTACTTTTCTCCTGTCAGTTTGGCAAAAGTAGAAAGGTTTAATACTCATTGGGGCCCTAGCAGTGGTGCAGTAATTACACACCCGTACCCACGTGGAAAAGGTCCTGGGTTCATGGCCTGGGACCTCCCCAAGTACCCTGAGTACATGCACATACATGCCTCTGCACCAGGCCAGCTGAGACTAGGCATGGTCACAGCATGAAGACAGGGTGCTTGTCTCTTCTCTCCCCTGCCACCATGGAAGAAATACATAAACTAAAACAAAGCCAAGCCAAGCCAAGCCGTTAACAGTTACGGGGAGCAGGCCCTTCCCTGTGCTGTAGTGAATGGCTAGTCCCTGCACCTGTTACAGTAGAAAAAGTGACATCGATGGTGGTGTTGCTACGGAGATTTTAGGGTATGTTAAATACAGCACATAAAAGCAGGATATATAGCAGTTTATGCTGATTGGTCTTTAAAATTTTCCCTAAAAGAACACACAAAACTACCAGGGATTAATTTGGGAAGAGGGGTTGGGGGAGATTTTTACTATTCATTTTGTATTTTTCTATGCTGTGATTAAAAATTCTACCTTGTGCATATATTTTTATTTTAAAGAAAATTAAAAACTGATCTAACTTAGGTGTAGTCCCACGGATACTCCTTGCAGGGGAGAAGTCAGGACCTACCAAGTGAGTGGTTCATGTTGAGAACTGGCCAATGTAGCAGTTTGTAAAAGCACGTTTTTGAACTTGATGTCCCTGCAAGACGTTCTGACCTCTCCATTCAGGGACCACTGGGCCTGATAAATCCGGTTATTGGGTGGACAACGTGTGTTAATTATGCCTTTGCTCTCTTTAGCCTGGTCGTGTGTCTAGGACTGAAATTGACTGAAGATTCACTATGTGCTAGTCCCTTAGAAGCTTCTTACTCAAGAGTGTTGCTTGTTAGCAGCTCAAGGGTGGAGTCTTTGAATCTCATTGTCACTGCCAAAAGGAAGTGTTAATGTCAGAGAGGAGAGCAGAACACTTCTTTTCTCATTTTGCAGAAAAATGGAATCCCTCTCTCTGGTGTTAATCATGGTGTTTCATTTTTTCTCCCCAGTGATTTTCTTTCAAGTGTACTTCTCTCCTTTTCTTCTGAGAAGAAGGTAAAAAGCCACACAGAAGAGGAGGAAGCCTGTTTTTGGCTTTGCATTCTATTTCAGAACTGCCTTATTGCTTTCCTTTCTCTACTGGTTTTGTCCAGGACTCCACACTTTCAGAAGCTCGAACCCACTTTCCTTTCGCCCTTCAGTTCCAAAAGTCACTGTGTGTCATGACAATGCTATAATGAGTAGGTAACATTCTACCACTTGTTAGCAGCCAGCTGGGTTGCATTTTTATAAGTCTTGCCAACACAAGAAAGGATTGTGTTTTGTGTTAATTTTTATTTGTTTACTGATGAAGTTAAGCATTTTTTTCTCCATGTTTAAAGGCTATTTTTAAAGAACATCTGTTCATATCGTTTGCCATTTTTCAGTTACAGTTGGTCTTTATTGCTTTGTAGAGTCTTACTTCTCTGTCAGGTATGTTGTATTTTTTATACTATGTTTTTCGCCTTTTTTTTTTTTTTTTTAAGCAAAAGGTATCTTAGATACATGAAAGTTTTTCTTCTGTAGTTAAACTTCTGTTTCTTCTGATGTCTGTCTCTGTGTGCCTAGAAATGTGTCCTCTAGAGATTATTTGGGGCCATGTCATGAAGAGTGGATCTAGGTTGTTGTTTATTCGGATTCTTTTTATTTTTTTATTTCATTTATTTATTTTTTGGGGGGGGAGAGGTTTTTGCTATAGGGCGTGTGCGCTCGTCAAAAAGACAGAGACAGAGAGACAGAAAACGAGAAATCACCCCCCAGGGGGGATGGCCACGCCGCAATCCCTTCTCCTCCATTCTCCTCTCGGGATCTTCGGCACACACACA
>NW_006159896.1:2755469-2787840 GCF_000334495.1 Tupaia belangeri chinensis | reverse complement strand
TGCTGATCTGAAATGGCTCGGTCTGATTTCTCTCTACCAGGAGAGCTTCACAATAGCTTCTGCCCCTTCCCTGGAGCTTCGTCCCAGTCGTGTCACAGCACTTGCAGCACATACCTCCTTCCAGGCTCAGCTCCTTATCTATTCCTACACGTGACTCATTCCAAACAGTCTGGACAGCTTCTCCAGCACTCACACACCTGCCCCCTGCCCTTAGGATCTGGCTAACCTTTTTGTTTGTCTTCTCATCACAAATTCTCTATCAGCCATTACAATGATTACAATATAGTAGTACTATTTTTTTAAGTTATTTATTTAATTTTATTTACTCATTTATTTTAGTTCGACCACAGAGAGAGAGAGGGGAAAGTGAGAAAGCAAGCCACCAGGTCTGGGACTCAAACCATGGTTGGGTATGTGGGAATGTCCAGCACCTTAACCACCAAGTTACTTGCTGGTCTCCCTGGCTAATCTTTACTCATCCTTTAGGTCTCATTTTTAATTTTTTAAAGAATTATTTATTTGGGACCAGCAGATGGCATGATGGTTACGTTTCTGGACTCCCATGTAGTCACCGCCATTCGAGTCCCAGACCCAGTGGCTTAACACTCACGCTGGGCACATGTGCATACATGCCCAAAATCCCAAGAGGAGAATGGAGGAGAAGGGATCACAGCATGATCGTCCTCTTTAAGGGGTGATTTCTTGCTTTCTGTCACTCTCTCTGTCTCTCATGAGTGCATGCGCCCTATAGCAAATCTTTTTTTAAATTATTTAATTTAATTTACTTATTTTAATTTGACCAGAGTGAGAAAGCAAGCCACCAGGTCTGGGACTCAAACCACAGTTGGCCATGTGGGAATCTAGCGCCTTAACCATCATGCCATGCCACCCTTAGGTCTCATTTAAAATAGCCTTTTTGTTTTTTTTAAGTCGCCATCTCTGACTACTCCCCTCTTATGAAAGATCGCATAGCTCTTAATCCAGTTCGTGAGGGAGAATTCTAACTCCCTGAATCTCTAGTGTCTGGCACATGGAAGGCAGACACGGTACATACTTACCAAGTGAATTGTCGCCTAATCATACCTTTGACATGTATGAGTTTGGCTGTATTTTTCTTTTTCTACATTTTTTGTATTTTAGTATTCCTCCTGATCTGTACGTCCAATTTGGTGGCCATTGGCTGCATGTGACTGTCAAACACTTTGATATACCCTAGTCCAAAATGAGCCATGCTGGGTATAAATCACACATCAGACTTCAGACACTTGATATGAAAGAAAGAATTCAAACCTTATCATAGTTTTCTGATATTGATTACATGCTGCCATGATGTTTTAGATACATTGGTTTAAATAAAATATTAAAGCATTTTATTTTCTTTTAAAAAATGTAACTATTAGAAAACATTAAATTACACATGTGGCTTATATTTCCATTGGACAACAGTGTTCTAGATAAATTTTTTTTCTTTTTTTTTTTTTTGAGAGGTTTTTGCTATAGGGCGCATGTGCTCGCCAGACAGAGACAGACAGAGAGATAGAAAGCAAGAAATCACCCCCCAGGGGGGATGGCCATGCTGCAATCCCTTCTCCTCCATTCTCCTCTCGGGATCTTGGGCACGCACGCACACACGCCCGGCGTGAGTTTAAGCCACCGAGTCCAGCGACATAGCTATTAGGCTAACTGCTGGTCCCGCTAGATAAATTTCTAAATCATTTTTTCAGATTCTTATGTAGTATATGCACTTGCATATGTTTATAAATAAATTTTGAGAAAGAGTATGTTTTTATGGTATTAAATTTTCCTGCCAGAAGCATGTTATAACTCTTCATTTATGCATGTTTTTGTCTTTAATAAAGTAGTATTAGAATCTTCTCTCATTGATGCTCATTTTTGTTTATTTTCCCAAAGTATTTTGTAGTTCCTGTTGATATGTTGTTGGCTATAACTTACTGTCATTATCTTACCCTTTTTTAATATATAATTATTTTTTTAATTCTACACTTAGACCCTGATTCTCACAATTTTTTCAAGTGATTTTCTTGTGTTTTCTATGTAAATAGTCATATGTGCATGTAATGGTAATTATGGCTCCACTTTTTAATGGCTGTAGGCCTTAGTTTTCCCTAGTCCTGTTGCCATGGCTGGAAGTTCCCAGAACAGTACGTTAAGTGAGCATAGTGATGGCAGACAGCCTTGTCTGTCTCCCCAGCATTGATGGGAATGCCTTTACTGAAGTGTTTGCCAGAGTGTGCTCCAGGGAACACTGATTCTTTGGAATATTGTATGCGTGCCTTGAGAGAAGAGTTCCACAGTTAAAGGAGTTTGCAAACTGCTGAGTTAAACAGAATTCTTGTCTGTAGGACTTTTCAAAGGGATTATTATGCTAATATATTTCCTAATCCCTAGGAGGTAAGGACTTTGGGACTACCTCTGTTACATACATTTTGGGAAATGCAGACATACACGTAGTATTTCCTTTTTAAGAATGATGTTAACATGGGTTTGCAGTAGGTGATGTGTATTATATCAGGGAAGTATTGTCCAATTATAGCTTATTGAGTATGTTTTTCCTTACTCTGACAGGGCATTTAAGTTTCTCAAAGGCGTTTTTGGCATAGTATTGATTTGGTCATGTGGGTTTTTTCTCTTTTAACTTATTGATGTTATCAATTAGTATCTGTATATTTTCTAACATGTAGCCATCCTTATATTCTGAAATAGCTGTTGGTCATAATATATATTCTTTTAGTAAGTTAGATTTGCTAGTATTTTCTTTAGGACTTTAAAATATATTTGCTTAGATGCAGTAGACAGTTTTCTTCTTTATGCTGTTTGTCATCTTCTGGTATGAGATTTATGCCATATGAACTGAGATGCTTTAAATGTTTTTACATGCATCTAGAGCAGTGTGAACGGCCTGAGGATCATTTGTGCCTTGGCACTTCTGTTTCTTTTTTATTTAGTTCTGCCAATTTATGTAATCCTAAAAATATGTCCATTCCATAGAGATTTCAAATTGATTGCAATCATAAATAAGGGCACAGTATTCCTCTTTGACTAAAATGTTTCATTTCATTTCAATGTGTTAAAAATCTGGCAAGATCTAGTCACACTAATTGATCCTTTCCTGCAAGCATCTTAGACTTAGTTGCGCATTGTCTTTATTTTTTTTATTGTAGAGAGCAAGTGTGTACACATGCATGTGTGCACCTGCAAGACCGAGAGGCCCCCCTCAACAAGATCTTATCATGCCATGGTCCCCCTTCCCAGCCCTTATTAGTTCCTCAGGATCCGGGTGCTTATCTGAACTCTCAACATGTTTTCAGGCTAACCCAGGGATCTGAATCCGTTTTAAGTTTTAAGGCCCGGACTTCCCCTGTTGGAGTTTTTTGTTTTATTTTAAAACCTCCAACAGGGACCAGTAGTTAGCATAATGGCTATGTTGCTGGACTCCCATGTAGCTGACTGCAGTTCAAGTCCTGGACCCGGTGGCTTAAAATCATGCCGGGAGCTTGTGCGTGCGTGCCCAAGATCCCGAGAGGAGAATGGAGGAGAAGGGATTGTGGCGTGGCCGTCCCCCCTGGGGGGGGATTTCTCGCTTTCTGTCTCTCTGTCTCTCTCTGTCTTTCTGGCGAGCGTACATGCCCTATAGCAAAAACTTCTCCCAGTAAGTAAATAAATAAATAAAACCTCCAACATTTTATTATGAAATTCAGGCAGACAAATTGAAAGAATTTTATAGTAAACACCTAACTACCCATTACCTAGACTCGACAGTTGTTAATATTCTCCTGTGTTTGCATCACCTCTTTTGGGATGTATGCTCAAGCAAATTGTAGACAAAATAAACTTCACTCCAAAACAATTTTTGTTTCGAATTTAATGTTTTCTCATTTTCTTAGTAGTTTTATTTCATTTTGATTTTCTCTGATTCAGTACTTATTCTCAGGTATTACATTTCTATCAGCTTGGTTTTAAAAACTAAAATATAATCGGTAAATTAAGTTTTGTTGCATTTTGGTCAGAGAATAGAGCCTGGGATAGCTTCAGAGAGATCTTTTTTAAAAAGTTCATGGAAAATGTATATTATGCAAAAATTATTCATGAATTTAATTTTTTTTTTAAGTTTGCTGTAGGGCATATATACTCACCATAGGGAGACAGAAAGGAAAAGTGAGAAAGCACCCCCTAGGGAAGATGGCTACCACAATTCCTTCTCCATTCTTGGGATTTGGGGCACACACATGCATATATGCATGCACCCAGTATGTCACCAGATCCAGGACTCAAACCATGCTATTGGCCACGTGGGATCCAGCCATCTTAACTATGACACCACTGGCTGTCCTGCCCTCCAATTTTTTTTTTTTTTTTCAAGTTTGCAGGGGGCACATGTGCTTGCTGGAGAGAGACATAGAGATGGAAAAAGCACCCTCAATGGGGCGTGGTCATACTGAAGTCCCTTCTTCATTTCTCCATCCTGTTAGGATTTAGGACATGCATCCACATGTACCACGTATGTTTTTCTAGCTGCTGAGGCTGGGACTTGAACCAGAGTCAGGCATGCGGGATCCAGCTCCCTTAACCACCGGGTTATGAGGTTGGCTCATCAGAATATTTTTGCACCAAAAGAAACTCAGGCTTTCATTCCATTTTCTACAAACTTTTTTTTTTTTCATTATTAATATTTTTAAAAATTTCCCTATAGGGCAAATGTGCTCACCAGAAAGTGAGAAATCAAGCTGCCAGGGCTAGGACTTGAACTGCAGTCATCTCTGTGGGAATCCAGCACCTCAACCACTGCACAACCTACTGGCCCCTTCCATGAACTTTTTGAAGTCCCCCCAATGTATATTTCAGATAATTCTGAGCATTCCATGCTGTAGATTCAAGTCAAGAGGAAGCAGACCTGTCCTTGGGGTGCTAGAGCCATGAGCACTAGTGGAGGATGATGCTTTTTTTTTTTTCCTTGATAAGTTTAGTGTAGGATGTATATGCTCACCGTAGAGAGACATGGGATAGTGGGGGGTAAGAAAGCACCCCAGGGGAGATGGCCTTGTCCCATTCCCTTTTCCATTCCCCTCTCATGATTTTGGGTGCCCACACACATGCACCCCACATGATTTTCAAGCTGCCAGGCCAGGACTCAATCCATGCATCAGCCATGTAAGATCCATCCAGCTTAACTACCATGCAACTGGCAGAATAATACATTTTTGATGTGTCCTTCATTCATTTTACTCCTGCTGTCAAAAAAATAGCTTCACAGAAAGAAAGGAATCGAGTACCACTGTGAATTACCACTCCAAAGAGGGTATAGAGCTGTCCTGAGCTGAGCGGAAAATGCAACTCTAAAAGGAGTTTAGTTTCATTCGTTCTATCTAGTGTGCCACGTACTTGAAAAGTGCCAAATAGATGGGACCAGCAGATGGCGTAATGGTTACATCACTGGCTCCTACGTAGTTGACTGCAGTTCAGATCCTAAATCCAGAGGCTTAAAACTCTCCAGGGGTGTGTATGTGTGTGCCCAAAATCCCAACAGGAGAATGGAGAAGGAATTGTGGTGTGCTCATCTCCTCAGGGGGCTGATTTCTCTCTTTCTGTCTCTCTGTCTCTCCAGCATGTACACACACCCTATAGCACAACTTTCTCTTAGGGACTAGCAGGTGGCGTGGTGGTTAAGGCGCTGGACACTCCCACATGGCCGACCATGGTTCAAGTCCTGGACCTGGTGGCTTGCTTTTTCACTTTCCCTCTCTCTGTGTGTGTCTAACTCTGGTCAAATTTAAAAATAAATAAATAAATAAATGGGTAAATACTTTTAAAAAAAATCTCCAAGTATTTAAAAAAATAAAAAAACCTTTCTCTTAAAAAAAAAAAAATTAGATGGGGACCAGTTGGTGGCATGGTGGTTAAGGCACTGGACACTCCCACATGGCCGACTAGGGTTCGAGTCCTGAATCTGGTGGCTTGCTTTCTCGCTTCCTCTCTCTCTCATTCTCAACCTCTGTCTCTCTCTGGTAAAATTAAAAAATGAATGAATGAATAAATAAAATAAATAATTATTTAAAAATATAGAGGGACCAGCAGGTGGCGTGGTGGTTAAGGTGCTGGACACTCCCACATGGCCAACCACGGTTCAAGTCCTGGACCTGGCAGCTTCCTTTGTCCCTCTCTTTCTCTCTCTCTCTGGTCAAATTAAAATAACTGAATGAATAAATAAGATTAAATAAATACTAATTTAAAAAAATAGAAAGTCACAAATAAGCCAGGACATTCTTTAGGTGAATTTAATGATTAATTGCCAGAGGTAGAGAGTGCATGCGCGCGCACACACACACACATCCAGTGGGCGTGAGTATGTCAGAATCCTTTTCCTCTCCATTTTTCTAACTTGTTGAGATTTCAGGCATTGCATGTATGTGCACCTAGCATGTTTTTCAAACCATTAGGGCCAAGATTCCATCTGTGGTCATCCATATAGGATCCTGTTCTCTTAACCATTTGGCTACAGAATGAGCCCAAATTTAACTTTTTTTTTTTAACAAATTACTTCAAATTCTTAAAAACAGTGAAACAAATATTTTTTTCCTAAAAGGATGCTAGTTTTCTCAGAGCTGAACTAGCCTTACTAAGTGTAAAATATTTAATTTTGATCGAGACCAGTGTTGGGCAGTTATAGTACTAGGCTAATTGATCATTAGATAACTTGGCTTCAGGTGAATTTGAAAGACTGAAAGGAAGTAGAGGAGTGCTCAGGCAGAGGTGCGGCAGCCGTGGCGGTGGCGGCGGCAGCAGTGGTGGTGGTGGTGGCAGCGGTGGTGCAAGCTCGTGTTGATGCCCCTTCATTCAGTGAGGAGTCGCAGTGAATTATGGAAATTCTCTCTCTCTGCAGATTGCGCTTCGTGTCAGTAGAAATGGACAGCAGCAGTTTCATTCAGTTTGACGTGCCTGAGTACAGCAGCACCGTCCTGAGCCAGCTAAACGAACTCCGCCTGCAAGGGAAGCTATGTGACATCATCGTCCACATTCAGGGTCAGCCATTCCGAGCCCACAAAGCAGTCCTCGCTGCCAGCTCCCCGTATTTCCGGGACCATTCAGCATTAAGCACCATGAGTGGCTTGTCCATATCGGTGATTAAGAACCCCAATGTGTTCGAACAGTTGCTTTCCTTTTGTTACACTGGAAGAATGTCCTTGCAGCTGAAGGATGTTGTCAGTTTTCTGACTGCAGCCAGCTTTCTCCAGATGCAATGTGTCATTGACAAGTGCACGCAGATCCTAGAGAGCATCCATTCAAAAATCAGTGTTGGAGATGTTGACTCTGTTACCGTCGGTGCCGAAGAGAATCCTGAGAGTCGTAATGGAGTGAAGGATGGCGGCTTCTTCGCCAACCCAGTTGAGATCTCCCCTCCATACTGCTCCCAGGTGCGGCAGCCCACGGCAGGCAGTGACCTCCGGATGGAGACAACCCCCAGCAAAATTCTACGCAGCCGCTTACAGGAGGAGGGGCACTCGGACCGCGGGAGCAGCGGGAGCGTTTCTGAGTATGAGATTCAGATCGAGGGAGACCACGAGCAAGGGGACCTGCTGGTGAGGGAGAGCCAGATCACTGAGGTGAAAGTGAAGATGGAGAAATCCGACCGACCCAGCTGCTCCGATAGCTCCTCCCTGGGGGATGACGGGTACCACACTGAGATGGTTGATGGGGAACAAGTTGTGACTGTGAACGTGGGCTCCTATGGCTCTGTGCTCCAGCACGCTTATTCCTACTCCCAAGCTGCCTCTCAGCCGACCAGCGTATCAGAAGCTTTTGGAAGTTTGAGTAATTCCAGCCCATCCAGATCCATGCTGAGCTGTTTCCGAGGAGGGCGTGCCCGCCAGAAGCGGGCTCTGTCTGTCCACCTGCACAGCGATCTGCAGGGCCTGGTGCAGGCGTCCGACAGCGAAGCTGTGATGAGCAACCCTGGCTATGAGAACAGTCCCCGGGAGAGGAGTGCAAGAGGCCCTTGGTACCCGTACAACGAGAGGTTGATCTGTATTTACTGTGGCAAGTCCTTCAACCAGAAAGGAAGCCTTGACAGGCACATGCGGCTCCACATGGGAATCACCCCTTTTGTGTGCAAGTTCTGTGGGAAAAAGTACACTCGGAAAGACCAGCTGGAGTACCACATCCGGGGCCACACTGATGATAAACCGTTCCGCTGCGAGATCTGTGGGAAGTGCTTCCCTTTCCAAGGTACCCTCAACCAGCACCTGCGGAAAAACCACCCAGGCGTCGCCGAAGTCAGGAGTCGCCTTGAGTCCCCTGAGAGAACAGATGTGTATGTGGAACAGAAACTAGAAAACGATGCGTCGGCTTCAGAGATGACGCTGGATTCCCGAATGGAGATCCACACAGTGTCCGATGCTCCCGATTAAGGCGGTAGAGAAGTGCACCCAAGCAAAGCACATCCATCAATGCATATTTGTGATTTGCTTTGTCGTAGTCTTTGGTTTTCCCAACCATCTGGAAATCTCTTGGTCTCCTGGCAGTTTTTTTAAGTTTCTGGATGGAACACTTCATTGTGTCTGTCCTTCCCCTGCCCTCCCTCCCCCAAGGAGCTCAAAGCATGACGGGCATCGTATCCAGGGAAAACACAGGCTGACAGTATTCCTCTCTGGCTGAACTCTTGATCCAGAATCTGCCAGTGATTTAGCTATGCCAACTGGTTGACCCCACGGTCTCTGCCAAGAGGCATGCACTCTGTCGTGTGCCCCGGCACCAGTGCATTTCCACGGGGAGGCTAGGATGCCGTCAGCTGACACAAATGGGTAACCTTTTCTAATTTAAAAACATTTTTAGGGAGTAGTTAGGCAATTTATATATATATATAATAAAGCTATTATTATATATATAGTATATATACAGTCTCAAATTTGAGTTTATTCGGGTTGAGGTGAATGTAAGAGGAATATATAATTTAATACAATGTGAACAGAGCTTTTGACTCTGTCTCATCCCTACCTAACATGTTAGGGTTTTGCCCCTTTATTTCCCGTACAAAAGAATGTGAGTAGGTTTTCATATATATTAATCACTTTGTCCAAAAGCAAGCAAAGCAAATCACAGTGCTCAGAGCTCTGCTTCATAACAGATACATAAACCAAATGCCATAAAATGTCTTCAACTCTGGTTGGAAACCGTTTGGAATTTTTGTTAGTTGTCCAGCAGGTAGGCTGGGTGACCTGTGGTGCTGACCTTTTTACATAGCGTAGTGTTCTCTTAGCCAACCCCAAAGGAGCAGTGGTTTTCAAGGTTTTTACTGGCCTGCACATCTACCTTCATTCCGTACTGTAGAAACATACCTACCAGGTAACTAAATCGAATCACTCTACCATGAGTTAGTGCTCGCACTAAAGGAAAGGGATTTGTAGTTCTGTCTACAAAATTCTCCAAGCAGTGTTGTTTTCTTCTTTTGTTTTTTTTTCTTTCTCTTTTCAAACAGCCAGTTCAGGTGCACAGCAACTTTTTCTACACGCAGTTCCCAGGGAAACTGCAGAACTTGGAATTTGTACTTTTTGTAAAGCTATACTCTATGGGAATTGCAAGCAATATCTCTCTCTTAGTATCGTGTGTGCTAATGAGAGCCTCAGTGGCTCCTCCACTCTCTCAGTGTTCCTGCTTAAAGAACCAACAGTTCAGAAGCCCTCTAAGATACTCTGTGTGTCACCAAATCTGTGTGTGTGTCACCGTTTTTTGGGTCACGTGGTGCTATTTTTATGTTAAGTATCTTTTAGGTCAGTATAGTTGTAGAAAATGTGAAATCTAACGATAATAACCAATTACACTTGTTTCCCTCTCTTGAGTTCCAAGCTTGAAAAGAGACCTCAAAAGCATGTGCTGGCAAACACATTACTGTATAAAACATACCAGGTCCTGTTTGAAAGACATGTTCTTAGGACATTAGGGAACGTCTTCAGCTCTGTACTGCGCTCACACATACCAGCAGGCTTCCGCAATCGCCATGCCACTGCACGCGTTGGTACAGAGTCATTTTGCAAGCAGCCCGGGGTGTTTGTGCCCGTGGGATGTCAGTGCTCCAGTGTCTCTGCTCGAGAACCTGGGCTCTGAGACCCCCACTGCTGTCTCTACAGGGGACAGCACAGCACCCCAAAGGAAAGCAGCAGCGGAAGACCAACCTCAGAGGCTGGGAACGAAAGCAATACAGAAGTTGATGTTTGCTGGCTGTCCATGCTTTTTTGGCTCTTAAAATACCAAGAATTGTGGGTTTGGGTTTTTTGTTGTTGTTGTTTTTGGGGTTTTTTAAGGAAAAAAAAAAAAAGCTACCATGCTTTTTTGGCTCTTAAAATACCAAGAATTGTGGGTTTGGGTTTTTTGTTGTTGTTGTTTTTGGGGTTTTTTAAGGAAAAAAAAAAAAGCTATTCAAGCCCTTCGTGTGTAATAGCCCCCGGGGCGGTGGCTGTGCAGTAGCACCTCTTGTGCACACAGGCTCTTGGCGTGTGAGCTGCCGCACCACGTCAGTGTTAACAGATGACACTCCCCGCTGCTCCCGCGGAGCAGCTCTTGCGAATCGGGTATATAGTTTGCCTTGTTCCTCGTCAGACTGCCTAAGTAGGGGTTTCTTCTCTCCCTGAAGCACTTGTCAACTCCTGTAAAAGCCTCGTGCCTAAAGGGGAGGCTAGACCCCAAGTGTTTACCCACTTAAATATGTTCTGGGGTTTCAGGTAAATGTTTGTGTTTTTTTTTTCCTTACATGAAAAAAGTGTTTTGTTTTGAAAAGAATTAAATGCAAAAAATTTGTGTTGTAATACAAATTAAGTTTGTGACAAGAAAAGCTCAAATCCAAGGACATGAGAGGTCAGGCTCAGGGAAGGAACCTCCTGTCCACTCAGGCGTGGGGCCTTCGGAGAGGGCTCCAGAGTGTTCTGCGGTGTACCAGACCAGTTAGGAGGGGGAGCGCTCGGGGCAGGCACCTCCCGCGTCCTGCTGCTTGTCACTGTGTCAGTCTTACCCTTATTTACACGGAGTTCTTTGTCCTTGTACATTTGTTTAACTGGTTTGAGTTTACCAAAGAGTGACTTATCCAAAATTGTCTTTGACAAAAATCTACATTGCTTTGATTGTACAGTTCAGGTTCAGACATTGTAATGGGACTGTTAAGGGGCAGAAAATTGACGGAGTTTCTCTCTGACGGCCGCGATTCCACAGTTGGCAAGTTCCGCTTGCTCCCATTCGTGTTGCTAACACTTGACCCTCTCCACTGCTAGCAGTGTTAATGAATTCTCAAGCCATAACACAGTACTGTAAGGTTCCGCAGGGCTTCGCGGAGGCGGTGCAGGCAGCACACCGGGCAGCCTCTCGGAGCGTTCCTCCCGGCGTGCTCCCCGTGCGTGGCTGGGCCAGGTTCAGTCCGCTCAGACCGGGCAGCAGCAGTTCCTTGTGCCTTGCCGCATGCGGATGCGCCAGGAGGATTGACATGACCACAGAGCAGAGACCTCCTCTCCGCGAAGTCCACGTCTCTGCAGACAAAGTACGCTGTGTGACTAACTCCTTAGAGCAACTCTTTTTGGAAAGCAAAGTCCCTATTTCTGTACAGTTTTAGGTTAGGTGTTTTTGTTTATAACAGATGCAGAAATCAATTAAGAGAAAGTGATATGTGAAGAAATCTTTTACAGTAAAGTATATCCTGAATCCATATAGGCTTATTCATAATTGAGTCTCTTCTCGAGCTACCTTTCCAATATTAGACAATGTGAAGGCAGTGACAGCGTCTTTTCTAGACCTATTTAGCCTGTTATTGCAAACTGTGAAGACGAAGAATTTTATACTTTTACTAATGTTCGTGTTTTAAACGGTTATTTTCATTCGAATCAGTTCTCTGCCCTCTAATTTCTACTAAAGCTGTAAATACATTTAGAAATTATATTTGTAAATACAGTATATGAAGACAAGTTAATTTTCCGGTCAGTGGAAAGCCTCCCAACCGATTGGCACTGCCTCGGCAGTTGTATTTTTGCGTTCTGTTTTTAGTTTTTCTTTTTTAAACAGCGGAAAGGATACTGTCGGTTCACTGTTAAGCAGAATATACTGTAGAACTAAGATGATCATTTTTAAATCTTCCAGAGCATGAGTAAATGTCTTTTCTAACGAGAGCAGTTATAACCAACTCTTTCTTTTTCCCTTAGCCCAGACCATAGGCCTGCTTTTTTTTTTTTGTGCGTGTGGTTTTGTTTTTATTTCTGTTTCTACAGCCTAGACTTTAGGAAGAATTTGCAGGAACACAAAATAAGGGCTGGGGGGAAATCATCTATGTGAATGAGCTTTACTTTCACACTTTAAATGTATTTTATTTTAACAACTTCTTCTATTAGTTACTGTGATTTTTGTTGTTGTCGTCGTCATTATTGTTAAATTCTCTAATGGTTTCCTGTGAAGCCTCCACTGAAAGGGACTCAAATATGCAACACCTGAACTATTTTCCAAGGGCACATGCCCCTTGAATGGTGCTTCTAGACTGGTCAGGGTTATTTATTAAATTTTATATATGAAAGTATTGGGGAATTATGTAAATCCTTTATATGAAACTCTAGTTCATAAATCATAGATTTCATATTACTCAGTGCAACTGAACTGAAAGTTCAGGAAAGTCATTCACATTGTTCCAAATTTGTAATGGTCGTCACACGTCACGTGTGTCTTTTTCAGTAAGTGCCAGAGTGTTCCCACTGTTTCTGCCCAGTCTTGACTTCTCGGCCCGAAGGGAGCCCGTTTTCTCCGGTTCCCTCCCTGGGTCCGGCGCAGACAGGGCCACTGTGGTTCTCAGTCGAGTCCTGGAGCCAGCCTTGCTTGGCGCTGCTGCTCGGAGCAGATTCAGCCCGCAGGCCTCTTGCTGCCCCTCAGTGACAAGTATGCTGTGAATCCGACCTTTGGACTTGCCGCCAAGCCCTTGGTCGCTGCCCTGACTATAGTAAGAGGTAAACTTACCTGGTTTGTTTGACAACGGCCGTTTTCCTAATGTGAACACCACCATCCTTCTCACCACTTTGACTAGTAGGGCTAACATTTGTTTCCGTTATAAATGGTTGAGCAATTTGAATGACTTACACAGTGTCATTATCTTGCAATATAATATAAACTGGTAACCTCACAACTCCACACTTCATCACCACATGAAGTAAATGAAGCTAGCTAAGCGGATGCTGTATCAACTAGTAACTTGCCATTAAGGATTATTTTATAGCATGGATTTAAGACTATTTATTCAAATGATATTTTACTCTTGTATTCATTTTGTTTTAGATTTGTGACATGAATATTTCAGTGCTGCTTAATTTTGTTCTGAATTCTCGTTTCTTGCTTGTAAATGGCTTTTTTATGGTATAAATAAAGTCGATGGAAATTGCTGTTTGTAAATAAAAATGCTGCTAGAGCATGTGCTGTGGTCTCCCTCTGATCGCCCCTGCCCCCCACTCCCACCCCAGGTCTCAGTGAGCTTCGCTGAGACAAATGTCGTCGTGTCACCGTTTCTGTGACCACTGCTTTTGAAAGGTTGGGGTTTCATAAGACGCCCTTGTGCCACATTTGGGCTGAAGAGCAGAGAAAGAAGCAGGATTCTTTCTGTCCTTGTGCTGCGAAGGATGGGTTGTCGGGGCCTGATGTGCACCCAGCTTCCCCTGGAAGGAAGCACTGGAGAATGGCTTGCCCACTTGCTGGCAGAGGTACTCCTTGGCCCCGTGATTTTGCCCCCAGAGCTGGCCTTGCGGGCTGTTCCCTGCTTCCACCGTCGTCTTCTGGTTGGTTTCCCCCCCTCCTCCAGGTCCAGCTCAGAACCCTCCTTCCCTACAGGAGCCCTGTGGTCGGCCCCTTTAACACAGACAAACTGTGTGCCTGCCCTTGGGAGAGCAGAGCAGGACGGGGCTGGAAGGCAGGCAGGGATTCCACTTTGGCTCCCATGTTGCCACCAGCGGGCCCGTACCATGCTTATCCGTAAGGGCTGCTGTGAAGCACGTTCTCTGCTCTTGCCAGCACCTCTTGGTCAGGTGGGCAGTGAGGTGGTGCACCATGAGAAGGGCCCATGCAGGAACCTGCTTCACTTGCTAGCTGGGGGCCTGGGCACTCCTGAAGCACACAGGTGGGGGTGATAGTGAAAGTGCATTGTGGGGGGACCAGCAGGTGGCGTGGTGGTTGAGGCGCTCACACTCCCACATGGCTGACCATGATTCGAGTCCCGGACCTGGTGGCTTGCTTTCTCACTTTCCCTCCGAGAGAGACATAGAGACAGAAAGCGAGAAATCACCCCCCAGGGGGGATGGTCACGCTGCAATCCCTTCTCCTCCATTCTCCTCTCGGGATCTTGGGCACGCACGCACACGCGCCCGGCGTGAGTTTTAAGCCACCGGGTCCGGGACACGAACCGCGGTTGACTACGTGGGAGTCCGGCGACATAGCCATTACACTAACTGCTGGTTCCCTCTGGTCCAATTTTTAAAAATAAATAAAATTAAAAATAATTCTGAAAGAAAAAGTGCATTGTGGAACTAGTGGGTGGTGTACTGGTTAAGGTGCTGGACTCCCACGTGGCCAACTGTGGTTACAGTCCTGGACCTGGCAGCTTAGAACACATGCTGAGTGTGTGTGCATGCATGTCCAAAGTTCCAGGAGAAAGAAGGGGTTGCAGCGTGGCCGTCCCTCCTAGAGGAGGATTTCTCACTTTGTCTCTGTCTCTTCAGTGAGCACATATGCCCCATAGCAAAGGAAAAGAAAGTACATTGACCCGCACGGCTGTGAGCTTAAGCACGTCACTCCCACTGTCTGGCCCGTTTGACTCATGGCTCGTGAGGCAGGTGAAGCAGCCCCGCATCGAGAATAGGCCCACCTCTCCCCCAGCAGGGTTAGAGGGGCATCCTAAGTGGGTGGGGTCCTGGAAGGGAGCACCAGGTGAGCCAGTATGCCAAGAGCGGATGTGTGGCCTGTACTGAGCTGAGTTCCTGGCAAAGGCCATTGGTGGTAGCTGGTCCTTCCTTGGTGTTTGTCCTGGAGTCAGACTTGGCTTCATTTGGTTTCTTCCCATTATAATTCATAGAACTGCTGGTCAAGCCTGAGTGGCTTCAGAGACATTGATGATGTCAGAGGACAACCGCCAATCCCTACCTGCATGCCCATCTCTATTTCCTGGACCATTTCCTTGAAAACCCCCCAAACCTCAGTGACACATTTAACGTCTTTTGAGACATTTACCTTTGGTCTTTCGTGGCAGACTCAGCTTGCTTATCTTTCGTCAGCAGACTGCTCAGAACTTGAGAGCCTGGGAGGAATGGGGGAGGCAGGCCCAGTCAAGGATGATACAGAACACAGCAACCGACCGGCCAGGGCACAGGGTCCCCACCATGCGACCGCTGTGCAGTGCCTGGTGACAGGTGCTCATTGATGCTCTGGCTCTCACTGGTCGGGAATGTCCTACTGCTCTAAGGGGCATAGATGGTGGGTTGCAGTGCAGACACCCCCAGGCAGCCTGCCTGTACCTGCATGAAGAGCTGCCCCCTCACCCCCACCCCAGAGAGTACATATGTCTCCTGACTCTCCTCTTGTAAACAGGCTGTACTGGGGTCCCTCTTGTTCCTGGCTCTGCCCTAAAGGAACTTAAAAAAGGTTTTTGTCTTAGAGTGCCTGTGCTTTGCAGGAAAGAGAGAGAAAGTGAGAAATCACCTCCTGGGGGGATGGCCACACCCCAGTCCCTCCTTTCTTCATTCTCAGCCCAGGATCTTGGGCACGCATGCACATGCACCCGGCATGGTTTTTAAGCCACCAGGTCCAGGACTCAAACTGTGCTCAGCCATGTGGGAGTCCAGTGATGTAACCACAGTGCCATCTGCTGGCTGCCAGCAGGTGCTGGTTGTGCTACCCACCCTGGTTCTGCAAGTTGTGCCCTTGTGGTGCAAGCAAGCCCACCCCAAGCTTGCTGTGGAGGTACCCGGCACAGTTCTCCCCCTTTGGGCTCAGCCTTGACACTCCAACCAGTCCTGGACTCGCTTGCTGGCTCACTCGCTTCCTTCCTTCCTTCCTTCCTTCCTTCCTTTCTTTTTTGCCTTAGGGCACATGCACTTTTCTGGGAGAGAGAGACAGAGACAGTGAGAGGGAAAGTGAGAAAACATCCCCCAGGGAGGATGGCCATTCTGCAGTCTCTTTCCTACTCTCCTCCTGGGATCTTGGGCATGTTGCAAGCGTCTGGCATGAGTTTCAAGCCACCAGGTCCAGGACCTGAACTGTGGTCAGCCGTATGGAAGTCCAACTACCCCATTTGCTGACCCTGAGGCTCTCTTCTTTGTGTTCCAACACAAAATTTGCTTCCGATGTATTTCCTCGGGCCCTCTGGGCCCTCTGACTGTTCATGGCCCAAGCCTCTGAGCCCCCCAGTGGGAGTGAGTCTAATAGGGGTGTGTGTGTGTGTGTGTGTGTGCTTATAAATTTACAGTAAGAGGATACTCGTTTGAGTTCTGTCTCCCTCCCAGAGTGCTGGAAATAGAGGGAAAGATTCTCCTACTGTCATAGCAGCAGAAGGGGCCCAGCAGTGGCTCCCTGCCTGCCAGCTCTGGGACTCCATCTATGAACTGATCTCCAGTTTCTGCTTAGGGGAATGTGACAGCCTCAGTGTTAGAACGTCCTTCATTCTCCTGAGCCCCAAATCTGCACCTGAGAGCTTGTACCCTTGGCTCTGTTCTCCCTAGGACCACAGCCTGCTCTAAATACTCAATGGCAGCATTCCCATCTCTGGCTGGCCCTCTAGGTTACTGTCTTTTCTCTAGTGTCGAGGCTGTAGGGACATAGTTCCCTTTTTTTTTTTCTAGTTTTGCTATAGGATGCATGCGCTCGCCAGAGACAGAGAGAGTGAAAACGAGAAAGAAATTACCCTCCGGGGGGATGGCTGCACCACGGTCCTTCGTTCTCCTCTCTCGATCGCGAGCACACACGTGTGCTTGGCATGTTTTTCAAGCTACTGGGTCCTGGACTCGAACCATGGAGTTGGCCATGTGGGATCCAATTGTCTTAACCTCCACACCACGCGCTGGCCTCATATTCCCCTTTCTATTTCCCCACCTCCCTTCATTGCCATACGGGGTACCTGTTTCTGGCAGAATTCTGCTAGAACTGAGGCGACAGAAGCTGTACCCTGGACGCACACGTCTGGCATGCAAATTACTTTGTGAGACAGTTGTTATAATGAACCTTCCTGCAGAAGGCCCCTGAGCTGTTTTTAGGAGCTTTGTAGATTTTCCTTCACTCTCTCCCCTGACTTTGGGGGATCTGGGCTCTAAGCTTGGGCTCCTGCATCTGGATTCCCTAAGGCTTCTCATCATCTCCGTTGGGAGCTCCCTGCCCCATTCCCGTCACTGAGCGCTCCTGTTCTCCAGGTGCTCTGGCTCTTGCAGGGAGCTGGGCTTTGGCTCGGAGCTGGCACCACCTCAACGGGAAGAAGCGATCCCTGACGCGTGCGTTATCAGCTTTGCAGAGGGAACGCACTCGAACCAGTAGCTGGTTTTATTGCTTCTCTTCAGGCTCTGACCTCTTACCCTGGCCAGGCTGGTGGTGCAGTGGGAATGCTCCTAGGTCTCAGTAGCTAAACCACTAGTTTCCGCTTTCTCTCCATTGTGTGGCCCCCTTCCCCAGAATGGGCCTCCAGGAGCCTTCTGCCACCAGGCTCTGTTGAAAGGCCCCACTTCAGACCGCCCGTGAGTACTGGAAGCTTCCACCTGAGAGCCCTGCACTTCTCTGCCAGCGGTTTTACCCATGGAATTGGTTCCATGTCAGCACCATTTTCTTTCTTTTTTCTCTTCTTTCCTTTTTTTCTTTTCTAATTTTTAAAAATTATTTTTAGCTTGTTATAGGCATATATGCTGGTCAGAGAGACAGAGAGACAAAAAGTGAGAAATCATCCCTCAGGGGAGACGGCCACACGGCAATCTCTTCTCCATCTCTTAGGATTTTGGGCACGCACGTACCCACACTCAGGATGACTTTCAAGCTGCAGGGTCAGGACTCAAACTGTGCAGTGCCAGTGTGGGACCAGCCACCTTCACTTCCATACCACCTGCTGGCCTCATGTCAACACCTTCTAAAGTATCTGGCACTATTTGAATATCATGGTCTAGCCCATATGGAAAGGGCCTATTCCTGGAGAATCTGTGTGGCTAGATCAGGCACTCACCTCCTGGTTTCCCCCAGAGGCCTAGAGACAGGGCCTGGCAACCCTGGGACTTCTCAGAGGACCAAAGCCTATGTTCTGCTGAAGGCAGCAGGGACCAGAAGAGACCTGAGGGAGGAGCATGAAACAAACTTCAGGTGAAATACATTTTAATTGTAAAAAAATGAAACCACAACCAAACTAGATTTATTTGTTTAATTTTTTTTTTTCCATAGAGTACTTGTGTTTGCTGGAGAAAGACAGTGAGAAGGAAAGTGAGAACTCACCCCTCAGTGGGATGGCCGCACTGCGATCCCTTCTCCTCCATTGTCCTCCTCGGATTTGGGGTATGTACACACGTGCACCTGGCATGAGTTTCAAGCTGCCAGGTCCAGGACCACACCACCATGCTGCCCGTATTGAATAACAACAACAACAGAAGAGGAGGAGAATTGAAAAATAAGTAATAATAAAAAACAAATTAATAATTCTTAGAGAAAAAAAACCACTGGACGTGTTTTCTATAGAAAGAAGGGAGAAATGAAGAAAAGAGATTCCAGCGTGACCACACCTGTGGGGGCATTTTCTCTCTGTCCCTCTCTCTGGCAAACACATGCATCCTCTGGCAAAATGTAAAGAAAAAAAAAAAAAAAAACAGAAGTGAAGGCTTATTTGTTTTTTTGTTTGTTTTTGTGTGTTTTTTAATTTGTTTTGTTTTGTTTCATTTTGCTTTGTTTTTGCAGTGTGGAAGATATTTTTAAGAATAAGACCGAACAGGGAGCCGGTAGGTGGCATGGTAGCTAAGGGTGCTGGACTCCCACGTGGCTCACTGAGGTGTGAATCCCAGACCTGGCGGCTTGCTTTCTTACTTTCTTTCCCTCCTTCCCTCCCTCTCCCTCTTTCTCTCACTCTGTCCACCTCTCCAGTCAAATTGTAAATAAATGAATAAAATTAAATAAAAATAATTTTAAAAAGAAAAAATAAGACAAAACAGAAAACATCCTAATGAGAAAAATAGATACAATATTAAATGTGTTTAGTAAAAGCAAAAAGACACAACAAAAAACACCATAAAAATTGAAAATGGAAAATACAAGTTTGGAAAAAACCTCTACTTTGGAACATACAGAACAAGAGCCTTTAAAATTAATAAGAAAAAGGTGAATAATCCAATTTAAAAAGGAGAAAGAAGCAATCCACAGAAGACATACTCCAGGCTAATAAATACATAGTAAAGACTTTAAAGACATCGCTGGAAAGCAATCGGAGCAGTAATAAGAGAGCGTTTTCTATCTGTTCAGCTGGCAATAGCTAATATTGACGTGGGTGGGGGAAAGAGGATGTCCATGCCCTGCTCTTAGAAATATAGACTGGTGTAACACATTTGCAAGATAGCTTGGTATCATGTTTCAAACTTTTAAGAGTATTCCCCTTGATATAGCAATACTCCTTTTAAGAATTCAACCTAGAGGGCCAGCAAGTGGTGTGGTGGTTAAGGCGTTGAATCCCACATGGCTGACTCCATGGTTCAAATCCCGAACCTAGTAGCTTGAGTGTGTGTGCATCCCCAAAATCCCAAAAGGCAAATCAAAGAGATGGGATTGCAATGTGGCCAGTCACCCAAGGAGGGTGATTTCTCACTTCCCCTCTCTCTGTCTCTATTTGTCTCTTTCTGCCACACATGCCCTCTGGCAAAAAAATAAAATAAAAAATAAGAATTCAACCCGGGTCGGCCAGCAGGTGGAGCTGTGGTTAAGGTGATGGACTCCCACATGGCTGATCACAGTTTGAGTCTCAGACCTGGCAGCTTACTTTCTCATTATCCCTCTCTCTGTCTCTCTGGTCAAATTGAAGAATACTAATAAATAAAATTAAATAAATAATTCTTTAAAAAAAGAAAGAATTCAACCAAATAAAGTACTCTAATGAGTAACTGAAGATATACAAATTTATTCTTCCCAGTGTTGTTTACACTATTGAAAAGTTGGAAGCCACCATAATGGCCATCAATAAATCTGGTACATTCCTACAATACCATGTGAGCAAGTCATTTAAAATGTTATGGGCTGGCCCTATGCACAGTGGTTAAGTCCTGGGCATAGGGAGTAAGATCCCCACAGCTGACTGCAGTTCCAGTCCTGGCCCCAGTGACTTGAAAACACACACATGTCGTGTGTGTGTGTGTGTGTGTGTGTGTGTGTGTGTGCCCCAAATCCCACAGAATGGAGAAATGGAGGAAAGACTGGCATGACCATGCTGCATTGAGGGGTGCTTTCTCTCTCCTTTCCTCTCTTTGGGGAGCATTCATGCTCTTTGGCAATTAAAAATAACAAAACAGTAAATAAAATAAAAATGATGTTATATGTGTATAACATATGTATGGACCTCTATGACATGGAGAAATATCCATGATGTCTTGTCAAGTGTGGAAAAGCAACTTACAAAAGAGGATGTGGGGGCCGGCAGGTGGCATGGTGGTTAAGGGTGCTGGACTCCCACATGGCCAACCACGGTTTGATTCCCAGACCTGGCAGTTTGCTTACTCACTTTTTCTTTCTCTCTCTGTCTCTCTCTGGTCAAATTAAAAGAAATTAATAAATAAAGTTAACTTTTAAAATTCTTTAAAAAAAAGAGGATGTGTTGTGTGAAAGCAGGTTAAAGTATACACCTGAATAATCCAATTTAAAAAGGAGAAAGAAGCAATCCACAGAAGACATACTCCAGGCTAATAAATACATAGTAAAGACTTTAAAGACATCGCTGGAAAGCAATCGGAGCAGTAATAAGAGAGCGTTTTCTATCTGTTCAGCTGGCAATAGCTAATATTGACGTGGGTGGGGGAAAGAGGATGTCCATGCCCTGCTCTTAGAAATATAGACTGGTGTAACACATTTGCAAGATAGCTTGGTATCATGTTTCAAACTTTTAAGAGTATTCCCCTTGATATAGCAATACTCCTTTTAAGAATTCAACCTAGAGGGCCAGCAAGTGGTGTGGTGGTTAAGGCGTTGAATCCCACATGGCTGACTCCATGGTTCAAATCCCGAACCTAGTAGCTTGAGTGTGTGTGCATCCCCAAAATCCCAAAAGGCAAATCAAAGAGATGGGATTGCAATGTGGCCAGTCACCCAAGGAGGGTGATTTCTCACTTCCCCTCTCTCTGTCTCTATTTGTCTCTTTCTGACACAAATGCGCCACACATGCCCTCTGGCAAAAAAATAAAATAAAAAATAAGAATTCAACCCGGGTCGGCCAGCAGGTGGAGCTGTGGTTAAGGTGATGGACTCCCACATGGCTGATCACAGTTTGAGTCTCAGACCTGGCAGCTTGCTTTCTCATTATCCCTCTCTCTGTCTCTCTGGTCAAATTGAAGAATACTAATAAATAAAATTAAATAAATAATTCTTTAAAAAAAGAAAGAATTCAACCAAATAAAGTACTCTAATGAGTAACTGAAGATATACAAATTTATTCTTCCCAGTGTTGTTTACACTATTGAAAAGTTGGAAGCCACCATAATGGCCATCAATAAATCTGGTACATTCCTACAATACCATGTGAGCAAGTCATTTAAAATGTTATGGGCTGGCCCTATGCACAGTGGTTAAGTCCTGGGCATAGGGAGTAAGATCCCCACAGCTGACTGCAGTTCCAGTCCTGGCCCCAGTGACTTGAAAACACACACATGTCGTGTGTGTGTGTGTGTGTGTGTGCCCCAAATCCCACAGAATGGAGAAATGGAGGAAAGACTGGCATGACCATGCTGCATTGAGGGGTGCTTTCTCTCTCCTTTCCTCTCTTTGGGGAGCATTCATGCTCTTTGGCAATTAAAAATAACAAAACAGTAAATAAAATAAAAATGATGTTATATGTGTATAACATATGTATGGACCTCTATGACATGGAGAAATATCCATGATGTCTTGTCAAGTGTGGAAAAGCAACTTACAAAAGAGGATGTGGGGGCCGGCAGGTGGCATGGTGGTTAAGGGTGCTGGACTCCCACATGGCCAACCACGGTTTGATTCCCAGACCTGGCAGTTTGCTTACTCACTTTTTCTTTCTCTCTCTGTCTCTCTCTGGTCAAATTAAAAGAAATTAATAAATAAAGTTAACTTTTAAAATTCTTTAAAAAAAAGAGGATGTGTTGTGTGAAAGCAGGTTAAAGTATACACCTTATATACAAGATGCGAGATTATTTACATAATCATGTATATGAAAGGGCCTTTGTGTTTAGTACCTACATATAGCTATTTCATTGCGTGAGATAAAACATAGTGAACATATATGTTTACTGTAAATATATGCTGGCAATTCAAAATGAGGTGGACAGGGTGGGTAGTCAGATACTGAACTGTACAAGGGGACTTCAAGTAGAAACATGGAATTAAAGTATAAGTCTAGGGACCAGGTGGTGGCACAGTGGTGATGCAGTTGGACACACATGGGAAAGGTCCTGGGTAAGTGTCCTGGGATTTCCCTGTATTATGCAGGGCGGGTGAGAACTGGGGATGGATCACAGCATGGGGACCCTATTTGGGGATGCCTGTCTCTTTCTCTCTCATGGGAGAAATAAATAGGTGAACTTAAAAAAAAAAATAAGTACAGGCTTATTTTCCTGCAAGAAAACCTGCAAACCATGCATAGTTTTTGCATAGTACTAATTTTCCATGAACTTATTGAAGACTGTGTATTTCTTAGCTTAGTTCAAGCTGAGGAATTTGAATTTTCACTGTGGCCATGGGGAGGCAGTAGAACTCAATTCAGTGAGCCCGTAGAATATCTACTATGGAAATGTCAAAGCCAAAAGGCTTTTATAGAGAATTTTGGTACTGAGAGTGAGGTTCGTATCAAGAGGTCAGCAAATTGACCTTCCAGGGTGGATCGCCTGGGGGGGCTTCACCAGGGCCTGGGATCAGCCCTCAGCCTTGTGGCCCAGACACCTGCATCTGGACCCAAGGGACAGTGGGTCTGAAGCTCCACAACTCCCAGCCATGCACTGCAGAGAGGGACATGCCAAATGAAAATGCCACCGTGCAGGGTAGGTGCTACTATTATCTCTGGTTTTAAAAGTTTATTTATTTCTTGAGAAAGAGAGAGGGAGAGGGAGAGGTACCCCAACAGTACCTACCTCTCAGAGCTGTTCTGAGGATTCCAGGCAATAATGCATGAGAAGTGCTTGGTTTGCTGTCTGGCACTTGTGAAGTGTTTAAGAAATGGTAGCCTTCATTGTTAGTCCCTACCCCTTAAAGTTCACAGCCTCGTATGAAATTTAGATTTAAAAAAATAATTGGGGGTGGGGAGCAGCAGGTGGTTTAGTGGTTCAGGTGCTGGACTCTCACATGGCTGACTGGGGTTCAGCCCGGACCTTGCTTTCTCACTTTCTCTGTCTCTCTCACATGGTGAGTGCATGTGCCCTATAACTAACTAACTAACTAAATAAATAATTTTAAAATTTAAATAAATAATAATTCTATTTAAAAAAAAAAGGACTGGAAAGGCTGGCCCCATAGCAGAGTGGTTAAGAGAACCAGGCCCCACATGGCTGATTATCCTTCGAATCCCAGCCCTGGTGGCTTGAAAAATATGCTGGGCATGTGTGTGTGCCTAAAGCCCTGACAGGAGGGAGGAGTGGAGGAGCAGGGACTGCAGTGTGACCACGCCCCACTGGAGCGGGTTTCTGTGTGGTGAGTGCACATATCCACTGGCAAGAAAATTGTTTTTTAAAATAATAATAATGATAACTGGAGGCCAGACAGTGGTGCAGCAGTAAATGACACTCAGGGCCGCAGGTGGCATGTGGTTAAGGGCACTGGACTCCCACATGGTAACAACAGTTCGAGTCCTGGACCTGGCAGCTTGCTTTTTCACTTTTCCTCTCTGTCTCTCTCTCTCACGCTGTCTGTCTCTGGTCAAATTAAAATAAATAAAGTTAAATAAAATAATTCTTAAAAAAAAAAAAAAGTGACACTCAGGGAGAGCAAATGGTATGATGGTTAAGGTGCTAGATCCTGCATAGTTGACGCTGCGGTTCAAGTCCCGGACTGGGCTACTTGAGAAACATGCCAGGCATGTAGGCATGCGTGGCCCCAATCCCAAGGAGAGTGAAGGAGAAGGGGTTGCAGCGTGGTCATTCTCCCAGGGGAGTAATTCCTCACTTTTTCTCTGTCTCTGTCTGTCTCTGAAGAAGATACATACCCTATAGCAAAAACCTGAAAGAAAAAAAATAGTGACACTCTGCAAAGCTGACTGACATGAGAGGGTTCCTAGTTCACATCCAGAGACCTCCCCAAACTTGCCGAGCACATGTGCACCCATCATTTGGGGCTGGCTGAGGCTGGAAGTGGACTGAGGCCTCAGGACCCTGTCTGGCATGCTGTCTCTCTTGCTTATGGAAGAAAAGATAAAAAACAAAAAATCATGTGGAATGGTTACGTGGATGTATACCTTTGTCAAAACTCGTTAAACTGTGTATTTGAATGACAACATTTTTCTTTATGTGAAGGATACCCTAATAAAGTTAATTTTAAGAGAAAAAAATAAGTGAACATGCAATGCTGGGATAGATGTGCAAATACTGTTCCCAACGTGAAGCTGGAACCCTGCTCCAAACTTCCAGGTCCCGCCAACCCCCCAAGGTCTTCCCCTCATTCCTCACCCAAGGAGAGGGACCTTCTTTCCACAATTACAGCCTCTTACTGATTAGTGATTCCTTTCTGTTTTCTTCTCAGACCTTCAATATGTACTTAGTCCATTCTTTTTTTTTTCTTTTTAAGAGGTTTTTGCCACAGAGTATGTGCACTTGCTGGAGAGAGAGACAGAGATGATGAGAAGGAAAGTGAAAATCACTCCCTAGGGGGATGGCCACACCACAATCCCTGCTCCTCCTTTCTCCTCCTGGCATCTTGGGCACACATGCACATGTGCCTGGTGTGATTTTCAAACCCCTGGGGCTGGGAGTCAAACTATGGTTGACCACGTGGGAGTCCAGCAACATAACTACTACACCATCTGCTGGCCCCAATCCATTCTTTATATTAAGCTCCCTCTGCCAAAATAACTAGCATGATTTCTGTGTTCTCGACTGAACTCTGGTCTCCCGGAGGGATTCTGTGACTGATACGAAGCTGACCTGCTTGCTAATGGGAAACGCTATGCTGGAAAACCCAGGCAGGCAACAGCATCAGCATTGAGTAAATTACATGAAGTTGATTTTTCTCCAAAGCACTTCCTTGGAGAGCACGTGGCTGCTACCTTGATCATCAGAGCAGGAATCATCGCTCATGAGCTGAGGCAAGGAGGACTATCCCTGACTGTGCTGGAGCATTTACAGAGGAAAAACGAGAGGTCAAAGGCTGAAGACAGGCCAGAGCATCAAAGCACTTTTATGGTGGGCTTAAAATAATCTTTCTTTTCTTCTCTTCACTTCTCTTTTCTTTTCTTTTCTTTTCTTTTCTCTTCTCTTCTCTTCTCTTCTCTTCTCTTCTCTTCTCTTTTTCTTTTTCTAATTTGTCAGAGGGTATGGAGAGAGAGAGAGAGGCAGAGAGGCATAAAGAGAAAGAGAGGAAAAGTGACAAAGCAGCCCTGGGGGCAGGGCCACACTGCAATCCTTTCTCCTCCATTTTCCTCTGCAGATTTTGGGCATGCACACACTCCCAGTGTATTTTTCTAAGCTTCCAGGTCTGGGACTCAAACTGCATGGTCAGCCATGTGGGATCTGGTACCCTTAACTACCAAGCCATGGGCTGGCCCAAGGCCCAAGAAAGAAAGCTCTTTTTTTTTTTGGAGAGATTTTTGTTATAGGGCACGTGTGCGTGCTCGCCAGAAAGACAGAGAGGGGGATGGCCACGCCGCAATCCGTTCTCCTCCATTCCCCTCTTGAGATCTTGGGCACACATGCACACACACCAGACGTGAGTTTAAGCCACCAAATCCGAGACTTAAATTGCGGTCGACTACGTGGGAGTCCAGCAACATAGCCACTACACCAACTGCTGGTCCCGAAGCTCTTCCTTTTTGAGGCGTGGGGTTAACCTCAGCAAAAACCAGACCCAAATTTAGTTTGTGGGTTGCAAAACTGAAATGTTAGTTGAACTCAGACTTGCCATTTTTCTCATGAAAATTAGGGCATTGATTCAGGCCTGAAACATGGAGTCCTGAAACCCCAAGTGGGGCATCCGGGTGGACTCAGATCAATTAGGAAATCTTTAACCTCTCTAAGCTCTCCTTCCCTTCCATGGGATGGAAAGAGCGTATTCATTCACATCTGAAAGGGAAAGCCTTTCCTTGCTTGAAAAGCAGTAATGATATCACCCGGAACCTCTAAACTCTTTAAGACCTACTCCAACCACCGCTTCATCACATCTAAATCTACAATTAGATTTATATCAGCATGCTTCAGAATACAAAGCATGACCTGGAAGGAGATAGTTAATACCACAAAATAATTGTAGGATTTTGCAATTGAAATGAATGAAAACCTGGGGGATGTGTGTGGCATTGGTTAGACCAAGGAGCACAGACGGTGACCCTGGACAGTGCTGAGTGTATTGACTTGCACACAGTCACCAGCAGGTCAGAATCTGTAGCAGTGGCTCATGACACTAGAAGTGGCACAAACTGTTGACTTGTTTGGCTGACTGAAACTTAGATTCAGTGAGGATGATGGAGTCTCAGGGTGGCAAAGGTCAATTGGCAAATAGCCTTTAAATACTGGATACAAAGTGGGCATATAGCCAGTGCGGCAGCAAGTGGGCCAGAATGTTTGCTTCAGAGGTGGTTACTCGATCGTTGTAGAGGCAGCCTACTAAAATATTGTTTCATTTGTTATTATAACAGAAAAGATTTCTGAGTCCCTATAATGGGAAGTCATCATTTCTCACCCAGTTCCAGACCTGAGCCAATTCATAGCTCTAGAGCCCCCTGGTGGAGGGAGGTCAGGTTTCTCTGAAAAAGATTTCTGCCGCCGTGGCACCCAAAAATATTGTAAATACTCCTTTAAGCCTTCCCCAAGGGACCGGCACCTATTTACTAAGGTGACCGAGCCTCTTTTGAGGATTACTAGGTCTTGGCCCTGTCTCATTCCATCCCAGCTACTGTAACATAATACGGTACCAGAGGCTGGGTGGCTTATAAACAACAGAAACTTATTCCTCATGCAGCTCTGGAGGCTGAAAGTCCAAATCAAAGCCCTGGGGGATTCAGTGTTTGGAGTGGGCCTACATCCTGGTTCATGGTCATTTTCTCCCTGTTACTTTGCAGGGTGGAAGGGCTTGAGGGAACTCTCTGGAGTCTCTTCTGTAAGGCCACGAATTCCATTCAGGATATCTCCATCCTCATGACCTAATCACCTCCCAAAGCCCCACCTCCTAATACCATCACTTTGGGTGTTAGATTTCTTTTCTTAATTCATATTTATTTATTTATTTATTTGGGGGTGTTAGGATTTCTTTCTTTCTTTCTTTCTTTTGGGAGAGATTTTTGCTATAGGGCACATGCACTCGCCAGAAAGACAGAGAAAGACAGAGAGACACAAAGCGAGAAATCACCCCCCAGGGGAAATGGCCATGCAACAATCTCTTCTCCATTCTCCTCTCGAGATCTTGGGCATGCATGCACGCACACACGCCCGGTGTGAGTTTAAGCCCCTGGGCCTGGGACTTGAACCGTGGTTTACTAAGGTGACCGAGCCTCTTTTGAGGATTACTAGGTCTTGGCCCTGTCTCATTCCATCCCAGCTACTGTAACATAATACGGTACCAGAGGCTGGGTGGCTTATAAACAACAGAAACTTATTCCTCATGCAGCTCTGGAGGCTGAAAGTCCAAATCAAAGCCCTGGGGGATTCAGTGTTTGGAGTGGGCCTACATCCTGGTTCATGGTCATTTTCTCCCTGTTACTTTGCAGGGTGGAAGGGCTTGAGGGAACTCTCTGGAGTCTCTTCTGTAAGGCCACGAATTCCATTCAGGATATCTCCATCCTCATGACCTAATCACCTCCCAAAGCCCCACCTCCTAATACCATCACTTTGGGTGTTAGATTTCTTTTCTTAATTCATATTTATTTATTTATTTATTTGGGGGTGTTAGGATTTCTTTCTTTCTTTCTTTCTTTTGGGAGAGATTTTTGCTATAGGGCACATGCACTCGCCAGAAAGACAGAGAAAGACAGAGAGACACAAAGCGAGAAATCACCCCCCAGGGGAAATGGCCATGCAACAATCTCTTCTCCATTCTCCTCTCGAGATCTTGGGCATGCATGCACGCACACACACCCGGTGTGAGTTTAAGCCCCTGGGCCTGGGACTTGAACCGTGGTCGATTACATGGGAGTCCAGCGACATAGCCAGTATGCTAACTGCTGGTCCCATGGGTTTTAGGATTTCAACATGAGTTTTGGGGCGATGTAATCATTCAGTCTACAATAGGCTTTAAATAGATGCTAATTTCTGGGGATACGAAATACCACTGTAGTCTACCTGTCAGAGCAAGGGCTTATGGTGAACAGGTAAAACGACAACAAAACAAAACAATGGAGTTTTGGCCAAGTCTGTCTCATCGTGGGCTCCATGGGTGCACAGACCCACCCTGCAGTCTTTTCTTCGGTTCTCAAACGTGAAATTTATAGGGTGGTGATTCGTATTTCATCCCCATCTAATCTGCCTGTTTGGCCCATGCAGAAGGCATAAGCTTGGAGAAGAGTGGTGGATTAGATGTACTATGGACGATTTCTCACCACACTTGTGACGCTAAATGTGGGGTTTTCCCCCCACACTAATAATCAGTTATTTAACTCTCCGGACACCAACTGGGCATTGAATAATTTGACCCCATTCTGACACTATCTACCAGGGTTAGTACAGACCCCGTAGCTCAGGGCTCAGTGCTATGAGACTGCCCACCTTTCAGATGCCAATCACAAGTCCAGGCCTCCCATACTTCTGACCAATCAGCTATGAGTCGGGGGTCGTGCTTATATTCAGTTTGTAACTTAGACAGCAAAAGGAAGAGTAGCCAAAGACACTGACTCCCCGTAGTCCTTATCTCGTGCACCAAAAAGAACAGCACCAAAGCAAAAGAGGCCAACGACTGCAGTGGGATACCTCGTTGCTAAGGAGCTGATTCTAGACTGCAGCTAAGCGTGTTTGCAGAACAGTCTGTAACTCTATCCTGAGGGGTTCAGCCGGGAAGTCTCAGACCTCATCATAATTAGGGAATAAAAATCTCTCATGGAGCCTCCTAGGGGAGATAGGGAGATGAGTGGGAGACGGTCTCAGACAGCTCCTCACAAGCCTCCCATCTTCTTGCGTTCCAGAGGATTACAAGGCATTCTTCTAAGACTTAGATAAGCTGCCACTCAAGCTTTTTCTGCATGGCCTCTGTGGATGTGTGCAAGTTGCCAGCCCTGGCAACCCATGGAGGGAGCGTGTTCCCCTACAATTGGATTGCTGAGCAGGAAGTAGCAGGTGCCTAAGCTGCCTCAGAAGAGACATGTGAGCTAGAGAGTGAGAACTGAACCCCACAACGATTCAGGAGCCCACCACCTCAGTGAAGTTTCAGAGCATTTAGCGGGACTTGTTGGCATATCCCCTCCAGTGTGAAATAAAATGCTGTTTATCATGAAAAATAGGCCCAACACTCGGGAAGGCTTTTTGGATTGAGGAGGGAACGTATGTTAGATTCGAGTGGGCTGCTCTGACCCACTCACCAAGTAACCTGCTGAGCTGCTGGTTTTGAGTGGGATCTAGAGCAAGAGAAAGGTCTGAAGGGTGCTCTGCCACTGGGGGCTGTGACCCAGCCTGTTCTGTGACGCTCCACACGCTCCTGACTGACAGCAGTGTCTATGGGGCCCGTGCCCAGTGCCCAGCGGAGAGTTACAGTGCAGTCCCCTGCAGAGCCACGCCCTCTTCTGTAGGGAAGTTCCTGCTTTGAAAAACAGCTTGTGTCTTGTCCTGAGCCCTTGATGGACCTGAGCCCTCACAGTGGAACACACAGTGAGCGTGTGACCAAGCTGCTCGTCATGAACTGAGTATTATCTGATCCACCAAGCCAGAAGGTTGGGCAGGGACAGTGGTGACCCGCCAGCAATTGTGAGACTTACAGGCTGCAGCTGGATGAGCAGGGATTCAAGAACTCTTAGCACCTACTTCTGCGGTATCCCCACTGAGAGCTGCCATCTACCCTTATGCTGCATCTGCTAGAAATGGACTGATAAAAAGTTATAGCCTAATTCAAGAATCTCTGAGGCCAGCAGTGGCATGGTGATTAAGGAGGCTGGATCCCACGTGGCCAACTGTGCAGTTTGAGTCCTGGACCAGGCAGCTTGAAAAACATGCTGGGCATGTGTGCCCAAAATCACAAGAGGAGAAATGAGGAGAAGGGATCTCCCCGGGTTTGTGTGTGGGGGGTGATCTCTCACTATCTTTCTCTCTCTCTCCTGCAACTGTATGTGGCTTATAGCTTTTTTTTTTTTTCCCAAAGAAAAAGCATCTCTGGAAGATGGTGTGAAGAGAAATCCTCCCAGTGGGCAAAATATTCGCCCATTCTTATTTTTTAGTTGATAGACGTTGTGTGTATGTTCATCAGAGAGAGACAGAGAAACAGAGAAAGAGTTTTTTGAGATGCGGAGAAACAGACAAAGAGTGTGGAAGAAGAGAACACCTATCTGAAAAGGGTGCTATTTTTATTATACCCATTTTCCAATAAAGAAACAGGCACAGAGATGTTAAGTAATTTGTTAACATTCACACAGGCTGCTACCAGGGCTTGAACTCAGGCAGTTTGTTTCTATAGCTTTTGTGCTCAACTTCAATCCTGTGCATTTCTGAATCCAGGTGCTCTCTGGAGAGCCACTGCTCTACATGATCTTTTGTTCTCTTTAAGTTTGATCTCCTTTGATGACTACTGTTCTCTCTTTTTTTAAAAGAATTATTTATTTAATTTTATTTATTATTATTTAAAAATTTGCTATAGGGCATGCACACTCACCAGAGAGAGACAGAGACAAAGAGAAAGAGCATGAGAAAGCAAGCTGCTAGGCCTGGGACTCGAACTGCAGCTGGCCATGTGGGAGTCTGATGCCTTCACCACCATGCCACCTGCTGACTCCAATTTTCTTAATACAAAATAGCAGAAATTTGCCTGTAAGAGCTCTGAAGACTTAAAAGTGGTTTAATTTATCATTTTATTTAAGTTATAATTTTTCTTCTTTTGTTCCTTTTTTCCTTCCATAAGCTTTGGGAGGCAAAGTAACCAAATCTTCCCATATTCTGATGTTACTGCAAAATGAATTTGATAATGATCAAAATGGTGTTTGATTTGTCTACATGTCCAAGAATCATTGAGCAGGACAGGACATCCTATCTTCTTTTGTGGAAGGCTGAACAAAATTTGCTGTGAGTCCAGACTTTCAGGGCTGCACAGACCTGGCTTCTACTGTCTGCAACTTTTTTTTTTTTTTTTAAGATTTTTGCTATAGGGCATGTACTCTTGCCAGAGAGAAACAGAGAGAGAGGGAAAGCGAGAAATCACACCCCATTCCCAGGGTAAGGGGGAGTTGGCCACATGTCTCCTCCATTCTCTTTTCAGGATTTTGGGCACTCATGTACACACGCCCTTGATTTTCAAGCCGCCAGGTCCAAGACTCAGACCGCTGCGAGTCCAGGGCCTCAACCATTATAGCATGTGATGGCTTCTTATCTCTGACTTTAAGCAACTGGTTTTTACCACTGTGCTCGGCACAGGTTGCCTGGTAGAGTAAAGGATCTGGGAGCATTTGTGTGGTCAGAGGCAAGTGACCTTCTTGGGCCTAGCTGTACAGCTGTGAAATAAATGGGTTGGGCCCGAGGGTATCCTAGGTTCCTTCAGCTCTGACCGTCTGTGCTTGTGCCTACCTCTGAGTTGCAAAGAATCGTCAGTAAGTGAATGTCTTGCTTATAAAACCATTTTTTGTTGTTGAAAACGATACATCCTAGATAGGAATTTAAGAGAGAAGCTGGGCGAGGCCTGGAATGATGTGTGGGAGATGTGATGCACGGTTATTTCTAGGAAGGGGATGGGCGTGGCGGGGCGCGGAACCTGGTGTGCACGCAGCGGAGCATCCCTGCAGGCTGAGAGGCCACCCGCAGGCGAGCGCTAAGGCCGAGGCCGGGGACCGCGGCTGCAGCGGCTGCGCACTGGCGCGACCAGC
>NW_006159896.1:2736683-2754651 GCF_000334495.1 Tupaia belangeri chinensis | reverse complement strand
GGGCCTGAGACAACCACAGGTGCAAGGGGCGGGGCTCGGGAGACCTGCAGGAACGGGGGGGCGGAGCCCCGAGTGGTTGCAGGTCCGGAAGCGGGGCCACCGGTGAGGAGCAAGCAGAGGGTGAGTGATCGCCAGAGAAGGGAAGACCCCTCCCTCTCTGCTGCCCTGGGAGCGCGGTGGCACCAGGAGCTTTGGGGTGTCTGCAGATTCTGGAGGCATCCAGGTTTAATGCTGGGAGGGCGATTCAGGCCTGCCTGTGCTCCGCTTGGCGCTCAGCTGCCCTGGTTACTAGGCCGGCTGCTTCTCCTGTGCCACGCTGCACCCTAAGTGGGGCGCGCTGATGTTCACTCCTCAGGGACTTTCTCTGCTGCTGTTGAAGGGGCATGCCTAGACTGGGGGTTGGCTGGCTTTCACTTGAGGATCAGCTGTTGAAAAATGTGTGTGCTCGAAGACTAGTCAGTGTAAAGCTTGGAGGGGTCCTGGCTGTCTGGCTCCTGGTACCAGATGCTTTTGCAAAGCTTAGCAGTGCTAGTCACAAAAGGACTGAAATGGCAGCCCGGTGAGGGGAAAGAGCAGGCAGGAGAAATCAGAAGCTTTTGATTCTGTGTTACCTGGGAGTTTCTGGGCTCTCTGAGCTTTTGTCCTCCTTTGCAAAATGAAGATCATGGTAGCTGCCTACTTGTGCCTCCCAGGGGCCATGTGAGGATAGGACGAAAGAGTGGTTACAGAGCCAATCAGGTAAATTGATGTCTCTGTTCTTGTGCTGATGCTAGGTTGGAGTTCAGGTCTGGGGAGTCTAAAGAGGATTACTAGTCAAGTCATGAGAATAGGCCACTTTTTTGTTGTAGTTTGGTCTGAACTTTCTGGCAGGGAGTCCCAGAAGACTCAGTTATGTCTTGCATCCAGACTACTTCTCCCGGCCAGGCCCCCGAGGGAGCTGCTGCAGGCAGGGAGCAATGGCAGATGGAAAGCAGAGAAGCACTGATTTTGTGACCTTTAAACCCCAGCTGCAGTGAGGACTCTGTGCTGAAGCTTGAGGCTTAGGTTGGAGCTTGGTGGAATTCCCCTTCCCTCATTCAAGTACTGGACCACAATCTTACCACATTCCAGAAGACATCAAAAGAAGGGAATGCCAGAAATTTGTTAGGTTCTTACAGGGGCGAAGGAAAGCAAGCATGATGACAGGGCCCCCGTACAGTGTCCTGTATCTGTGTGTGTGACCTTTCAATGCCCAGTGCTTCTGCTCACTAGCAACTGACCCTTCCAAGATGAAATGCCTCCTGCTCGGGTTCCTGGACAGATGAGAAGGTGGGTAGAGGCTTCTTGATCAGTCTTCATTTGTCTTCACTATAGAAGCTATGAGGCTTTTGGGGACCAACCACCATGGTCGTGACCTCCCTTGCAACCATTGGTTCATATGGTGCTGACCCTGCGGAAGCATAGGGATGGCAGTTCAGGGATAGGCCCTGGCTGCGGCCTGTGTGTGGCAGGTACCAGGGGCTATAAGCAGCATGTATAGGTTGTCCCAGCATGTCCTGGCAGTAACTCTGTCAATGGCTCTCAGAGACAGTTGCCCTCTGGGTCAGTGCCATGCTGTGTACATTCAAAGGAAAGCTCACATTTGGTAGCAGAAATGTACTAAAACGTGTTGGAGAACGAGGGAACTGACTTTTTGACTGGAGTGACAACATTCAGGATTGAGAGAAAAACTTTGCTAGTGGAGATCATGATCACATCCAAAGCCCTCTGATCGAGCCTGTGTGCCTTCAAGGATCAATTGACCTCCTAGTGTGGAGTGCGAGAGCTCTACCTGGCAGTCAGGTCTGCATTGGAAGCCTCACACCACCTCCTCCTGCTGTGGGAACCAGCACTGTTTCTCAGCTTCTGGGAACTTTGGCTTCCTCTTTGTAAAACAAGGATAACCGTGTCCACCTCGTGAGGTTGTTATGAAGAGTAAATGGGACAAGATACTTAACAGCACCTGATCTACTTGTATCCAGGGTTGGGTCCTTTTCTGCCCCTCTGCCTGCCCATCTTTCAACCCGAGCTTCTCAGGACAGCAGGTGGCATGGGAGGAGGGCAGAATTGGGAATTCCAGGGCCTTCACTTCTCATGGGATCTTGGGTGAATCCCGTCCGCTCTCTAGACCTCAGTTTTCTCAACTGTGTGAGGAGGATGTTGGACTGTGTGGTCATCAAGAACCCCTCCAGTTCTGGCCTCCCGATCAGCATGCCATCATATTCTCCCAAAAGACAAGAGGGAGGAAACCAACGTTCAGGCTTTTGTTCATTTGGTTCTTTTAAAAACATCTGTCTGGCACCTTGTCTGGCACATAGTAGGTGTTCATTGAACATGTGTGGAAGGCACTGGGTAGGACCTTAGGAAGAAAGTGTGGCAGGTTGACCTGCCGCTTACATGCATGGTGTAAGGGTTCCCCGGCAGTTTATGTATCGCACGACAAATACCGTAACAACACAAATGGAGTTACTGCATCTCAGCACGAAGGACCGAAGTTCTTTCGCAGCCTTATTTCACCGCCCGTTACGTTTACCCAGGTTTCGTCTGTAAACATACATGATTTCTTACGGTTACAAGCATATGGAAGCATTTGGGAAAGGTCTGACAATAAATGGTTTCTTTAAATAATGGTTTTAAGAAGTAAAAAGAATCACATGTGGGTTTTCTAAAGGCAAGTAGTGGGATACATTGTAAAGTAAGCGTTTTTCCTGCTCAAGCTGCCGGTTCCCAGTCCTCCCTAGGGGCAACTATGATTACTAGTTTTTTATTTATTACATATTTTTTCTCTCACACAAAGAGTAGCATGCTATACATACTCTTAACTCCTTCATTTATTCACGTGTTCTATTTTGGAAGTGGTTCTAACATTAGAAAACGTTCCAGTGAGTACATAGTGTTCCTCCACGGTGCATGTTTCTGTAAACACAATTTTGCACCCCACCCCCCCCCCGCCCCCAGTGCTGTTTACTCAGTAGTGGTTAGGAGTCATTGTTGAGAAGACCCACAAGCGACATCTCTTGTTCTCCCCTCAGCAAGAAATGGCTTCAGTCCCAGTGAACAATAGATTAAAGGACAATTCGTGCATCTGGATGTGAGTCAGAGCACCGAAAGAGAAAGGAAAAGGGATTTGTTCACTGGTAATTGAGAACTGATTTTCCATTCAGGCCATGATGCAAAGTCCAGCTCTGTCACTTACTGGCTCTACGACTTGGGACAATCTGCCTAATCTCTCTGCATCTCAGTTTCGCATTCTGTACTATGGACAAAGATAACAGGATCTGTCTTTGGGGGTGTTTTGTGCAGAAAAAATGAGATTATGCAGGTGAAGTATATGTAGCCATAGCAGGTCACAGTAGACGCTCGGGAAGGGTGGGCTGCTATGTTCTTAATAATCTAGCAGAGTCTCCTTTGTCAGCAGATATTTATTGGGTAGTTAAGGGTGAGCTGCGGAGGATGCCTGAAATCCTTGCCTTTGGGATGCTCACATACCGTGTGCGGAGATAGGCACACTGCCCATGGTTACAGTGGCCCAGTGGCAGAGGGGACACACTGTGTGGGGGGTCACAGAGGCTGGGAACAAGTCTCCCTGGATGATTTGAGAATGATTCCTTAGCTCACATCCCTGTTTGGTGACACCTACTCAGTTCTCCCCGCTTGTGCTTGATTCTCATCGGCTGCGTTACTTTCAGAGCACTATCATGTTACTGCGTGCAGACTGCCTGTGTGTACCTGCCTGTGTGTACCTGTTGGCCCCCTCCCAGGGCAAGTCTCCTGCTTTCTCCCCTGCCGAGCTTCTAGGCCATGCATGGGATAGGCTTTTGGTGAACTGTGGGGTGGACCTCTGCTCAGACAAATCATGCTATTGCACGCTGGCAAACTCCAAGTTATCAAGTTGTCAGATCTCTGGTGACACCCGGTCTCTGGACTCTATTCCTTCACGTGAGGCTGACTCCAAGGTAGGCCTGTGCTGCACCATCCACACTAGCTATAGGCTTTGAGTTTGGCTGGTGCCACTTGTCCTACAAAGTCTCAGGGATGAGAGACAAAGATATATCTGCTCCAGATGCTTTAGGTCAAGGAGAAAAAAGGATGAGTCTAAAAACGAACTACCCAGGCTTACTGGAGCCCACTGCTTCCTTCTTGAACAGAATGGCTGCTCACCCTTGCCTCGGAGTGGGCTTGTGGAGGAGAAGGTCACGGGGGCTGAGTGCATGCCTATAGATTTTGTCCAGGGGAGATAGGAGCTGGTTGGATTGGCTTCTAGAGGGGAATTTCTGGGCCTGCCTTCTCTGAAGATAGGTGGCTTCACTTCCTTCGTGTAGACGTTTGTTCACCAGCCTTGCTGGATTCCTTCTGTGGGCTGAACCTTGTCTCGAGTGCTGGGCACATGGACATGATGGACCCTGTCCCTGCCCTTTGGGAACTTACAGCCAGTGGAGGAGTCACAAGCAAAAGGTGACTGAGGGTGACGGGCTGTGACAGAGGACCTCAAGTGAAGTGGACAAGCAGATTCAGGATCTGGAGCTAGGCAGACCTGCGTTCAGATCCTAGCTCTATCACAGAAAGCCTGTAATGACCTTGAGCTTTGAAAAATGGAGAGCTAGGGAACCTAACTTAAGGTTGAAGATGCAGTGAGAAAATGCAATGCAGTGGTTGGCGTGGTGCCCGACAGGACCCTGAGACAGCAGCGTGCTCACTGTGTTCCAGGCACACGGCTGCTGTGGAGCACCATGAAACCCCTCTTTGGCAGTTTTCTTTGGGTGCTAGTGTAGGGGTAATGGTACCAGTTGGGTGGCGAAGGTGAAGTCACGACATATTTAAGGAGCCCTCAAGATGTGCTCACAGCCCTCTTGACCTCGGGTTTGTCCACAAATGTCTCCTTCTCCCTTTTTGCATGAGCTCCTCTCAGAGGTGGGTTTCAGCTCAGCATTGTCGAGTCTTCTTTGAGCACCTGCAGCGATTGATTTCACAACTTTTCCCAAGGGGAGGCATGAGTCAGGTTATTTCACCTGCACTTACCAAGGAGGGCAGAGACCATGAAGACCCAGAGCAGCGAGTCAATCTTCGGTTTTTCTGCAGAACTTTCAAATCCATCGTGTTTTTCTTTGCTAGGGATTTATCCTCCTGAGCATCAGAGAGGCAGATAGGGCAGTGCTTGACGGACAGACTGCAGGTGCTTCTGTCTGTGTCCTGACTCTCCTACTCACAAGCCATGTGGTCCTAGGCTAGTGACCACACCTCCATTTCCTGGTCAGCACAAGAAGTGTGATGGTACTTGCCTCCACATGGTGTTTTGAAGGTTTCAAGAGATGATGCAGAACAGGGCTTAGCAGAGTGTTTGCTCACTCATTGAGCAAACATTGGGAGCACCCAATAAATGTGAGCTAGGATAATGTTCTCTTTTTGCCCAGGGTTTACCAGGGTTTTTAGGATGCCGATTTTTTTTGGGGGGGGAGGTGTTAATTTATTGTTTGTGAAAATTGCGTGAGTTATTGCAGAAAGAATGTGTTAAGTAAAACTCAGATAGATGTACTCAGTGATAGGGGCTAGCAGGAGACTCCACAGTTGCTGGTAGATCTCATCCTGCATTGGATTGCAGATGCAAACCTCAACTCCCACAAAGACATTAGGGTGCCAGTGAGGGATCTCTGGGGTGGGATCTCTGTCTCAGGCCCATCCAGGAACTGGGGGCTGGCCTTCCAAGTCCTCTCTGTGTCATTGTTCTGTGATTTCATGTAAATAACGTGTTTCGTTTTTCTTTGTTTTGGTTTATTTTGCCATAGGGTGCATGTGCTCACCAGAGAAACAGAAAGAGAGAGAGGGAAAATGATACATTGCCCCCAGGAGGGATGGCCATATCAGTCTCTTCTCTTCCAGTCTCCTCTCAGGATTCTGGACACACATGCACATGCACCCAGTGTGATTCTCAAGCCACTGGGTCTGGGACTCGAACCACATAGCTGGCCATAAAGAATGGGTCTTAATATGAACACTTTAACCTCCATGCCACCTGCTGGCCATAAAGAATGGGTCTTAATATGAACTAATGCAATACAATACTTTCTCTCTTTAGAATTAAATTGTTTTTACATGCTATAGGGCATGCATTCATGAAGCAGGCAGAGAGAGAGAAAACAGGGGTGCTTGAAAGCACCCCCAATGGGACCTGGTCACATGCAATCCATTTATTCCAATTCTCCATCCCATAAGGATCCTGGGTATACATGAGTGTACCCAACCTGTTTTCTAAGCTGCTGGGACTTGAACCCCAGTTGGCCATGTGGGATCCAGCTTCCTCTGTGCAGTGCTTTACTGCTGCGCTTCAGAACTGTCTAGTTCCAGGGTTTAAGTATTTTTGTTTTACGGATTTTTTTTTAAGGTTATGATAAACTACTTGTGTAATCAGAAGAAACTTTAAATGTTTGGCCTTGACTCATATAAATTTCTTTGAAAATCATCTCATTTGAGAGGAAAAGAAGAACGAACATATTTAAGCTCATATTTATTGGATGCAGTAATTCTCACCCACTCTTGTATAAGCCATATAACTAGGGCAAGGAATTTCTGCTCATTTGGTACATTTCTGAATAATTAAATATTTATGGAAAACAAGTTAATAATTTCAGAAGAATTTGCTGTGTCTCTTTTTATGGCAATAAAATTTGTCATGTGGAATTAATGACTTTCACCCTTCTAAGAGATTTCTCATTTTGCATCCTCTCCATAGTGTGTGTGTGTGTGTGTTTCTTTCTAGGCACCATACTGCCAACACTAGTCTACTAGCACTCACAGGTGGTTCTCCTGTTGGGCTCCCACAGCTCTTCCCTGCCATCTCAGGTGGTGACACCGTGGGACCACCGGTGCCCTCCTGTGAAGCCCTTGCTAGGCTTTGCATAGTTTGTTGTGCCCACCCTTTTCAGACCTTGACCAGGGATCGTACAAGGAAGCCAGATGGATCTGAGGATGTCCTTCCCTTTGCATAGAAGAAGGACCAGAGCAATAGAGTGGCCTGAGAGGTGTACCCGTACACTCTCTAGCGTAATTGTGGCTAAGTCTGTCTCCCCTGGTGCAGTGTAAGGCAGTTCTGTCAGATCACGGAGTCCCCAGAGTCTGGTCTAGCATCTGGCACATAGTAAGTGCTTCATAAATGTTGAATGAACAAGGGAAGTGATGGGTGCCCAGTGACTGATTTGAATTGTAGAATGAGAAGCTTGTTGGATCTGAGGTCTCTTCCATTATCTAGTATCTCCACCACTTAACACTTAAAGAGTCTCTTGACACCTGTTATTTTAGCTCCTATCGATTCTGCAGGGTAGTGATGTGCATAGGAGAAATGGAAGCTCAGAGAGCTCAGACAGATTAGCTGAGGGCTCCAGGGCCTTTTCCAGGACCTCTTCTCACACCCCAGGCCACCCAGGCTGACACACACATTGTAGGCATCTCAGATGAAATAAAGAAGCAGGGTTTCCCTGGAAGAAGCGTATTTGTAATAGTTCCTCTTGGTTTTAGTGTTTTAGTTTCCTATAATTGAATTTAAGGAGTTGAGCTCAGTTTGGAGTGATGGGTTTATAGTCCTGTTTCATTCTAGGGACCAAGAGTCTGGATCTTTCCTGTCTTGGCTAAAGTGTAGTCGTTATTGATACATGGACTGATTGATTACCAGAGTTAGCATTGGTGTTCTTGTTGGGAAGCTTTTTGACAAGATTACATATACTTGCTGATTGGCACATAGCATTCTTCGGTTGCTTTTCAAAGATGCCGGTTGTTCTGGACGTTTCTCTGATTGACAGAGGAGCACCTTCGTACCCAGTGCTTCTGTGGCCTTCGTGCTCACCAGATGCAGCGTCAGCCTATCCGAAGGTTAGAGGTCATCGAATCCACTCTCCTCACCTTCCAGACGTGCGTAGAGACATTGCCAGGGCTTCCCGCTCAGGTGTCCCGATTCCCCACGCAGGAGGCCTTGGACTTGAGCATGTCTGTTTACACACAGCAGTTTCCCAGCAGCTGCCTACAGGTCACACAGCACTGCTAACAAATAGCATCCACAGTGAAGTGTTGGTCTCACATGGAACCTCTGCTCAGGGTTCTTTGTTGAAAGTACCGTGTAGCCGCACAGGGACAGGGACCAGGACTGGACTAGGTACACAACTCTGCCGTCTAGTCCAGTGATGGCCAGCTAAGAAATGACAATGCCTCTTGTGGTCTCTTGGCACCACGTGGCCTTAGGGGGCTTCTCCCGGGCCGAGAGAGTCTTGAAACCTAGCTTTATCAGTATAGCCGGTAGTTCTTGGGGAACTAGAGGAGCAGCCTGGTATAATAGAAAGATCAGCGGATATGAAGCCAGAATGCCAAGTGTGCCAATTTTCTTTGAGATGCCTGCTTTCCGAGTAAGCAGGGATATCCCCAGGAATATCCTTTCCTCAGTAGGAAAGCCCCAGCTTTGAGAGCTGAGATTTTGCATTGTGAGGGTTGATTCAGAGTAAAGACAGTTGGATGCTATTACAGGATTGCACCAGCAACTGAAGACAGCCTTACTCCATGTTCTTCCCTTTCCTGCCAGGCCATCCATCAGTCCAGTTCTTGCCCAGGGCCTACCGAGTGCCAGTGCTATGCTGAGTGTGGGGCCACAGCTGCGGAAAAGCCAAGGTCCTTGCTGCCTCTGCACCTGCTATTTAGTAGCAAAGTTAAAGAAGTACAAGCACAGTGACAAAGACGTCCCTGAAAAATTAATTACAGTCCCAGCCATGGTAACAAGAGAGGAAGGCATGGTGCTGAGAGACCAGAAGTCTAATTGGAGGGTGAGAGGCAGCTTCCCAGAGGAAGGGGACTTCAAGCTGTCACCTGAAGGGGGAGTTGGAGCTAGCCAGGTGGAGAGGTGTTGTCATCTTTTAGCTGTTCATCACCAGACTGGATTCAGAGCTGTGTACAAGTCGGGTCCTGGTCCCTGCCATGGGCCCAATTGGCGAAAGGGCATGGAGATTTAAGAAGTACCCGGAAGCCAGCCTGGAGGAAGCCCCGAGAGCCTAGTGTTTGTGTCTGTCTTGGCACTGCTTTATTTATTTATTTATTTGGAGAGGTTTTTGCAATAGGGCACGTGCACTCACCAGGCAGACAGAGAGAGACAGAGAGACAGAAAGCGAGAAATCACCCCCCCAGGGGGGATGGCCATGCCGCAATCCTTTCTTCTCCATTCTCCTCTTGGGCTCTTGGGCACACACGCACACGTGCCCGGCATGAGTTTTAAGCCACTGGGTCCAGGACGCGAACCGTGGTCAGCTACATGGGAGTCCAGTGACATAGCCATTACGCCGACTGCTGGTCCCAGCGCTGTGTTATTGAACTGCTCTCAGAAGCCCTGACAGATGACACAGTTGCTTTGTCTTATTTTTCAGACCTCCCAGCTGTCCCCAAGCATCCATTACTGAAGCATTACCTGCGTGGTTTCCAAGATAGCAGTTGGCCTTATTTTTGTTGCTTTGAAACTTGGTTCTTTCCTTTGCTTCTTGAGGGACGGAAGAAAACCTCACAAGCAGTCCCCAATTGTTACGTAGAAATGTAGCGAGCCCAATCCAGGGCTGGCCACTGCAGTCCCTGCTCTGAGCAGCCTCTCGGACTTGACAGGCAGGGGTAGATGAAGGACAGTGCAGCGTCCTGGGTGGAATGGAGAGGAAATGCAAGCGCCAGGGACCACACAGGACTCACAGGGTCTCACACAAAGATTTCGTCTTTTCCCCCAGTTGGCCATTTCTTTTTTTCTTTTTCTTTTTCTTTTCTTTTTTTTTTTTTTTTTTTGCTATTGGGCACATACTCTTGCCAGAAAAACAGAGAGAGACAGAGAGACAGAAAGTGAGAACTCACCCCCCCTGGGGGGATGGCCGCGCCGCAGTCCCTTCTCCTCCATTCTCCTCTCAGCATCCTGGGCACGCATGCACACATCACAGCATGAGTTTAAGCCACCGGGTCTGGAACTCGAACTGTGGTGCACTACATGGGAGTCCAGTGACATAGCCGTTACGCCATCTGCTGGTCCCTGGATTTCACGTTTTCTATGTGCAGTGGGACATGGGCAGAGGTTTGGTGTACAGAGGCACAGAGCGAGGAGGCACAATGTGCTTCAGAAGCAGTGAGCAGTTCAGTGCATGTTGCTGGAGTGTGAAGTCCATGGTGGAGAAGGGCGGCAGGACCAGCTGGCAGGAGAGGAGGTCAGAGAGGTGGTTTGGGGGCCACATGGTGGCGTAGCAGTAGCGTGGCTGGACCTGCGTGGGAAAGGTCCTGAGCGTGCTGGGCATGTGTACATGTACCCATGATCTGGGCCAGCCGAGACCAGGTGGGGATGCCTGTCTCTCACGGAAGAAATAAATTAAAATTCAAGGAAAAAAACCAAAGAGGTGGTTTGGGGTTCATGGAGGGACTTGGAAACAGTGTTTGGGAGTTTGAACCCTGTGGTTGGGGAATCCTTCACGAGTTACAGGGGAGAGAAATGCCATGGCTTCTGGTCCTGGCAGCAGCATGGATGACGCCGTGGAAGGAGATACTGGGGACTGGGAGATGAGTGAGGGGCTGTGTGGGAGCTCAAGGCAAGAAGGTGGGCCTGAACCTGCCCAGGGCTGGACAGAAGGCCAGTTTGAGGGACAGCTGGAGCTGTCTCTCCTTGGTGGGTTAGTAGCTGGGAGGGGAGGCGATGCGGGGTTTCTCAGGAGGCATGACGTGGAGCATGACAGGAGCATTGGCTGGGGAGGAGGAACACAGCGAGTCTGACTTGGCCATTGGGAGTGTGGGGTGCCTGGGACAGCCTGACGGGACTGTCTGTAGCAGCTGGCGTGCTCGTCAGGGCTTAGGCCTGGACCCAAACTGGCTCTCACGCTTGGAGCTTCAGAGTGCTCTGTGGTGGGAGGGCTGGGGCTGCTCATCTCACCGTGAAGAGTTTGCACAGGTGGTTCTGATGCCGTCCAGGCAGGGGGAGAAACCTGGGGTTGTTCTCGAGTAGGTGGCCTTAAAGTCATGTGGTAGGAGAGGGCAGGACTCAGGAGGTGTGCAGAGAGCGAAAAGGGCTGATCACACTGTCACAGGAAGTCCAGGGGAGGTGATAAAAAAGAACAAAACAAACAAACAAACCATTTAGGTGGAACTGATGAGTGACTTGGGGGTGATCCTTGGTCCACTCTGTCCTGAGAGTGGGTAGCAGGAAGAAGCCTGCTGCAGTTTCCAGAACTCTCAAAGTTGGAGCACACGAGATCTCCCAGAGTGCTGGTGAGGGCCGGAGGTGTGGGGTCCTGGTGAAAGTGAAAGTCTGACCTCCAGTAAGCCTGAGTGCTTGATTGAACTCAGCTTACAGAACCAGCAAAGAGCCCTTGATCCAGAGAGCCGGGAGAAGCTGACCTGTGACCCCTGTATGTCTTCCGAGTATTAACCTGAACCCAGAGACCTGGACATGTAGGGCGGATGCTGAGGCCAGGTGCCACTGACCCTGGTGCTGAAAGCCACAGCTGGCCAGAGTGAGACAGGATCAGAGAAATCACAGGGAAGTGGCTATTCTTAATACCAGAGCCAACCTCCTAGGTATGAAGCCCTTGGCCCCTTTGCTCTGCTCAGGAGAAGAAAAAGAAAAGCGATTGATGTTGGTTAAGCTGAGAAACCGAAACGCTTGGGCAGAGAGAAGGGAACAGGTGGATAGAAAGTGGAGGCAGGGTGATACGTGTGTGTCTCCTGGTCCAAGACATAAAGGGCAACTGTTCAGTTCGCGTGGGATGGGACATAGAGTGGCTCAGAGCAGGGGACACTGATCTGGGCTCAAATCCTGTCCTTGGTCACCTGCTTGTTGCCAGGAGGAGCTCTTGTGCTGGCTGTGAGTTCTTAGACAAGTTGCCTAACTTCACTGGGCCTCAGTTTTTGCATCGCAAGTGGATATGACATGAATACCCACCTTCGAGGGTGATTATAAGGATCCAGTGGTCTATTTCTGTGGGCGAGGTGCTTGGCAAAGTACTTGTCACAGAGGGAGGATTCAGGAAACTGGCCATCGTCACCCAGGGTCCTCTGCAGGTGTCAGGAAGAACTTTGAAACTGAAGAACTTGAAATCAAGAACGTGAACAGTGACAAGTTCAGCTGTGAAAGCATCAACCCATGGGGGGAATACTGGGACATGGAGGGGGCACGTATGGCAGTGGAGCCACAATGGTCATCACACAACAGAAGAGGGAAGAGCAGCATGGTCCTGCAGCTGTGCATCTCTGCCAGTGCCGGATCCCGTATGGCCTGCTATGGGTCAGTCCCGCTCCTGCCCTGGCCCCGGTGGCCTGCATGCATGCCCAGGATCCAGATGGGAGGAGATGGGGGGTAGATCACAGTGTGACCACCCCCACTGGGAGTGCTTTCTCTCTCTGTCTCTCTCTCTGGTGGGTGCACGTGTCTTCTGGAAATTAAAATAAATAAACAAATAAAAAAAAATGAAAAAGCACAAGGCTCAGGAACCTTAACCAAAGGAGTCTTATTGACTATGAAGAAGAGAGGCAAATTGTAAAACAGTTTCTAGGGGTGACGACTCCAGAGTGTTGTTGTATGTTAGCCTCCCCTAGTTTTTAGCCATGATAAAATTTTCGTCTCCTTTACCTCCCTGAGTATTTTAGTTGGTAGCCACTGGGGTAAAGTGGCATTAGGGATTATATGCCTAATGTTTGTTTGTTTTTAACTCCGCAGTCTTATTTTTATGACTCGGCTTATTGCAGAGTACCATCTTACTAAATGTGTATTGAATAGATAGGATGAAATCAGTCAGTCAGTCATCAGTTAATCAGTTCCTGGCTCTTTCCAGAGAAATATAAATATAGTAGTAGTAATAATATTATGTCTCCAAATCTTGTCAAAGATTTAATGTAATTCCAATAAAATAATTTATAAAACTTGGTTAAAAAAATTAAGTTTTTTTTTTTTTAAGTAATGACATTGCTGCAGTCTTCCAGATTCCTGTTCATTTTAATGAGCATTTGAATTGCCTGCTGTCTGTAAAACATTGTCGGGCCCTTTAGCGAGTGTATATAAAAATGGGTATCATGTTACATTTTCTTATTTAATCCCTTCACTCTCCTAATTAGAGAGCCACTTCTTAGGTTGGGCGACAAGTGACAGAAAACTCAACATAAACATATAAGGTGGAAGTTTCTTGTGCAGGAAGTCAGGTGGTAATCTGCTCAGGTAGGTAAGGAGCCTGCATGTTCAGAGACCTAGGTTTCTTTTAAGTCACTTCATGACCTGAAATGGCTGCTAGAGTCTAGCTTTCCCATCTGCATCCCAGCCTCTGAGGGTATTGTGCAGAAGTCACGCACAGCTCTTTTTACATTACAGGGGCCGATCCTGGGCCTTCTTTGTAGTAAGGGAAGCTGGGAAAGGTAATCTGTGTCCAGGAATCCAAGACAGACACTCTACTAAGGCGGGAAGTATAGATGGCTTTTTGGGGCCAGCCTTACCAATATTGGCCCCATTTATCAGATGTGAAGCCTCAGAGTGGCCGCGATTAGCCCAGCGTTCCATGGACTGTACTTCCTGTGACTTACATCAAAGCTTACTACCAGGTGGTCGTTTATTAACCCCTTATGATGGGTGTGGGTGAAGGCAGGAAATGGACGGACAGAGGCGACGGAGCCGCTCACTTTCCCAGGAGCTTTATAGTTGAGACATCAGGCATGACGCGGCAGCGAGGGAGGGATGGCCACTTGTTACATCACTGGGGCACCTGGGTCGCCGTGATGAAACTACCTATTATGAGGGGTTCCAGGTGGGCTTGAGGTGAAGGACAGAAGGCAGGGTTGAGGACGGGAAGGTGTGTCTGTGTGCTGTGGAGCCTTCAGAGAGGTGGGTGACAGGGCAGGGAGCAGGTATTGAGGCAGAGCGGTCCGCCTACTTCACACGTGTTTGTGAACACAGGACTCAGGACTCGGGACGCCATCACTAGCAGGAGCATTGGCACCTGCGTCAGTCCCCTTCCCCCAGGCCCCTCAGGGCTGATGCCGCGTCCCAGGCGGGTGCTGCACTTTCATGTCCCAGCCTGGCACTTCACAGCATAAGTAGGCCTGCCCTTTGACCCTGAGGGAGACGCTACCTTATCCCTCAAGGTGGTTCTGTGCAAACACACCCCGGGAAGTGGCCTGGGCAAAGGTGGTCAGACTTTGCATCCTTGGCATAGCCAGCGAGACGTGTGGGAGTGCCGGCAGGTGACAGGAGTGAGGCGGTGCCCTCAGTGGGGCACAGAGGAGGCACTTGGTCACCCTTGTCCATGGTGGTGCCTATGGGCCGAGAGGCAGCCCTACTGATCGCACCGCCAGTTGTCAGTTCTTCTGCCTGGTTTTCAGGGTTTAGATAGACCGAAGGGCCTGGGGTCAGCGGGTGCTGGGGAGGCCGGAAGGGAGCAGGGCGACTTGCTAATCTCTGCCTTCTTGCACACGCGTCATGCCCAGTATGTTCCTGGGTGTGGACTCTGTTAGCTCCGGGCAAAGCAGTCATAATTCTGTTTTTCCTTGTGTCTAATCACATGAAGTCTGTTTCTTTGCTTTTTAAAAAATAATTACTTGTTTTATTTTTTATTATTTTTAAATTTGCTACAGGACACATGCACTCACCAGAGAGAGAGAAAGAGAGAGGGAGAGAGAGAAAGCTGCTAGAGACTTGAACCATGAGAGAGAGAGAAAGAGAGGGAAAGTGAAAAAGCAAGCTGCCGGGGAATTGAACCATGGTCAGCCCTGTGGAAGTCCAGTGTCTTAACCACCATGCCATCTGCTGGCCACTGAAGTCTATTTCTTGAGCTTAATATTTGTGATCGACTTACTTTGAAATAAAGTACAGTGAATCTTTAAGAAATTTAAGAAATCTTAAACATATATTTAGCAAAATTCTTTGCTAATTAGTTGGCAAACTAATGAAATGTTAAATAAAAGTGATCCACAAAATTATCATAAAATATAGAGCTAATGGACACTTAAAGATTAGCTCAGTTTTCCAGTTTTACAGGAGGAGAAACTGAGGCAAGAGAAGTGAAGAAGTTTGCTACAGAGTGGTCACACTCGATGAGGACCAGGCAGTGCCCTGGGAACTTGGAGTCCATTAGGCTAGAGGTGAGGGGGCCTGAGGGAATCCATCTGCACTATTTTTGGACACGTGTCACGCCAGGACTCATCTGTCCTCGTTCACAGATGAACAGATAGGGAACTGCCACCGAAGAGGACGCACTGAAACGATTCCACGTGTGAAGGGAGCTAGGCCGGGCGTCCATGCAGAACAGGAGCTTGCTCTCAGAGAGGAGCTGGCCTCAAGGAGCGAAAGCGATTTCACACCTCGTCCGCTCTGTCCTCTCAAAGAAGTTACAGGTGCTCTGAGAGGTGAGACGATGCGCCAGCGACCGAGATGAGAAAGGAGCTTGCATAGAGAACTTCAGCAAAGCAGTCACGGATGTCAGCATTTACAGTGAGCAGTGATGCAGGACAAAGGCGTGATGGCGGATCTCAGAGGGTATGGGAAGGCAGCAAGACTGGTCAGTGTCTAACCCCTGGAGTTCCGAAAATGGAGACCAGGACAAATGGAACAGGATCGTTCGTTTTCCAGAACTGGAGAAGGGTCTGGATTTCTAAATTATGATGGCTCCTCATGAACTAGGTAGAATTAGCAACAGTTAACTAATGCTTAAAATATCCAGGTGATGGGGCCTGCAGACGGCGTGGAGGTTAAAGTGGCTGGATTCCACAGGGCCTGTTTGAGTCCTGGACCCAGCAGCTTGAAAATCATGCTGGGCAAGTGTGCGGGCGTGCCCGAAATCCTGAGGGGAGAATGGAGAAGGGGTTGTGGCCTGGCCATCCCCCTGGAGGGTGATTTCTCACTCTCTCTCCAGCAAGCTCATGCGCCCTATAGCAAACTTTAAAGAAAAGGAAAAGAGTTCAGGCAGAGTTTGGTTTTGTTTTTGTTTCAGTTTTGTTTGATTAATCTCAGGGATAAAGAGGAGATAGCATTAGCATGTAGGCAGAAGAAACTTTTCAGTCAAAGAGAAAACGATGCTGGACTGAGACGTCTGTGGTGGAGGTGCCGGAGGGAGAGGAGCAGTACCCAGAGGGCTGTGGGGCAAGGGCGCGGGACCCACGGAAGGGTAGTCAGTGAAATCTGAGCTCACATCTGACGGCAGCAGACTCACTTCAGTCACGCGGGGACATACCTCGCATGTGGCTTTCCTGGAAAAACTCGTTTAAAAGCTCCTGCAGCCGGGGCGGAAGACCGTAAATGGGCTCAGGCATAAAATGATTTCTAAATAATTGAAGTAATGATGATACAACAGTCAACCATAATTAACACAAAAACCAGGAAGAAAATCCAGCTCCAACCAAAGATCATGCCTGCAAACACACTAAAACCATATGGGTGTGGGGCCAGCAGGTGGCCTGGCGGCTACGGTGCTGGACTCCACGTGGCCAACTGCAGTTTGAGTCCCAGACCCATTGGCTTGAAAATCATGCCAGTGCGTGTGTGCATGTCCCAAATCCCAAGAGGAGGATGGAGGAGAAGGGATTGCGGCGTGGCCATCTCCCCTGGGGGGCGACTTCTCACTTTCCCACTCTGTCTCTGTCTGGCAAGTGCACGCACCCTAGTTTTTAGGCAAAAGTCTAAGAAACTAAAACTAATCAAAGCAAGACTGTATGGATGTGAGGGCTGGTAGGTCTGAAAGCTGTCCCCAGCCCTCTGACAAGTTCAGACCCGTGTGTTGTAGCTGTTACGTGTGCCGGGGTCCAGGGGACCCGTTTGATGCCTCCTCTGGGTGCCGTGTTTTCAAACCTCCCTGACAGATTGCTTGGCGCCTTGTTCTGCAGGGCAGCGCCTGTCACTTGGGATGTAAAATGGTGCAGTTTCTTTAGGAAACCACCTGGAAGGTGCCTAGAAAGTGAGACATGGAGTTACTGAACGACCTGACCATGCCGCTCCTGAGGGTGTACCCACGAGAACCAGAAGTGTACGTTTGTGCTCATAGCAGCCACATTCACAATGGCCCAAGTGGGAAACAACCCAGGTGTCCACTGGCTGGCCAGTGGGTAAAGAAACAGTGGTCTGCTTGCACCCAGATCATGACTTACTCGTGAGCAAGAATGAAGTTCTGATGTGTGACGTGTTTGGATGCGCCTTGACGACATTCCCAGTGAAGGAGGCCAGACAGGCCCGTGCCGGCCGGCCCCGTCTGTGAGCTGTCTGGGGGCAGAGTAAGAGGCGGTCGGCTGGCTGGCAGGGCTGCGGAGGCCTGGGAGTGGCTGCTCATGGACAAGGGGCTCCCCCGGGGCTGCTGCAAACATCTGACGTGAGGATGTGGTGATGGCCGCACAGCTCAGGAAACGTTAAAACACTGCCGAATCCTGTGGTTTAAAGGGCGAATTTTATAGCATGCCAATCATTGCAATTTTAAAAAGTAGCCCTTTTTCTCATAGTTAAATGTTGACTGTAGAAAACTTAATCCTACAGCACGGTGGTTAAGGAGCCAGATCACGTGTGGCCGACCATAGTTTGAATTCTGGCTCAGCTTGAAAAGCACGCTGGGTGCATGTGTGCGTGTGCACAGGGCCCCGCGGGCACTGTCTTCCCCTCTGCTCCCCCGTGTGGCCAGGCCCCGCGGGCACTGTCTCCCCCTCTCTGCACCCTCATGTGGCCAGGTCCCATGGGCACTGTCTTCCCCCCCTCTGCTCCCTCGTGTGGCTGGGCCCCGCGGGCACTGTCTCCCCACCTCTGCTCCCTCGTGTGGCCGGGCCCCACAGGCACTTTCTCCCTCTCTGCTCCCTCGTGTGGCCGGGCCCCGTGGGCACTGTCTCCCCCTGCTCCCTCGTGTGGCCAGGCCCCGCGGACACTGTCTCCCCCCGTCTGCTCCCTCGTGTGGCTGGGCCCCACTGACACTGTCTCCCCCCCTCTGCTCCCCCGTGGGGCCGGGCCCCCCGG
>NW_006159896.1:2706848-2736502 GCF_000334495.1 Tupaia belangeri chinensis | reverse complement strand
CCCCTCTGCTCCCTCGTGTGGCCGGGCCCCGCGGGCACTGTCTCCCCCTCTCTGCTCCCTCGTGCACACCCCCTGTTGCTGCCATGCTGTCACTTTTGCTCCCATTGGTATCTGATGCCGCGACAGCAGGGGTCACCTGGGCGCCCTCCCTTCTGCCGTCCACGTCAGGTCTCTGTACCGACCACAGCCCCCGCCTCGCCCTTTCCCAGTTCAGCGCCTTCCTTTCCTGTGAGCTGTCCCTACTGCAGACCCTTGCTCAGAAAGGGCCAGCTCTTTTGTGAGTGAGTCATGCCTGGCCGTGGGAGGCTGGGGTAAAGAAATAGGACTGAGAAGGTGTGATCCCCGTCTTCAAGGGAAGTCCCAGTCAGTTCCCCTCGCTGCCTCTCCATACGCCGGCCGTCTTTGCTTCCTGAGGTTCTGCTGGCTGCATTTCCCACCTCTTCCCATTTAAAAATATAATTATCTTATTTATTATTATTTATAATCTGCTACAGGGCATGTATGCTCATCTGAAAGAGAAAGAGAGAGAGAGGAAGAAAGCAAGCCACCAGGTCCAGGATTTGAAGCACAGCCATGCAGGGATCCAGTACCTTAACCACCATGCCACCTGCTGGCCTGTTGTATATGGCATCGTGCATATTGATAGAGCTTCCACCTCCTGCCCTGTCTCCTTGACTAGACTTTAAGTTCTTTTAAGGCAGGGGCTACATCTTGCTCAATGCCTTCCCCCCAACAGTAGGGACTTAATAAATGTCATCAGATCAAGAGCAGTAGGGTACCTGCATGGCTTCCAGCACCCATCCCTTTTGTGGCCGTGGCCCTCAGGTTTTCAGGTAACAAGAGAATGTGGGAAGAGGCAGAGACTGCCTGGAAGAATACTGGGAGATGGTGTTCAGGTAAGAATGGTCACAAAAATGTTAAAAGTTGAAATTCAGCTTTTTCAGATTCTTCTGGTACCCTCACCCTTCTGTCAGCCCACTAGCACGAAAAAGGCCGCCGGTGAAGTTCCTGGTGCCTTCCTGCCCGCGTGATCACGTGATCACTGCCATAGGCGTGATGGCCGCAGAGCTCACTAGAAGCAGGCTCCGGGAGCTACTTGTCAGTGGGTTGGGTCCCCTGGAGGGAGCCGGAAGCAGTGACTGGTTTTAAAGCAAAGAGCATATGACAGAACTGAGGCTCAGGGTTCACTGAAGTCACCCAGCAAGTCAGTGGTGGAGCTGGGATCTGACTTGAGGTCACTCTGGTTCCCAAACTGGAGTTCTGTGTCTTGGGCCTGGATTCTCGCGAGGGGTGGCTGCAGCAGCCTACTTGCTGCTGAAGCCTTTGGGAGGGCTGTTGGTCCCCCTCCAGTCCCAGGTGGTCTGGGCTGAATGGGTCCTGGTCTGTTTAGCTGGGGCGGGCCGCCGCCTCTCAGAGGGCAGAGGATCTGCTCCCCACCTCCCAGCAGAAAGACCACAGCTCACCTGAGCAAAGGCTGGCAGGTCATCCAGGACTTTGGGCTCGCCCTTGCCACTAGGGGATAAGACATCCTGCACCCGCAGAGAGGCAGATAGGCAACCACACGTTTAGGGCACGTGGGGAGGAGCCTGGCGTACACTGGGGTGGTGCTCCCTCCAGGAGGAGCCCCTCCAGGAGATGAATGGGGGGCACGCATAGGAATTTTACAAGGAGAGAAACGTCCTGAGATGGGATTCACATGCACAGAGACTGGAACTAAAACATGTGACTTTGACTTTAAAAATCAGAATTGAAATGAGCAGTTTGGAAAGTCAGAGAAAGAAATATCTCATGACCCTGAGCAGTAATAAAGAGAAATGGAGACACTGAATTTAAATGTGAGACACTGGAGGTCTTATCTAGAGCCCGATGGGTAAGAGGAGTTCCAGAAGGAGAGAAAGGACAGCCGTGAGGGTAACAGAAAAACACGAGATGCAGAGTCCACTGGGCCGGAAAAGGAGTTGGCACTTCGTCAAAGATTCATTTGGCTCATACTAAGACCAGCATTTAAATATACTGTTTCCTGGTAAAATACTGAAACTCCAGGAAGATTTCTTTCTTTACTTAATTTACTTATTTATTTTTGCCATTGGGTGCATGCACTTGCCAGAGAGAGACAGAGAGGGAGAGAGAGAAACAAAGAGAGAAATCACCCCTGGGGGGATGGCCACACCGCTGTCCCTTCTCCATTCTCTCAGGATTCCGGGCACGCACACACACGTCCAGTGTGCTTTTCAAGCAGCTGAGGCCAGGACTCACACAGCACGGTCAGCCATGTGGGATCCAGCTTCCTTAACCTCTGTGGTACCTGTTGCCCCCTTTCCCCAAATCTTACAGCTTTGTAGGAAGAAACAGGTGGTTTGCAAAGAGAATTCAGCTATCTGTGAGCTTTGCGTATGCAGCACGGAGGCTGGAAAACAGTGGACCTGTATCTCCAGTCTGTTAAAGGGTGAGGCCACCAAGTCCTCTGTATGCCTGGCCAAGATGTCACTCAGGTGTCATTGCAAGAGAGTTTTATTGTTTGTTTGTTTTCCTATAGGTCTTGTGTGCTTGCCAGAGAGATGGAGAGAGACAGAGAGACAGAAAGTGAGAAATCACCCCCCAAGGGGATGGCTGTGCCCCAATCTCTTCTCCATTCTCCTCTTGGGATCTTAGGCATGCACACACATGTGCCCAGTGTGAGTTTCAAGCCACTGGGTCTGGGTCTCGAACTGCAGTCAGTCATGTGGGAGTCCAGTGATGTAACCATCATGCCACCTGTTGGTACCAAGACAGCCATTTTTAAACGTGCGAGGACACAAAGTGCTTTATTAAACGTACCTGTGGGGAGCGCCCAGTGAAGCGCTGCACCTGGAGTTCAGGAAGCAGAGCAGCTGCTGAGACGTGGCTGGGCAGGTGCAGGGCGGAGGGCGGGAGCACCGACAACGTGTTCCACTTACCTCCATGCGCAGTGCTGCCGGGGGCTGGGATTTGGATTATTCGTTAAATTATTAGGGATTTTTAAAGCTTATTTCTTCAGAGGCAGAGACAGGTACAGACAGGGACCAGACTCAGCCAGTCTGATCATGGGTGTGCGTGTACATCAGTGTGCCCAGGAGGGACTCTGGACACAAACTGAGGGCCTTCCTCATGTGCTTCGAGTTGTGCCACCGCTGTGCCGCCTAATGGTCCCAAATTATTGAGAATTTCTAAAGTAGAGGAGACCTATCATAGGGAAAGCATAGTGATAGGCTGGAACTAAAATTCCTCATGTGTTCAACCTTAGGTTTTGGGAGAAAGGATGAGAGAACACAGGGAAATGAGTGTCCCACTCTCGGGACACTTAAATAGACATGGAGCAGAGAAGATGAAGGCATCACTTTTTATCGTGTTACAGAAAGGGGAGTAAGGGTTCGGTTCTGGCTGCTGGGAGTCGGAAGCTGAATTATGACTAGATTTGGTTGCATATGATAGATAACCCCTGAACGACAGTGGCCGAAATAGATGAAGGTTTATACCATCATCTAAAAAGGTAAAGAGGTGAGCAGTCTGGTGGGGTCATAGACATCACAGACCCCGGCTTCTTAATATTTTGCTACACTTTCATCCATCGCAGATTGCCTCCTGACCCCAAATGGCTACTTATGCTCCAGTCTTCACACCTACACACCAGAATCCAGAAGGCAAACGGGAGGGGGAAGGGGATGCCCCTCAAAGATACACACAGCATTAACATTTACATTTCATTAAGTAGCGCTTAGCCACATGGAGCTGGAGGGAACCCAGAGTTGCTTAGCTAAAAGTAAAGTTTTCTTGCTATAGAAGGAAAGGAGAAAGAAAGGAACTTGGCCTCAGAAGATAATTACTAGCAGAATACAAAGGTGCTAAAAAGCAGTAGGTACCTTTTTACCCCTCCCATTGGCAAAGTATTTACAAAGAGTGGTAACACCAGTGTCACCAAGTGAATGTTAAGTGGGTGCTCCTTTAAGGAACATGATTTGAAAATATCTAACAAATATTTAAAAAGCCATATCTGGCAACCCGGCAGCATATCCCACGAGTCTCTTCTGCAGAAGTAAAAACACCAGTGCAAAACTGGATGTATATGAAGCCATTTTCTGCTCCAGCATCTGCAGTGGCAGATGGTGGAAAGGAGGCCGGGTCCATCGGCGATGCCCTCGGGCCCTTGAAAAAGAGCCAGCTCTGAGCTGACATGATGAAGGGCTGGGATATAATGTTAGATTTAAAAACCAAACTGCAGGGCCAGCAGGGGGCCTGATGGCCAGTGCTGGACTCCCACATGACTAGCTACTGTTCGAGTCCTGGACCTGGTGGATTGAAAATCATGCCAGGTGCACGTGTGTGAGCACCGAAAATCCCAGAATGGAGAAGGGATTGTGGGGTGGCCCTCCCCTCTGCAGGATGATTTCTCATTTTTCCTCTTACTGTCTGTGTCTCTTTGGTGAGTGCACACACTTGATGTCAAAATCCAAACGACCACCGCCACCACCACCAAACTGCAGAGTACTGTCTCCAGAGGAGTTGCTGTAAACCGTGGCCCCCGGGGCAGGTAGTACCTTCGTGCTCACGTCATTTTATTCTCACAGCAAACTTACAAGGTGGATGTTTAGATGGCGTCTTCAGGTGAGGGATTGAAGCCGTGCTCACACAGCCTGAGGATTGGGCTCGGGATGGGCCTGGGGCCCACATCTGAACTGTCAGCTCTGTCCTGGCCCAGGGGCAGGGCTCTGCTAACCTTCCTCCCAGATGCTGAGTGGCCAGGTCGGTGCTCTACAGAGGCTCAAAGTGGAAAGCTCTCCGTGGGGCAGGAGCCGCACCCCGCCGTCGCCTGGGCTCTCTGGGCCCCGTGGGCATTCAGGACGCCTGGTCACCCGTGCGAGCCCCACTTGGCACGTGCATCTGTAGCCAGGTAGAAAGGTGTGGAGGAGCGCGCACCTGGCTGCTTGCGGTGACCACTGAGGGGGAGCACTTTGGGGATGCGGGGGGCTTTTTCTGTACATCCCTCTTGGCTTTGGCTGTGGCAATAAAATATGTTGTTTCTGTAATTTACACAGGGAACTCCAATAAAGTACAATGTAAAACTAATTAAAAATGAAACACCCCAGATGAGTGAGTCCCCCTTCCTGTCGTCGGTCTCCTTCGAGATTGGCGTAAACATGCCACTGTTTAAATGGGGATCTGAGTTGTCCTGCGCTCCCTGGAGGAGTGGCCTGTCATCGTGCAGACCTCTGACACCCGCCTCCCCCCCCGTTGAACACCTCACCCTTGACCCCAGACCTCAGAAGGGAGATGGGGATGGGCAGAAGGGACCTGCTCAGCAGTAGCGCATGGACCCGCCCACCCTTGGGGTGTTGTGCTGGGCGTTGTGGGCTGGTGGCCCTGAGCATGGCCTCATTGTGACAGCCCAGGGAGGCAGACATGAGGAGTGCTGTGGCGCCTCTGGGCGCCCTGGAAGCTGGTACGAGGACATGCACAGTCCTGGGTGGGGTCACAGAGGGGTTTCCCTGGGAAGCAGTGTTGAAAGTGGGACTGGAAAGGTGTCTGAGGAGCCAGGAGAGGAGGGTGGGTCTCAAGCAGAACCAGCCTATTTTTGTTGGTGGTGAGAGAAGCAGGCAGGCTGGCCACCACCTGCCCCAGGGACACCGGGCACTGTCCCTGTGTCTGCGCCTGCTCCTTCCTGGGCTGGGCGCTGGCACGATGGAGACATGGCCTAGGGTGGGTGGAAGACAGGCCACGCTTCCAGGACAGAACACTCTCCCTGCAGGTCCTGGGCTTCTTGGTGTGTTTGGGTGCCGTGAAGCCCCCCCTTCCCTGAGGCCCAGCTCTCCTCAACAGCCTTGTCTGCAGACCCTCCCTCATGAGGACCGTGGCCCTGGCCACTTGGGAGTGGGCTGGAATGCAAGGACAGGACGTGGTCTTCAGGTGGGCCCTTTGCTGCAGGAACCATTGCCTGGATGTGTTTAAGGTTGGTGTGGAGGGAGCCGGGCCCGAGGTCACCCACTCCTAGCTGAGCCCCCTGCCCACCCCCATGGCAGCTTCCATGTGGTTCCTGCCCGAGCTGACCCTGACCAGCTGAGCTGACCCTGACCAGCTGAGTGTGGGCCTTCCCTCCGGCTGTGACTCCCAGTGTTCACCCTCCCCTGTTCTCGGGCCCTTGCACCTGCCTGGCGCCTTCCTTCCTCCAAGTCCTTTTGTACCATCCTTGGGTCTTTTTTGGTGGCAGAGTCAGGGGGCTGGGGTGCTGATGGGGCAGGGTGGACGTCATGCTGTCACTGCCCTTCCCCCTTTCCGTCCATAGAGGGCTGGGAGCAGTTTGTTCGTTTTTATTGAGAACCCAGCAGTGTGTGCAGGGCACTGGACTGGAACTGGGGACGAAGTGGCAGCCTGGAGCTCTTCCCCATGCAGGGTGCGGAGAGCAGCACTGACCCCACGGGATGCTTTCAGTTCCGGAGCCTGATGCCAACAAGGCGCTCAGTGCCCATCCCAGCACTCCTGAGTGCCAGCTGCTGCCGACACTAACTCCTCACAACAGGCCAGTGGGTGCCACATGTTTAGGTGGATCCTCTGTGGTCTGGATCTCATGTGGCTGAGTGCAGTTTGAGTTCTGGACCTGGTGGCTTGAAAAACATGCCAAGTGCATGTGCAAGCATCCCCCAATTTCCAAGAGGAGATGGAGAAGGGACTGCAGTGTGTCATCCCTCTGTGGGGTGATCTCACTCCCCCGCCCCTCTTTCTGGTGAGCCTAGACACCTTATAGCAAAACGAAACCCCGACCACAGCTGCACACAGTCGGTATAGTCCTCTGTGCCCCCTCTTTACAGAGGGGATGTGAGGACTTAGAGGCCCTTGTCACCTGGGTGGTAGGTGTAAGAGCCTGGATTCAAACCTAGGACTGTTGGCCTTCCGAGGCTTGTCCCTCTCTGTGGGTGAGTGCGGGGGCCCGTGGCTGAGCAGGGAGGGGAGCAGTTCTGTGTCGGAGTAACAGATATTACAGAGGGCTAGGCAGAGGCCATGGGGAGGGGCCTGTAGGGTGGAGGGACTGGCGTGATCGCGTCATGTCCCGCTTCTCCCAGATGCGTCTTAGCCACCTGCGGGCTTTGGCAAGCAGGCCCGGGCTAGTGGTCTGAGCAGGAGCGTGAGGGTTAGTCTCTCCCAGCCAGTCCCATCGAGGCTGACCCTTCCTCTTCAAGCAAGCTGTGCCCAGAGTCCTGTCGGTCTTCTGGGAGACACGTGTGCGCACGGCCTGGGTTAGGGACCTGTGCCGCCCCACCCACCTGTCATCCACTTCCCACCAGTGAGTCCTTTCAGCTGTCCCATAGGGCCGTTCAGTTGCAGTTACAAATACTATGAATTCAGGATTGAAAAATTCGGGTTGGATACATTCCACAAGACCCTGCCGCTCCAGAAAATCAGATGGCGTTTGTGTTTGCTCACTCCCTCCCATCCTGATCCACAGGGCCGGTGGGACATCGTGCTGTGCACAGCGCCATAGTGCATCCGTCTGGCCTCTTGCTTCCCTGACGTGGTGGGAGCTGAGTGTGCGCAGTTAGGCTCTCGGCCACCAGGTGGCACTGCAGCACCAGGCATCAGACCCCAGCCTCCCGCCTGGGAGCCATCCTTGAAGTGCTTGCTTGTTCATTTTCAGTTACCTTCTTAAGTGCTATGTTACTCATAATTGTTTTCTGTACTTATTTTAAAAGAAATCAGCCAGTGCTGAAGTGTTCAAAAAGTAGGAAGTACAAGTGCCGTACCTGACACCTGTGAGAGGCAGTGCTGTGATCAGCTTAGCCTGTATCCCACCCTTGCTGTGTCTCGCAGGTGTGGGTACAGGCTAGAAACCCACTCAGATGTCCCTTTGTCGGCGAGGCTCCCTCACGCTCCGCTCGCCCCTGCCGGCTCTCCCAGTAGCTCTCCCTGCTTTACCGTTTTCCTTGCCCCTTATCGCGTGGGCATACCGTGTCTTTGCTGCATGGTTTATTTGCTGTGGTTCCCCCCGGATGTCTGGGGGTGGCCTGGCTTTTCCCTCACTGCTCTCTTGTGAGCCCCAGGACAGTGCCCGGGCTTGCTGGCTTTCAGTGACCACACGTCGAGTGCAGGAATGAGAGTGTACCTGCCCCGGCTGTGGCTCTCTTTCTGACAGTAAGTTCTGACTGATTTCATGCCTTCATCCACTGGTTAGCATCCTATCAAACGGACGCACTCTGACGCGGGTGCTGAAACGCCCTCGCGGTTTCCCGTTTTCCTGCTATTACCACGGTCCTCTTGGTAGGCAGCGTTGCAGGTGCTCACCGCCCTGGCACGCCCCGTCCGACTGCCCCTGGCGGCTTCCCTGCTCTGCTCTGGGCTTTAGTGCTCAACGAACACCTGATGTTAGTCCTCGCTGCAGGCCTGTGAGGAAGGTGCTGCTGTCGGCGTCTCCTAAGGTGACAAGCCTGCGGTTTAGTGAGAACAGGCCCCTGCCCAAGTCCAGCATCCACCGAGTGTGGAGCCCAAGCTGCTGGGGAATCCTTTCGGAGCAAGGGTATTGCATAATTCATCGACCCTGAGGTGACCTCATAGCTGCCCCTTCCCCGCCTTGTTGTCTGCCATCGTTTTTATGATGCCTTTTCCTGTACAGAATTTAAATCCGTCGTTATTCCTAAGCCGACATAATATTTGTACACATTTCTGGGGCATGGTGTGATATTTCGATAACATACAATACGGAATGATCAAATCAGGGTAATTTTCAAATCTACTTCATTAAACATTTAGGGGCATTCGAGATCCTCTCTCCTAGCTTCACAAGTTTTTTCTTTTTTTTCTCCCTTAGGTTTTTGCCATGGGGCATGTGCATTTGCTGGAGAGGGACAGAGAGAGACTGTGAGAGGGGAAGTGAAACATCAACCCCCAGGGGGGATGGCCACACTACAATTTCTTATCGTGCTTTCTCTTCCTGGGATATTGGGCATGAGTGCACACATGTCTGGCATGTTTTTGAAGACACCAGATCTGGGACTTGAACTGAGATCTGCCATATGGGAGTACAACATCTTTTTCTTTTTTTTTTTTTTTTGGAGAGGTTTTCGCTATAGGGCATGTGCGCTCGCCAGACAGAGAGACATAGAGACAGAAAGCGAGAAATCACCCCCCAGGGGGGATGGTCACGCTGCAATCCCTTCTCCTCTATTCTCCTCTCGGGATCTTGGGCATGCACGCACACGCACCCAGTGTGAGTTTTAAGCCACCGGGTCCGGGACACAAACTGCGGTCGACTACGTGGGAGTCCAGCGACATAGCCATTGCGCCAACTGCTGGTTCCCGGGAGTACAACATCTTAACCACTATGCCGCGTACTGGCCCTTAGAAGTTTTCTTTTCTTTTTTTTTTTTTTTTTTAAAGTTTTTGCCTTAGGGTGTGTGTACTTGCTGGAGAGAAAGACGAGACAGTGAGAGGGAAAGTGAGAAATTACCCTACCCCTCCATCCCCCCGGCACATGGACATGCTGCAATCCCTTCTCCTCCTGGGACCTTGGGCATGTATGCTCACATGCCCAGTGTGATTTTGAAGCACTGGGTCCAGGACCTTAACTGTGGGAGTTAAGGTCCCATGTGGGAGTGCAGTGACATAACGTCTATACCATCTGCTGGCCCCAGAAGTTTTCATTTTTAAAATAGCTAAATTTGGGGTCAGCAGGTGGCATGATGGTTGAGGTGCTGGATTCCCACATGGTAGACCAGTTTGAATCCCAGACCTGGTGGCTTGAAAATCACAATAAACAGGTAGGTAGATAGATAAATGTTTAAAAAAAAAACAAAAACAAAAACAAAAAAAGCTAAACCTGCCAATAGTCTCCTTTGTTTTCTGGCTTTTGTACCACCTTCGAGAGGACTTATTCACTCCCAAATTATGGGGAAATCGTATTGATTTGTATTTCCTGTAGTATTTCTATGCCTTTTTTGGTTTGTTTATATCTTTAATCCATCAAAAATGTATTGTTACGTATGATATTGAATAGGACTTTCAAAAATTCTTCCTCTTGGGGCTGGCAGGTAGCATGGTGGTTAAGGCGCTGGACTCCTACATGGCTGACCACTGTGTGAGTCCCAGGCCTGGTGGCTTACTTTCTTACTTTCCCTCTCTCTCTCTGTTCAAATTAAAAATAAATGAATGAGAGGCCAGCAGATGGTGTAAGGGCTACGTTGCTGGACTCCCACGTAGTTAGCTGTGTTTTGAGTCCCAGACCTGGCAGTTTAAAACTCATACTGGGCACTTGTGCATGCGTGCCCAAAATCCAGAAAGGAGAATGGAAGAGAAGGGATTGCGGCATGGCCATCCCCTCTGGGGAGGGGGGTGATTTCTTGCTATCTGTCTCTCTGTGTGTCTCTGGTAAATGCATGCATCCTATGGCAAAAATTTCTCTCTTAAAAATAAATGAATATATGAATAAAATTAAAGAAATAATTCTTCTAAAAGTTTTTTCCTCTCTCCAATGACTGGTATGTAGTTTCATTGACATTTATCAACAGATCTACTCTTGGCAGCTCTGGGAAGTGTCCTCTTGGTCATGTCTGTCTCACGGGGCCTTGGGGCCCGCTTCCTGGACGGTGTCCTGCCCTGTGACCGCTCACCTCTCGTACGTCCGTGTCAGCTGCGGCTCCCGGCAGGACAAGACGCCTCTCGTTACGGCTCGCTCTTGGACGCTCTTAACTCCTTTTCATTATTCTCCCAGATGAAAGTTTGAATCAGGTTTTTTGAGTTCCAGAATGAAACCCCTTTAGGATGTGAACTTGGAGATGAGCTGGAGAGAACTGATGGCTTTGCAGGACGGTCTTTCCTGGACCGTCGAGGGAGCGAAGTCTCTCCTCGGATTTGTCTTTTAGTAGCATTTCATACTTTTGTTCAAGTGATGTTTGTGCATCTCTGTTGATGTCTACGTCTCGGTAGTTTTCTCTGTTGTTAGTAGGCTCTGTGCCCCTGGGTTTTCTAGTTCAGACAGAGGAAATGGTTGATTTTCTTAATCTCCAGAGGACACATGTGCTTACCAGAGAGAGCCAGAGAGACAGAGAAAGTAACCTCCAAGGGGGTTTGGCCACTCCCCTCCCCACCTGCTCCACTGCTCCATCTTTTTGCGATCTGGGGCGTGCATGCACACACACATGTGCACACAGGCCACCCAGCATGTCTTTCAAGACGCTGGGCCGGGATTTTTCAGCCATGTGGGATCCAGCTCCCTAAATCATTAAGCTACCTGGCCAGCCTAGAAATAGTTAACTTTAGGGCTAAATATCTAGCACTGATAAATCTCTCCTCCATCCAATCCCATTTCCTTCACACCTTGAAATGCTGCATAACATGTAGGCCATGTCCTTCCTGGTACCTCGGTGCAGCCACAGTGTTCACGTGGGTCGTGTCCTTCCTGGTACCTCGGTGCGGCCACAGTGTTCTTTCTTTCTTTAAAAAATAGTATTTATTTAACTTTATTCATTCATTTATTTTAATTTGACCAGAGAGAGAGACACAGAGAAAGAGAGAGGGAAAGGGAGAAAGGAAGCTGCCAGGTCCGGGAATAAAGAAAGCTGCCAGATCCAGGACTCGATCCATGGCCAGCCATGTGGGAGTGTCCAGCACCTTAACCACCACGCCACCTGCTGGTCCCCACAGTGTTCTTTCTTTCCTTTTTAAATTCCCTCCTTTTTTTTCTATCTTTGGTACTTGTAAGGTTTGGAGAAGGGAAGGCAAACATGTGGACTCACTTCATCGTCTGTAACAGAATCTGCTTACGACGGAGCTTGACGTGAAAGTCTCATCTGTCCCCGCGTACCTTCACACCTCCACCCCCCACCCCTGCAGGGTGGTACCTGTGGGGGGCGGGGTGGTATCTGAAACTGGGCGGGACTCCCTGCTCCAGCTCATGGGTGAGCCCTCTGTTCCTAAAAAGCCTCTCCTGCTGCCGCCCGCCCCTCGGTCACCCCGCCCTACTCTGTAGACACCCCTCCTATATCAGTGGGAAGCACGGGGCTCTTCTTCAGGGTCAGGACCCGAGGCTGTTTGTAAGAAGGTCCAAGGACATGGGTCTCCTGGCCTGCCAACCCACGCCACCTCAAGATTTCTGAGACCCCTGATCCCAGCAGGAACAGGAGTAAAGGGGAACTAAAGGACCCCATCCTGCTGGGCCAGGGCCTGGCACCCTGGTACAGGGCTCTCTGGTCACAGTGGGCTGGGAGGCCAGCAGGTAGTGGTGGTTAAGGCACTGGATTCCACACTGCTGACTCCTTGGTTTGAGTCCCAGACCTGGCGACTTAAAAACATGCCAGGTGTGTGTGCGTGCGTCGTAAGTTCCCAAAAGGGGAATGGAGGAGAGAGGATTGCAGTGTGGCCATCCTCTCTGGGACATGATTTCTCACCCTCCTTCTGTCTGTCTCTCGCTCTGGTGAGCTCTTTCATCCTATGGCAAAAATCTTAAGAGAAAAGAGAAGAAAAAGAAAAAGCTGTGCTGGAGCACGTGTGGGGTTCGCAGCCCCAGGGGGACCCCTCCCCTATGCTCCATCTGCAGCAGCAGCAGTGTGCAGCCAGGGGGGCTCGCTGGGGCCTGCCTGTGGGGACCAGAGAGGGCCAAGCCCAAGAGGGCCTGGTCCTGGTTCCCCTCAGACTTCCAGCAGTGGGAGAGGGAAGGGGACTCTGCTAGGGATGCAGACTCTACATAGTGACCCTCGTAATGAGCGTGGCCTTGTGGATGGCCCGACTGTGACCAACAGGTCGGAAATTCCTCTACCCCGGGCAGCGTCTAGGCGGGAGGGAGCCAAGATCCCCTGCTCCCCACAGTGAGCTGCACCCCCTTGGCCCACACATAACGGGCACAGAGTGCCCGGGCTCAGCCCCCAGAGCTGAAGCTCTCTAGAAGCGTTTGTTAGGTACATGCTGAGCCTCGAGTCGTTGTGTGCATGTGTCGGGGTGGGGCTCGTGGGATGGGATGAGCGGGTACAGAATCCTTCTTAAAATGTTTAACTTTCTGGGCCGGCCCTGTAGGCTAGTGGTTAAGAGAGCCAGAACCCACATGGCTGACTAATGTTCAAATCCTGGCCCTGGCAGCTAGAAGAACATGATGAGTGCGTGTGCGTCCCTGCCCCAAATCCCGGCAGGATGGAGAAATGAAGGAGAGGCGTGACTGCATCCCACTGGGGGTGCCTTCTCCCTCTCTGGTGAGAGCATGTGCCCTTGGGTCATTAGAAACCTTATTTTGAGGTTATTTTAGACTCACAGGAAAGTTGCAGAACAGCCCAGAGCTTCTGTAGCCATAGAACAGTTACCTAGCCAACACGGTTAAATGAACGTGGATTCAATACTGTGGACGGAACTACAGCCCGCCAAAGGTCTTCAGTGTCCCCCTTCCCGTCAGGATCGTGATGTCTAGCCAGTCCCGCTCGTCTCCTGTAGTCTCTGACATTCCTGACCCTGTCCGGAGGTCCCACCAGAGCCTCACTGGGTGAAATGTGGGGTCTGGAGTTTACGTGGAAAGTAAGAGCCGTCTCTCCCCGGGGAGTGGGGAGCTGTGCTCCTCCTCCCTCTGGACACCATGTCCCACCCCTTCTACCTCCTCTGAGACCTGTCTCGCCAAGTGTCCCCCTTCTCTTGCATTTTTAACATTTTGCCCTCTGCCGACTCCTTATTTTGTGTCTCCTGCATCCCCAGAAAGCCCCAGCTTCCACCTGCTGCCCTCCGCTCCTGGCACTGAAGTCAGGAAGCTGCCATCCCCTCGCCAGCCGGGGTTCCCCTGACGCGGCCTGGGGCACACTTGCCACTGGTGCGGCGGCCCGGACTCTACTGTCCTGCGCTGGCTCTGCAGCTCCTCTTGCTGTGACTGTGACGCGCTGCCCTGGCTCTCCCACCCCTGCTCTCTGCTGCTGTGCAGGCAGGCGCTGCCGACGGCTTCCCTTATCTCCAGGGCGCTTCTCCAGCTTCCCTCTGTGGAGCAGAACGGGGTGGGGGGCAGCAGGTTTTCCACATGGGGTGCTTCTTACATAGCATTCACTCCCATGGCCGGCGTGCCATCCCGCAGGGTTTTGATTTACGTTTTGTAAGGATCACTCGGTGGCAAGAACAGACCACCAGGAGGCCAGTTGCTGTGGGGAGACAGCTTAGGAGGCCTTCACAGTAGTACAGGTGGACAGGTGGTCAGGTGGACAGGTGGCGTGTCTGTGGCTGGGATGGGAGTGGAGGGAGTGGAGGTGGGGACACGCGTTCCACAGAGAGGGGTGGTTCTGCTCAAGGCTGTCCAGGGTGGGACAGTACCCCTCTTAGCTCCGGGTAGCAGCGCTGCCACTTCCTAAGCAGATGTTCCTGGGCCTTCTAGGGTGAAGGAGGTGGCCACGGGCGGTACAGAGTTGGGGACACATCAGATTCCAGGTCTGGCTGCCATGATCCCTGATTGCCCAAAGGGGAAGCCTCGTTACCCAGGTGTCCAGGGTGGAAGGGGACCCCGTGAAGTGCTGCCAGGCCTTTTGTGGGTGGCTGAGATGGCCCAGGTAGGCCACCCTCGTTGGCTTGCTCTCCCTTTCACCCCCATTTCCTGAAGCTCCTCTAAGCCCCTCCCACAGATACGCCTCTCAGCCCTCCATTTGCCTAACATTCCCTCCCCTTCATCGGGAAGAGACTAGGTCTTGCTAACCAGCTGGTGGCTGCAGGTGGGATGTTCTGTTCCTGTCTTCTACAGCCTTGCTTCGGAAGGGGGCGTCTTTGGTTTCTAGAGTAGATTATCGATGCACCTGTCAGGGATGGGGAAGCTCTGGTCAGCTCTTTGTAGAGTCAAAAATAAAACTACTCGACAACCAAAGGACCCTTTCCTGGTCTTATGGAAAATGTGTGTTCCTCATTCACATTCATCCCGTTGCGTCAACTTCAAGTTGACATCTGTGGTCTTGTGCAGAGAGCAGAGTGCTTCGAGGTGGCAGTGGGGCGAGGGTGTTAACAGAAGCCATAGCTGCCCTTTGAATGCCAGCCCTCTGCCTGCCACTGCCACGAACCTCAGCTGTGAGTCTTTCCACCTCCCGAGAGTTCTCCCCAGACAGGAGGGTGAAGGCTGGCCAGGTCTGGAAGCTCACCAAGGACATGGAGGAAGCGATGGTGAGTGTCCAAATCGTGATCCGACCTCGAGTCCGCGAGTGGCTGCTCTCACCACCCAGAGCTCTCAGCATCTCCTACACCTGTCATTGTTGGTTGTGGCGTGGGGGTGGCAGAGGGCACTGAGCTACAGGGCTGTAAAGTCTCCCCACGCCAGGTGTGTTCTGAGCTTTGTCCCAGACTGAAGAATGGGTGCCTAAACATGTGCCGTTGGTTTTCAAATGATGCAGATGCTGCTATGATTGTTAAACCACCAATTCATTTAAAAGTGTTGGTAAATTTAAAAAGCTTTTTGTCATGGCCCGCAGGTGTTAAAATGGTGGTTAAAGCACTGGATTCCTACATAGACGACTGTGGTTCGAGTCCCGGACCTGGAGTCTTGCTTTTATACTTTTCCCTTCTCTCTCCGTCTCTCTTTGGTGAACGCATATGCCCTATAGCAAATTAAAAAATAATAGTAAATAAAATTAAAAATTCTTTAAAAAAGCTTTTTTGGGGCCAGCAGATGGTATAGCAATTACATCATTGGATTCCCACATGGCCAATCGCAGTTTGAGTCCTGGACCCAGTGGCTTGAAAGTCACGCCAGGCGTGTGTGTGTGCATGCACAGGAGCCCAGGAGGAGACTGGAGGAGATGGGGTTGTGGCATGGTCATCCCCCCTGGGGGGGTGATTTCTCACTTTCCCTCTCATTGGGTCTCTCTCTCTCTTTCTCTCTAGTGAGCGTACATGACTACGGCAAAAAAAATTCTCTCACTCAAAAAAAAAAGCTTTTCATTATTAAGTATTTTTTTATTACTAGTTGGCAGATATAAAAAAGAGAACTAACTTTTTTAGTGTTGAAAAGGAGGGTCTCTAAGTTGCACTTACAGCCATATTTACCTATCTGTATATCGCCATGTATCCACGTACCTGCTGGGTGTTTGCATTGTCGCCTGTCATTGTGAACTGTGTAACTTTGGAAATGGACTTCGGGCCTGTGGAGAGGAGACTTTTTTCCCCCCAATTTCCAGAGAGCACATGTACTCACCAGAGAGAGAGAAAGAGCACCCCACAATGGGGCATAGTCATGCTGCAATCCCTTTTTCTTCATTTTGCCATCCTGTTGGAATTTGGGGCATGCACACCCATGCACCCAGCATGTTTTTCAAGCTGCTGACCTAGGATTCAAACCACGGTTGGCTATATGGGATCCGGCTCCTCTACCTATCAAGCTACAGGACTGATCCAAGATTCCCTTTTTTATCTTATTCCTTTTTATTTAGTTTATGTAACTCTACCATGCATACTTATTGTTTTTATTTATTTAAAACATCCAGAAAGTCTTCATACTTGGAAAGGTTAGACCTCCCTGGGCTGGCCTTCAGGCTTCCTGAGGGTGAGGACGAGCCCAGGATGTGGGGCTGCTGGGGATGCCCTTTGTCAGAGCATGGGGATGGAGGCCCACTTGTGCCCGTCGCTCCTGCAGGTCCAGAGCCATTGGTGCTTCCCTTGCCCAGGAAGGTGCCCTCCTGGCTCAGCTCCCTGTTTGCTCAGTCTCTCTAGTTTGTCCCTTTTCCATGCTGTCCACAGAAGGCCTGTCTCGAAAGCCAGCCCTCGCTCCTGTCTGCGGCTCCCGCTCCTCCGCAGAAGCTCAGCCTCACGTGGTGTTTCGGACACTGTGGTGCCTCGGACACTGTGGTGCCTCGTCAGCCTTTTCTCTGTCCCTCAGGGAGGAGGACGGATGCTGAGCATCTGGAGGGGTGGTTGGAAAGGAGTCCAAGGGAGCTGGGGGACGCTGGAGTGAGATGGCAGTCCAGGTCTGACACGTGCTCCTGTGGCCAGCGCCTCTCTTCTAAAGCTGCCAGACGCACCACTTGCCAGGAAAAGGGGTTTAGATCTAATAGCACTGCCATCCCGTAGGCGGTCCGGCCCCAGAGTGAGGGCTTTCTGTGGGGACCTCCTGGTAGTACAGAATCCGCCAGGCTGTGGCCATGGCTGGGGGGGGAAGTGTGTGCGTACACGTGTGCATGCACGCTTACAGCTCACGGAGTACCCTGAGCGATTGGTGGCGGGGCTGTGGACAGAAAGCCTCTTTGTTTCCTTCTGTTTGTCTCTGTCACGGCTTCTGTGCATGACAAGAAAGGAGGAGCAGGCTGCCCCCACGTCTCCTGAGAGCAGCGCGTCCCACATTGTGGAAGTGGCTCTGCAACGTGTTTGGGATCCGTTTTCCTGCTTGTTAAAACATTTGGAAGAAATCACTCCCTTGTAATTGAACATTCCTGAATGTGTGTCTTTTCTTTGAAACGACCTCCGTAAGTTTAGGAAAAAGTGATTATTCTGCCTCCTGAACAGTGGTCTGCACCAGACGGTCTCATGTTATTTTCTTGGTTTCCTGAACCTGAAACATTGCAGGAGAATTCCGAAGTTTGGAAGGAAACCAATGCCGCATATGGGATTTTCCTTTCCCTCGTTAGGAGCCCACACACACAAGGCCAGATTCTGTCATAAGCAGAAAAGAGACGTGGGATTGTTCTGTGGTTCTGATACAACTGCCACGTTCTTAGGAAGTTACATCATGAGAATCGCCTCTGCTCCTACAGTGTTTGGGTTTCCAGGGAGGCATTAGCAGCAAGAGTGCGCGTGTGCGTGTGCACGTGTACGTGGGTGTGTGTGAGGTGAGAGAGGCAGAGGAAGGGTAGGAAGGAGTTTTTGATACGCTATAGACGCGTTTGTCCAGACTCCAAAAGCCAGTGTGACTCCCTGCTGGGCCGCCTTGCTGTCTGATGGGGACCAGCCAGCGCAGATGTGGATAAATATATCCCCGTGTGGCAGTTTAACTGATTTCTCTGAGCCTTAGTTTCCTCACCTGTAAAATGAGTTTTTAAAAAATGCATGTAAGTCTATAGCCAGAGCCTGGCAGAATGTGTCTGTAAGCCACAGAATGGTGGTGCTGGTTAGACTGCATGCGGCCGAAGGCAGGACTGACTCGTGCAGAGCTCAGGGCTTAGGAAGGGGTTTGCAGAGTTTGCCGAATGGATGAGGGAGTAGAGGCAAGGCACCGTTGCTGTGGGTGTGGTTTTAGGATCATCCTTTAAAACACGGATTCCGTGGGTGGCTACCGTGCCTGCTGTAAAGAATAGCCTCTGTGTTCCCTGTGCCCAAGTTAATCTGTGATGGGGGCTGGGGCAGGTGGGAGGGGACACCAGCTCCTGTGCTCTGGGTACCTGGTGTCACACATGTCCCCTCCTGTCCGTGCGCCACACACATACTCAGAGCCCCCCAGCGCCCTGTTCTGCCCACCATTGCATTGGAACATCTCTTCATCCCTCAGGACCCAGTTCCATAGCTCTTCTCAGTGATGTCTCCTTGGACGCCAAGGGCATTGTGTCCCCCTCTTCTCTGTGCTCCATGAACCTATCACAGCCCATCCTGCAAGTGCCTCCTTACTCGAACTCCTCACTTCACCTCCCTGATGGGCTGTGATGACCAGGCCATGCCATTTTGGACTCTGGATAGTCAGAGCAGGTCTCTGTGGGAGGATGTTGGGTGAAGGAATGAACGAACTACTGAGCGGCATAAGTGGCTGTCAGGCCACCAACTCCATCCCTCATGGCCCCAGGCTCAGAAGTCACCCCTGGGTCCTCTGTTTCCTTCTCCTCTTACACGTAGTCCACTGGCCAGTCTTGTCTGTTCCCTCCTGAAGACCTCTCAAGTGCACTTCCTTGCCCCCATCTCTTACCTCTGACTGGCTTTCCTGCTTCTGATGTTAGCCTCTCCAGTGCATTCTTTGCAGTAGCCAAAGGGACCCTCAGAAACAGTGCAGCTTCAATCATGCCTTCACCTGCTAAGAACTCTCTAGCGTACTCCAGATAAAACTCAAACTCTTCACCACTTGTCATGGCCGATGAGGCCCTCCATGCTCTGGCCCCAGTCTGTCCATTGCTTCAGGATGGCCACCAGTCACGGCCATCTGCCTCCATCATAGACCTGCTATGCTCGTGAGCACCTCACGACCTCGCACTTGCTGCTCCCTGCAAACACCCCCCGTTTCCGTGGCTGCCCCTCCCTGTGCCGCGACTCAGATACTAACCCTTGGAGAGTCCTTGCTTGACCCTCTTGGCAAATACCATCGTCCGTCCTATTTTATCCCCTCCAGGCGTTTATTAGCATTGGAAATTCTTTTTTACAGCATGTTCTGATTCCTGAGCTAGGATGTAGGTCCCATAGGAGCAGGGACCTCAGGTGCCCTCCCCACCTGGTGTCCCCAGTGTCCAGAGCAGGAGATCTTGCCAGGGCATTGGTGAATCTGGATGGGAGAAAATGACATCTTTATGTTCACTAATTTCTAACCGAAATGGAGCATTTCTCTCATGTACTTATTTATTTTGCATAGGGCACATGTGCTTGCCAGAAAGAGATGGGAGGAGGGGAGTGTGAAATCACCCCCCACCAGGGGATGGTCATGCTGCAGTCCCTTCTCCATTCTCCTGTGGGGATCTTGGGCACACATGCACATGTGTTCAGTGTATTTATCTTTTTCCTTTTTTTTTGGAGACATTTTTGCTATAGGGCATGTGTGCTCACCAGAAAGACAGAGACAGAGAGATAGAAAGTGAGAAATCACCCCTCAGGGGGATGGCCACGCTGCAATCCCTTCTCCTCCATTCTCCTCTCGGGATGGCACGTACTCACACATGCCCAGCGTGAGTTTAAGTCACCAGGTCCGGGACTCGAACTGTGATCGACTGCATGAGAGTTCAGTGACATAGCCATTATGCCAACTGCTGGTCCTACGCTCCGTGTATTTTTCAAGCTGCCGGATCTAGGACTCGAACCATGCAGTAGACTACGTGGAATTCAGCTACCTTAACCACCATGTCACTGGCTGGCCCACTTTCTCTCGTTTATTAATATAGACAATGAGCACAGTAACAGTATCTAGGACTTTGTCACCACTAGAACTCACCTGTATATTATATCACATAACAGTTGTGAGCATCTTAGAAAACAGACACTTGTCACTGTGACATTACGGGGCTGGTACGTGGTGTGGTGGTTAAGGTGCTGGACTCCCACATGGCTGACCACAGTTTGCATCCTTGACCTGGCAGCTTACTTTCCCAGTGTCCCTCTCCCTCTCTCTCTCTGTGTCTCCCTCTAGTCAAATTGAAGAAAAATAATAAAGTTAAATAAATAATTCTTAAAAAAAAAAAAGAAACTATGGTGGTTATTAGACTCATCAATAGATCTTGTCATTTAATGCAGCAATAAAGAAATATGCATGATTGTACATGAAGAAATGCATATATTACTATCTTGTTATTACCCTAAGTATGCTATATTAGAAATGAAATTATAAAAAAATTTAATGACTATATTTTAATCGTTTGTGTGTAACTTTATTTTGTATATTAAAAAATATTTTTCTGAGGAAGGGCCTATAGGCTTCACCAGATTGCCAGAGGGTCCAGGCACTGGCCAGTTAAGACCTGCTGGTTTGAACTATGCGTAGCAGGAGGTAGGAGCCCGTGAATGTGTGTGTCCCCCCGTTTTCAGTGGGCCTCCTGCATTTACAAGGCCAGGGTTCTAGTGGAGCGAGGTGAACTCGACATTGTGGAACCACTTGGTCAGACTCTGGGGATGTCCTCTAACTACCCAGGACTACAGAGGGGTACTTATTCCAGCGTCCTGGCCACTCTCCTTCAGATACAGGCTCTCTCTCCGGCTTCCCTCTTGCACCCACCTCCTTCCCCTCCTCTTATCCCTCTGCCAGAAGGTCCCTACACAGGGGCACCCTGTGTTCCTGGAGTATACGCCTCAGTCTGGTTGGCCAGCAGAGGCTGGTACACTTCGATCTTGACTTGCAGGGGTCCAGCTGGTCTGGCCTGGGAGACACAGACCCCATCTTCAGGGCCTTCCCGTCGGGTAGGGAGGCTGGCCTGACCCCCTAGATGGGAGTCTTCTCCCAGGTACAGTCAGGGCTCAGGTAGGCCTCAGGGACCCAAGCGGGATGGGCGGGGTTTCTCTGGGTCGTGGGTCCTGGAAAGGCTGTCCCTTCCACACGATCCTGCTTTCTTAGCATGTGAAATCTCACTGGTCTGAGAGGCACTGCTATAAATCAGGCTGCTCTCATCGGTGGCGAGACATGCCGGAGTCAGATCGGAAACAAGCGCTCCATCTTTCCTTCCAGCCCGGGCTGTCCGTAGCAGACATAATGGGCAGCACACTGCGGCTGCTGTGCTTGTCTCTGGGGGTGGGGTGGTGGCTGGGGCTGTGGTCGGGGACGGCAGGCCAAGCCCTGGACGGGGCCCACGCACCTCAGGGAGGAGCCCTCTGCTGGGCGTCCCTCTCCTGCAGTGGAGGGAAGCCCAAAGGCTCACGGAGCATGCTGCTGCTGCTGTCATGGACAGCTGAAGTCAATTGTTCAGGAACAAAGACTAGGCATAGATGAGTAGGAACGAGTAGGGTGCTAGTCACTGAAGACCTCTAGGAGGGGGACCAGCAGTTGGCGTAATGGCTGTGTTGCTGGACTTCCATGTGGTTGACCGTGGTTCAAGTCCTGAACCCGATGGTTTGAATTTACGCCAGGTGCGTGTGCGTGCATGCCCAGGATTTTGGGAGGAGAATGGAGAAGAAGGGATTGTGGGGTGGCCATCACCCCTGAGGGGTGATTTCTCACTTTCTTTCTCTCTGTCTCTGTCTTTCTGGCAAGCACCTGTGCCCTATAGCAAAAACCTCTCCAAAAAAAAGAAGAAAGAAAAAGAAAGAAAAGCCCTCGAGGAGGGCTTGCTGTGCCTGGCTGACCCAGTCCTTACCCGTGACGGGAGACGGGATGGTTGGGAGCCGAGGCCTGGTGCTAACGGCCCAGGGTTCCAACTCCTCAGGCCTCCACTGACCAGCAGGGAGGCGCCCTGCCTCTCTAGGTGCTGTTGCTCATGCCGTCCCACTGTCTTGCCATCTTTGGGCCACGTGGGATCTAGCCGCCTTCACCGCCTCGCCGCTGGCTGGCCTACTCTGTCTTGTTCGTTCTCAGGGATCCAGAGTCTTGACCACCGAGGGCTGTGACAGAGTGCCTGAGTGTGCCCCCGGCAGGGTCGGAGTTACAGGCAGAGTGACACCGTCCTTCACGGGAGGCCAGAGTCACTGGAGGGGCTGACACTGGCCCCTGTGCAGGGCTGTGTGACTTGAAAATTTCTGGCTGCAGGTCCAGTTGGGAGAGCACGGCCTGTGGCTGGGGCTGGGCTGAGCACACTGGGCTCCCTGTCTGGCTCCCCTTGAGCGTACCCCGGGGGAGCAGAGCCCATCTGAGCCTTGAATGGAGGCAGGGAGGGTCCACGTCAAGAGGACACTGGCTGTTCCCTACTCAGTCTCTCACAGTGACTCTGATAGACCTGGGTTGAGTGACCTCAGTCCTGTTTGGACTGAGCTGAACACGTTCCATCAACCCCTCTGGTTCACTCTGGCTTTGGATGGCCTGGCTGGGTTGGTCCTGGACCCTGGCCTGTTGGAGTGGTTTTGTCTGGTGTGAGGCAGCCCCAGCAGTTTGAGCCAGCCTACTGCCTCTGGACTCGGCTGACTTTCAGTCTCACTCTTCGGATCCCGTTTGGGTGTCTTTGGGTTTTCCCTGGGGGTTTCTGTTGGAAGATCCCACCTGCTCAGTTCCAGGAGGCCTTTCCTCTGCTCAGGGCCTGTTCATCTCCTCTTGATTCCGTGTCTTCTGCACTGGACAGTCCCCTGAGCTCTTTGCTGGCTAGCGGTCCCCTTCCCTGTGATCATGTGCTAATACAGTGTTTTTAACATTTTAGTATTTGATTATTTCAAATGAAATGGGGAAGGGGAGAATTTACTCTGTGAATGTAGCTCACTCATGAAATCGAACTGAGGGTGCCTGTCTTGTGGCATAATTCATGTATAGTAAACCCACCCATCTGACTGTGTCCTTCTGTTGATTCTTAGTGGGTTGTTGAGCTTAGTCATCACCACTGTGAGCCGACCTGAGAACACCCTGTCACCTCAGAGCTCCCTGGTGCCCATGTACTGTCAGTCCTGCTCCTACTCCCAGCCCATCACTGACACACATTTTTGTATTTTCTGAACATTTCCTAAAAATGAAATCACACGGAACATGCTTCATACCTGATTTCTTTCCCTTCGCGTCATGTTCCTGAGGTTTATTCGTGTTCTAGCCCGAGTCAGCATTTAAATTCCCCATGCAGAGCCGCAGTCCACTGGCTGGGCGTGTCGCATTGCTTGTCCACTCACCGGGCGATGCCGTTGGGGTTGTTCCACTCCCGTCTGCTCTGAGCGGTGCTGCTCTAAACATCCAGTTGTGTGTCTTTGCGTGAACATGTTTTCAGTGATTTTAAGTAGATACCTAGGATTTGAATTGCTGGGTCACGTGGTAAGTTTATGTCTAGCTTTCTAAGAAACTGCCTAACTGTTTCCTAAAGTGCCTGTACCAGTTTGCCTTCCCACCAGCGGTTGATGAGGGTTTCATTTCTGTACGTCCTTGTCAACAGCCAGTATGATCTCTCTTCTTTTATTTTTTCCTTTTTTTTTTTTTAATTTTCTATAACGTGCATGTGCTCACTGGACAGAGACAGAGAGAGGGAAAGTGAGAAATCACCCTCAGGGGATGGCCACGCTACAGTCCCTTCTCCTCCATTCTCTTCTCAGGATTTGGGGCATGCACATGTCTGGCATGTTTTTCAAGCCACCGGGTCTGGGACTTGAACTACATAGATGGCCATGTGGGATCAAGCCACCTTCACCACCACACCACCAGTTGGCCCCTATTTTGTTTTAGTTATAGCCATCCTTCTAGTGGTTGTGAAGTGGTATCTCAGTGTAGTTTTGATTTGCATTTCCCTGGTGACGGTTCCCTACCAGCCACTCACATACCCACTTTAGGGAGACGTCTATTCAGATGTTGTGGAGGCTGCTTTGTAAACTAGCACCTGTCGTGGATTCTGGGCTTGGTGATGGTGAACATCAGCTTCTAGGACAAAAACGATTAACACATGAGTGTTCTCAGACCATTCCCTCTCCTCGCTAACAATAGTGCATTTGGGCCTGTCCAGCTCAGTTTTTCGTCTGAGGAAAACACTTATCCAACCAGTTCTCCTTTTTTATTTTAAATCACGAAATAAGATTTTCATTCAGGAGAGCTGAGATAGCGCAATAAACTCTTAGTACCCTTTTGTCTAGATTCTACAGTTGCTAACGTGTGGTCGTATTTGTTTTCTCTCCTGTCATGCATATGCGGACCCATTTGGCAGTTAGTTGCAAACTCACATTACCTCTAAATTCTGCCACATGCATTGCTAAGGAGAAGGCCTTGTCACACCTAAGAAAATTGGTAGTGCTCTCATCCAATTGCCACATTCAGCTGTCTCCGGTTGACCCTCAAAAATTGTGGATAGGGCAGACTCATTCTTTTGAGTGTCTTGGGAAGATAGAGAAGGTCGGAGGCTCACAGGATTGAGCTGAGGAGGAGGCAATTGAAGGGGAAGTTTCCAGAAGGCTGTGAGGACTGAGAGAAGAGCCCTTGTCAATGTTGGGGACATGTAAGCAGATGGCCTAGGGGTTTTGACATTCCCTTTGGATCACTACACTGTTTCTGTGACAGTGCACTGCTGTGTGAAGGGGCCTTGTGACCGAGGGGCCTGGGAGGGGTTACTGATAGAGTCAAGATTGGGCCAACACCTCCTCCTTTCTCAGTGACCTCCGAACCATCCTTCTCACTGAACTTTGGTCTCTAGGGTTGATGTTCCCAAGGGTACTGTAGGTTCAGCATGTCCCAAACCAGACTTGTCATCTTTCCCCATGAATCTGTGGCTCCACCCCTGTCCCTTCCTTGATGAAGGACACACTGTCTTGGCACCTCATTTCAGAAACCAGCTGGTCGTCCAGAGTCTCTCTCCCTCAGTCCACATGAGTGTCTGTGGACTTTCAGGTCTTCCCGGCCCTTGGTCAGCCTCCTCCTCTCTGATTTCACTGCTGCACCCTCTCTCAGAGGATCCTCCTCATCTCTTGCCTGGTCAGTTGCAGTTGGCTTCCAGCTGGTGTCTTTGCCTTCCCTTCCCCTTCCCTCCTGGTCACTCTCCTGCTAAGAAGCTGTCGGGGCTACAGCTCTCTGTGCTCAATGATATGACAAATGTCTGCTGGAGGTGTGTGCACAAGGAGGTGAGAGCAGTCAGTTCTGCTTTCGCTGAGCCAGGCATGATCACCAGGGACATGGTGTTTGAGCAGGGTCTTGAATGACGGCGGGATGGTGGGACAGCATGAACAGAGGCACCGCCATGAATACATACCTGTGCCTCAGTTTCCCCACACGTACTATGAGTGTCATCATAGAGCTGCCTGGGCTTAGATGATGTGTGTCAGGAGCGTGGTGCTTGGAGAGTACTGCATGGGGGTTAGCTGTCACCCAGGATCTGGTGACACCGGAGCGTGCCCAGGTGGACATGGTAGAATCGGTTTGTGGTTGTAACCTCTTTTGTTTTAAAATAGAGGCCTCAGCCTCTAGGGCTTGTAAGAGCCAGGCATGTACCACCATGGTTTCACAGGCCAGGTGGGACTGAGCAGCCTGGCTCTGACACAGGGGCAGCCACTGCTTGGCCCAGCTGGGGGCCTCCTGAAGGAGAAAGGCGCCAGTCCTGCCAGTCCAGGAAGAAGTCCAGAATTCTGTGTGCAATACCCCCATTTTTAAATGTCGGTAATTAATCGAAAATAAATTAAACTCTGTGCACACCCTACAAACTGTATCTGTAGTCATATCTAGCCTGGAGGCCACCAGCTAGCTGTCACCTTTCATTAATGGTGATCTGCTGGAGTCTGGCACAGCTTTTTCCCAGGGTGGGATTACGTTGGTTTGGAGACTGGTTTTTATGAGCCCCTTTGCCTCGCAGGACCTCCGAGACAGGTTATGTCACCGGCAGAGGCTGCCCTGAAGCTCCCTGTGGCCCGGAGACTATGTATAAGAGGAATGGTCTGATGGCTAGCGTGTTGGTCACCTCCGCCACTCCACAGGTACGGGGGCTGCAAGGGCCGGGAGAGTGGGTGGGAGGGCTCCTTTCCTCTGAGCCGGCCCGCTGCGCCATGGACAGCAAGGCTGCAGGCTCCATGAATGCCACCATTCTTAGATTCCCAAGGCCCTGGCCATGCTAGGCGTGAGATTTGGGAGGCAGTCAGCACTGAGGATCAGTATGTTTTCTGAAGTCGTTCTCTTCAAAGAAAAACAAATACCTGCCCAGTCCAGTTGTAGCAAGTGCCACATTCCATTTTGGTGGCAAAAAGGGATCAGACCTTTCCTGGGAAAAGCCGCTGCTGATTATAATAAGTCACACATTCTGAAGTGAAGTCAGACAGAAGTCACTCCAACTGGCCCTGTGTTCTTATTTACCTTGCTCGGTAGGAAATGACCATAAGGACTGGTGGTCTGAGAGTGGCTTGGGCAGTGGGATTTGGGAATTTGCTTTCCAAGCTCAATAATGGAGCAGAGGCCTGCAGGAGGAGTGGGTGCCACCTGAGGCCCAGGGTGCCACCAAGTCGCACGTGCTGACTCCTCTGACAGACTGCTGAGGCAGTGTCAGGTTTCCCAGCTCACCAGGGTTCTGAGCTCACCTCGTCCTCAAGCCGGGCCTTTGAACCCATTCTGGGTAACCTGGCAGCAAGTCACGGGAACCAGTTCATGTCTTAAAAACCTTTCAAAACATTCCTGATTTTGATGTTTGGTCCTGAAATCAGGCATGATGGATGCCTTTTCAAATCCCCTAGTGGTACCAGTAGAGGTTTGAGTGTCACTGAAGCAGCGGGGCCAGCAGCGTGACCACATCATCGTCACCACTGACAAGGGTTAGGGCAGCTTTAGATTACACAGGGCCCACTGTGTGAGTGTGTGTCTGGGACAGGTACAACGGGATGTTTCAGGGAAGTTCAGAGCTTGGTAGTCCCAGAGTGGGCTCTGGTAACTAGAAGAGTCGCACTTCAGTTTCCTTCTATAGTCGCACTCTGTCTAGGGTAGAACAGAATTCTCCTCTGCCCTGTGTGTGTAGAGATGCATGCGTGTAGCTGTGTATAGGCACATATGTGTGCCAGCGAACGGTAAGTACTCAATATTTGTTGAACAAATAAACACATGTATTGAAGTACTCAGAAAATTTTGGTAACTGAACGACACATTTTTCCCTATAAACACTCATAACTTCCGACTTACTATGTACCAGGCCTTTTTTTTTTTTTTTTTTTTTTTTTGCATGTTCTTCTATAGCATTCTCATTTAATTCTCACAGTAACCCCATCAGGTATGCACTAGTAGCTTGTCGGGAAAGGCATGATTTTCTATGCAAAAATGCATCATGACTTATCAAACGACCCAGTATTATTTTATCACCATCTGACAGATGGGGAAACGAAGGTGCAGAGTATACAGACCGGCTTTGAGCTGCACAGCTGGCCAGGTGGCCGGGGATTCAAAGCCAGGCTTCTCTGACTCCCGAGCTGGTGCTCCCCACCGCAAGGTCACACTGTCTTAGTTCAGCCCTGCCACCTTGGTGAGCTTGCTTGCTGGACTTCCGCCCAGTGTGGAAGTGCAGATTGCTCTGTAGATAATCATCTGCTTAGGTTCCTTGTGTAAGACTGGGAGATAGTGCAGGCGGCTGATCCAGAGCAGTCCGGGAAGTCTTCGTGACTTTTCAAAGTTTACTCTTAATGCAGGTTCTCCTTAGGGACCTGTGGGATTTTAAAACAGCCATACTTGAGCCAAGCCCAGCATCTTGAACCAGTATTTTTCAGGGAGGAGGATCCTGCCAGTTGCTCTCTACACTTCGTTTTCTATAACCCTTACCACCATCCCGGGAGGCAGGCTTCCATATTGCCGTTTACACACAGTAACCGAGACTTGATAGAATGACGTAATTTCCCTGAGGTCAGGAAGCAGCTGGTGTGGAGTTGGCGTTTTTACCAGGCCTGACTGTTTCTTAAGATCATCTTTGACTTTTGGTACAGAGAACTCACTTGTAAACCCTTTGAATGACACAGGCCTATTGAAATCTTAATCCCCGCTCCTCTTTTTAACTTACACTTTCAGTTGTTGACTGTTGGTTTCCTTCACTGGCTTAAAAATACTCTGGTTTCCAGTAAGATTGCAAAGTTTTTCCAGATATAGCCATTTTGGAAGGAGTGAAATAAAGACGAATTAATAAAAGCATATTCTCTAAATCTTGGTCCAAGATGTTGAGGTTAATGGAAACCACACAATCTTTCTTTAGGAGTTGAGACGAATAAAACCAGGGGTACTGTTTTTTTGGGTGGTAAGCTTGGTTGATTCCCAAAAGTAGAGTTTGATGAAATGAAAGAGAAGGTATGTTCAGCCCTCTGGGATCTCCAGTGTTGGGTTTCATGAAATCAGCCACATTTGTGGTGCTTTAACTTGTTTTTATAGGAGACCCTTTCTCTATAGGTGAGACTCAGTACACGGTTCCTGACAGGGGGCTCTATAGATCTCAATAACTTAGCTCTGGTCCCCAAAATCAGTTGGCTACCCCTGGGCTGGCTCATCAGCCAGCAGGCTTTGCATTCCAAGTGGCCCACATGTGATAAGCCCTGGGAGCCATTTTACTTTGTGTGTAATGGTTTCCCTGTAGTGACTTAAAGTAGGGGAAAAAAAGGTGAAGTCAGATAATGTTTGAAAGCTAGAATAAAACAGATGAACTCCCAGTTCCTGAAATGTGAAGGCCTATTCTTTCTGAAGCAAGACTATGGTGGGACCAGCAGTTAGCGTAGTGGCTATGCCACTGGATTCCTATGTAGCCGACTGCGGTTCAAGTCCTGGACCCGGTGGCTTAAACTCACGCTGAGCATGTGTGCGTGCATGCCCAAGATCCCAAGGGGAGAATGGAGGAGAAGGGATTGTGGCGTGGCCATCTCCCCTGAGGGGGTGATTTCTCGCTCTCTCTCTCTCTGTCTCTGTCTTTCTGGCAAGTGCACATGCCCTATAGCAAAAACCTCTCCAAAAAAAAAAAAGAAAAAGAAAAAGAAAAAGAAAGACTATGCTGTAATTTATTATTATTATTTTTAGATTTTTTTTTTTTCTATCGGTAGTGTGTGTTTGCCTGAGAAAGAGAGAGGGAAAGTGAGAAATCACCTCCCCGGGGGGATGGCCACACCAAATCTCCTGTCCTCCATTCTCTCAGGGTTTTGGATAGGCATACACTCATGCCTGCTCTGATTTTCCAGTCACTGGATATAGGACTTGAACCATGGTCAGCCATGTAGGAATCCAGTGCCTTAACCTCACCTGCTGGCCCCTGGGTTTGTGATTTGTTATCCCACCTCTACACTGCTCCCAGAAGCAGTTAGGGTATAATAGTTGAGAGTATATGTTTTGGGGTCAGATAGATGCAGAAACTAGGTTTACATTCTGGCTTGGAGTTTCATAGCTGAGTTGCTTGGCTCTATTTCCTTATCTGTAAGATGGGCATAATAACAGTGGGTCCTCGCAGGGTACTCAGAAGAATTAAATAACATCATGTATTTGAAGTGTTCCACACCATGCGGGGATTGAGTGAAGTGTT